>NC_091066.1:142785417-143120846 GCF_000393655.2 Nicotiana sylvestris
TCTATATGCATCATTTATCTATGTGATATAGTTAATGAGATCAACTAATCTTTATCCTATAAATATGATCACATAGATATTGATCTAACCGGATTATTAATGTCCAAATTAATAATCCTATGATCAAGAACAAAATTCAGATTAA
The DNA here is from genome assembly GCF_000393655.2 of Nicotiana sylvestris. Lineage (NCBI taxonomy): Eukaryota > Viridiplantae > Streptophyta > Magnoliopsida > Solanales > Solanaceae > Nicotiana > Nicotiana sylvestris. Next base: position 142,785,563 of record NC_091066.1, read on the forward strand.
ATTATAAGAGACTTCACTCTCATTATCATGATCTCCATCACAATGTCAAGTCTCAAAATTTAATTAAGGACCTTATCAAATTAATCAAGCAATTAATAACAATGATATAAGAATATCAAATGCCATATATATATATTTTATATGAAATAACGTTCTCAAAAAAATACGTTCAGATCATCAAATATGACATTGGATCTAGGTCATATCCAATATATCCCTAACAGCGCGTGTATCTCGCTCTCGATTAGTAATATATTAAAATGTATGTTTTGTGTATAAAATAAAAGGTTTAAACATTAAACTAATAAATATAAGTCTATTGTTCAAAGTTAAGGGGAGAATTTGATGTTTAAAGCAAATTTGGAGGTGTAAACAATTTTCACTGCTTCTTGAAAAGTTATCTTTTCTCTTTTATTTGGTTTAGAATTTTAGCAATTGAAGAACCTTCGATTCCTTCTTGAAAAATTTATTTTCCCATTTTTTTATGATAGGAATTTTATGATTTTTTTTACTTTTTGTGTAAGTGTCAAAGTCACTTTGTGCATATCTCGATTTATTTTATGGGATGCCTGTTATTTACGTAATATGTACCAAGTAAATCTGTCTATCAAGACTTGTACATATGAGAAGAAATAACCAATTATTTTTTTTTAATTTTTGTTAGATATTTTAGCATGTAGATCACTTTTTATTCTTCGTAAGTATATTTATATTAGAAAATTATAACTGCATATATTTATTTTTATTTAAATTATTAATTGCTTTGGAGGATAATTTAAGAAAATTGAATGATTGGGGGAATTATATTCTCAAGTTGGTGTACACGCACAAAACATAAGAATCCTAACGCGTACGGTTTGGTTCCAAAAAAGAAGAGGAATTAAGTGTGTAATTTTCTTTTTTCAGTTTGATAAGCTGCAGCAAAGTTTTCAGAATATTCTCTAAGCAAAGATATATACGGTTTCCTTCTTACACATTTTGAATGAATTATAGTTGAATTCAAATTCCTAATTATTATTCTCGGAAAAAGAATGAAAATAACTCCTAAATATTAGGAAAATAATTAAATTTTTAGTCTTGAATATTAGGGAAACAGTTAAATTATACTTTTATTTATTGTGAAGCCTATTTTAAAGGGTAGGGGAAGGCAAATGATATTTTGCAAAAAGGGGTTCGTACTTTTAATATAGTATTAGTCTTTATATTACGTGTGTTGCACGTAGATCTTTAGTCAATTTGTTTATGATAAGAGTAAAAATTGATGATACTTGGATCTTCCATTTGATAGACTAACGATATAACACTGATCTCTCCCCGTGATTTCTAATGAAATCTTAGTGACACCCAAAAGGTTAAGATCAATCTTTCAATTATTCTGCGAATAAAAATCAGCGTGTAATAATACCTCAAGGTCAAAAACAACGCATGAGATGTTCAAAGATATGACCGTTCTTTACCTTCAATTATGTGATATAAGTCTAAGTCACGATATAGCAAAATAGAAGAGAACAAGTAGCATTGATGAGCAAGAGAAATTCTACAACATTAACCCCACAACTATCTACCATACAACTCAAGCAATTGTATAATTTAAAATCAAAAAAGAAGAAATTATTGAGTATTGCCTATGTGTGCGTATATATATATATATATATATATACTATCAAACATTTTATTAACCCCGAGTAATTAACATCAAAATGACAGTTATCAAACCAAGGGTAGAATCCTTGCTTAGCAAGGCATCCACGTTCTTTCACGTCGCCCGACAAACAACCTTCCTCCATCACAAAGTTTATTCAAAGAGTCTATAGAGATCTCAGCTTCCTCTCAGATCTTGTGGTTATGGTTTACGCACGAAAGAATACTAAAAGATACTAAAAAATAGTTTGATTATTAGAAGTATATATATGTATCGACTAAGATGTAAATATGATCCATTCTTCGTCTTCATCCAATCCCAAGTTGTCATAAATGGGAATAAGTAACCTCGTTCAATCGCCAAACCCGTAAGAACAAAATTCAATACATAACACCGCTATCTGTACAATCAAACTGTTAAACCAAGAGTTGTAGCAACGTAACAATCGTTCAACACATTTTATATGATCTATTATTGATGTTTAGAACTTCGTGGTGATATTTAAAATTTTCTCATCAAATTTATGACAGATTTGCCATCTGTAACAAAAGAAAGACAATGTGAAAAGTAAGTTATTGAATTGAAAATTAAATATCATTAGTATAACGGTGAAAAATAAAAAGCATCACCAATTAATAAAGAAAATCGACAAAGCCTATTAATTCCAAGGAGCTGTAAATACATAAAATTGATTGAACCGTGTTTAGTTGTCCAAATAGCCCAAGAGTATTCATGTTTCTGATAGAAGTCTTATACCAAACCTAGTTTGAATTGGGAACAATTTCAAATTGATAGCTGACCCATCCAAGTTTCTTGTCACGATCCGAATTTTTTACCGTCGGGATCGTGATGACGCCTAACATTGAACCGGTTAGGCAAGCCAACGTTATTGATTAGTTTACCTTTTTTTCTTTATTCTTTATCAAATTTACCAGTCGATATAAGATAATCAGCGGAACAAAAATGCAGAAGAACAGAATTTAACAATTTAACTTAATACAAATACGAAATCCATAATAAAACTCCACCCAGAACTGGTGTTGCAATTTCACGGGCTGTCTACGAATACTACAAATAGTGGTCTGAACAAAGGAATACAAATCTGTCTCAGAAATAGATAAAACAGAAAAGAAGCAGGATAGAAGGGGACGCCAAGGCCTGCGGACGCCTGCAGGACTACCTCGGGTTTACACTGGACTGAAAGCAGCAACCTCGAACTACGGTCTGTATGGTCCAGTATCGGGATCTGCACAAATGTGCAGAGTGTAGAATCAGTACAACCGATCCCATGTACTGGTAAGTGCCGAGCCTAACCTCGGCGAAGTAGTGACGAGGCTAGGACACGACCAACATCATAAACCTGTGCAATTAGGCAATATCTAACAGAATAACAATAATAGAAGCTAACAAAAATTTACGGGAAGGGGAAACATGCTACGAGGGGGGGTACCAGAATAAGGGAACACAGAAATAACGGAAACAAAACAATTAAGACACTTGAACCGATAACATCAAATAATCACAGTAACAGAAAAACAAATGCACAGTATCACCCTTCGTGCTTTTACTCTCAATCCTCACCATGCAATAAATAATGAAAATGTGCACGGTATCACCCTTCGTGCTTTATCGCTCTTCCTCACCATATGAATAATAGGAATGTGCACGGCATCACCCTTCGTGCTTTATCTCTCTTCCTCACCATATGCATCAATATAAATGTAAATATGCACGGTATCATCCTTCGTGCTTTATCACTCTTTCCTCACCATATGCATAATTATGAATGTGCATGGCATCACCCTTCGTGCTTTATTACTCTTTCCTCACCCAAATAGTGGAAACAATAACATCCCGACAAGGGGATCAACATTAGAAATAAATACATTCCTGTAAGGAAATCAACTATAACCAATCTCGTTTCAACAGTTAACTTCGCAAAACAAATCTCAACTTGAGCCAATACTCAACAATGGTCAATTACCAAGAAAATAACATCAACATGGATAATTATCAAGTTAAGCATGAATAGTACATAATAAGGATCACAACGGTCACAGTTTAAAACTCACGGGCATACTCGACACCAACGTATAGATACTCGTGACCACACTTATACGTCGTACACAACAGTAACGTGTAGTAAATAAGACACAACACCTATTCCCTCAAGCGTTAAGCCAAACACTTATCTCGATTCCACGGCCACCAATCAAGCTTCAAATACTGCTTTCCCTCTAGATTTCACCTCCAATTCACTTGTATCTAGTCATAATTAGCTTAATAACATCAATAAATGCTAAAGAACTCTAACCCAATGCTTAATTATAGTTTTTCCAATATTTTTTCCAAAACGTCAACAATCAACCCCGGGCCCGCTTGGTCAAAACCCGAAGTTCGGATTAAAACTCGATTACCCATTCATCCCCGAGCCCAGATATGCAATTGGTTTTGGAATCCGACCTCAATTGAGGTCTAAAACCCCAAATTTCAAAATTCCCAAATTTCAAAATTCCCAAATTTCACCCAAAAACACCCAATTTCCCATGAAAATCCCTAAAATTTTGTGATAAAATCTTGTAAAAAGATGAAGTTGATTGAAAGAAATGAGTGAAAAGTTATTTACCTATGATTTGGGGAAGAACTTTTCCTTGGAAAATCGCCTATGTGAGCTTAGGGTTTGAAAATTTAAAAGAATGAGTTGAAATCCCGTCTAAGTTATAATTTACACAGTCGCAGTTATCGCATTTGCGATAACAGGTTCGCAAATGCAAACTCGCAAATACGACCAAAGCATCACAAATGCGAAGCTTGGCCTGGGCTATTGTTCACAAATGTGGTGACTGCTGGAGTTGCAATTGCGACATTGAACTTCATAAATGCGAAGGTTCCCCTCCCTGCCCTCTGATCGCAATTGCGATGGATCTTCGCAAATGTGATGCTCGCATTTGCGAGCCAGACTGTGAAGTTTGCAGATCTGCAACACAATAGCTATTTTCTTTAAGTCTCAAAATACTCTGTGGCCTATCTAAAATTCTGTCGAGCCCTCAGGGCTCCAAACCAAACATGTACGCAAGTTAAAAAATATCATACGGACTTGCTCGTGCGACAAATCATCAAAATAACATCAACAACTATGAATTTAGCATCAAAATCAATGAAATTCTCAAGAACACCTAAAGTTGTTATTTTTACAACTGAGGGTCTGATTTATATCAAATTAACTCTGATTCTTACCAAATTTCACAGATTCGACTTAAACATTATTTTAAACCTGTACCAGGCTCCGGAACCAAAATTTGGGTCTGATACCATCAAGAACACACACCAATTCATTTCCAAAAGTCTTAATATTTTCCAACAAACAATTTTCTTTAAAAATTCTTTTCTTGGGCTAGGGACCTCGGAATTCAATTCTGGGCATACGCCCAAGTCCCATATTTTTCTACGGACTCTCCGGGACCGTCAAATCCCAAGTCCGTATCCGTTTACCCAAAATATTGACCGAAGTCAACTTAAATTCAATTTTAAAGGCAAAATTAATATTTTTCTCAAATTTTCACATAAAGGCTTTCCGGATATACGCCCGGACTGTGTACGGAAATTGAGGTGAGACAAAGGGAGGGTTTTAAGGTCTCAGAACACAGATTTAACTTCTAAAACAAGAGATGACCTTTTGGGTCATCACATTCTCCACCTCTAAAGAACTCCAACCCAATGGTTAATATAGTTTTCCCATTATTTTTCCGAAAAAGTCAAAAATCGACCCCGGGCCCGCTTTATCAAAACCCGAAGTTCGGACCAAAAACCGATTACCCATTCACCCCAAGCCCGGATATGCAATTGGTTTTGAAATCCGACCTCAATTGAGGTCTAAATCCCCAAATGTCGAAATTCTCAAATTTCGCCCCAAAACACCCAATTTCCCATGAAAATCCCTAGATTTTGTGATGAAATCTTGTAAAAAGATGAAGTAGATTGAAAGCAATGACTTAAAAGTTGTTTACCTATGATTTGGGGAAGAACTTTTCTTTGGAAAATCACCTATGAGTGCGTAGGGTTTGAAAATTTGAAAGAATGAGTTGAAATCCCGTCTAAAATATAATTTACACAGTCGCAGTTATCACATTTGCGATAACAAGTTCGCAAATGCGAACTCGCAAATACGACGAAAGCATCGCAAATGCGAAGCTTGGCCCGGGTTGCTAACTTCGCAAATGCGAACTATTGTTCGCAAATGCGGTGACTGCTGGAGTCGCAATTGCGACATTGAACTTAGCAAATGTGAAGGTCTCCTCCCTGCCCTCTGATCGCAATTGCGATGGATCTTTGCAAATGCGATGCTTGCATTTGCGAGCCAATGCGAAGTCTGAAGATCTGCAACACAACAACTATTTCCTTTAAGTCTCAAAACACTCTATGGCTTATCCAAAATTCAGTCGAGCCCTCGGAGCTCCAAACCAAACATGCACTCAAGTCAAAAAATATTATGCGGACTTGCTCGTGCGACCAAATCATCAAAATAACTTCAACAACTACGAATTTAGCATCAAAATCAATGAAATTCTCAAGAACACCTAAAGTTACTATTTTCACAACTGAGGGTCTTATTTATATCAAATTAACTCCGATTCTTACCAAATTTCACAGATTCGACTTAAACATTATTTTAAACCTGTATCGGACTCCGGAACCAAAATATGGGACCGATACCATCTATAACACACACCAATTCATTTCCAAAAGTCTTTATATTTTCCAGCAAATAATTTTCTTTAAAAATTCTTTTCTTGGGCTAGGGACCTCGGAATTCAATTCTGGGCATACACCCAAGTCCCATATTTTTCTACGGACTCTCCGGGACCATCAAATCACTAGTCCGTATCCGTTTACCCAAAATATTGACCGAAGTCAACTTAAATTCAATTTTAAAGGCAAAATTAGCATTTTTCTCAAATTTTCACATAAAGGCTTTCCGGATATACGCCTGGACTGTGCATGGAAATTTAGGTGAGACAAAAGGAGGGTTTTAAGGTCTCAGAACACAGATTTAACTTCTAAAACAAGAGATGACCTTTTGGGTCATCACATTAGGGATGGGCATATATCGGGTAAAACTGATAACCCAAACCGTTAATTTTTTATTGGGTTATCGGTATCGGGTTATTGGGTTAACGGCTCGATAACAACTTAGAATTTTTTTACTATTGGGTTATCAGTTCGGGCTTCGGTTTGCTAATTTTGTTAATTGGTTAACCGATAACCCAATAACAATTAATAAAATTATGACTTTATCCTTAAGTATATACAAATGCTAGGGCTTCAGTTCATTCTCTCCTATTCTTTCTCAATCCCACTCTTCAGTTGCTTCATCTTCATTCTTCATAGACCTTACTAGTTACTCCTAGCATAAGTCTTTAGTATGCTATATGTGAATTCTTCTCTTTTTTGCTTAACTCCGGTGAGTTGTCTTTTCTTTTTTGCTTAACTCTAGATTTAGTTATCTTATCGGGTAAACCGATAACCAAATCGATAATGATCGATAATCGATTAACCGATACCCGATAACTGATATCTTATCGGTTTGGTTATCGGTTTATCAAATTTGTAAACCGATAATCGGTATGCTAAATCGATAATATTCATAACCGAACCAAACCGACCGATGCCCACCCCTACATCACATTCTCCACCTCTAAAGCTGAGGGTTAAGTGAAAACCGCAGAAGCGGTTCATGGACCGCAAAAGCCGAACCGCAGGAGCGAGGTTTTGGCTGCAGGTGCGAAATCCCTGGGCCAGAAGGTATAAAAGCATTCCTTCACGATTTTTGAGTTGTTCTTCACCATTTCAAGTCGGTCTTGGAGCTTTTGAAGATGGAATCAAGGGATATCATCTAGAGGTAATATTTTTGAGTCTAATAATCGATCATATGGTATTATTTCACTGATTTGGCCTAAGAATTAATAGAATTTAAGTGTTAAAATTGGGGAAACTAGGGCTTGGTATTGGAGACCTAGACTTGAGGATTTGAGGGGCCATTTGTGGTCAGATTTTGGGACTTTTGATATGTATGAACTCGAGGGGAGATAAGAAATCTATTGATATAAATTTTATCAAATTCCGAGATGTGGGCCCGAGTGTTGGGTTTTGGTTCATTTCGGGATTTATGCTATTACTTGATAATTTTCACATGGGCTTCGTTTCCTTAGCATATTTTGACGTCATGATTCTAATTTTGGATAGATTCGATGCGAGTTGAGTTTGATTCAAGGGGCGAAGGCGTCACGGGCTAGAGTTTGGACTAGATTGAGGTGAGTAATGATTTTAAATATTGTGCTGAGGTATGAAATCCTGGATTACACATCGTTGTGCTATATTGAGGTAACATACATGCTAGATGACGAGTGTGGGGCCTTGCACCGTTGGGGATTGTGACCTAGTCCATCCCAAATGACCGTTTTACTGCATATTTGATTGAAAACGGTTTGCTATCATCATGTTTTGGGCTGAATGCCATATTTGGGCCTCGTGCCAACTATTTGGATCCTTAGGGGATTTTTACTAATATTTCCTCACAATTTTTGACTTTAAACTCGTACTCAGTCATTCTATATTCTACTGTTTTCATAACTCAACCATGTCTACTCTGTTTTAATACATTAAATGATATTTTAAATGATAATTTAGGTTGCGCATCATGTTTTACTGTTGCCCGAGTGGCTTATGAGATTCTAGCTGAGTAAGGCCGAGGGCTTGTGTTGTGAGGATGTACTGATTATGATTATAAGGCCGAGGGAGTGAGATTGTACGCCATGAGGTGGCTTGTTGATATGAGGCCGAGAGCCTATTGAGTATGCCACGAGATGGCTTGATATTGCGCTTGGGCCGTAAGGGGGCCCTCCAGGAGTCTGCATACCCCCAGTGAGTGTGGATACCATTGTGATTTGAGATATAGCCAGAGGAGCTGGTGTTGTTCCATGTGTTGCCCGAGGGGCTGATTCTGTTGGTATTGTACCTGAGGGGCTGTTCTTTATGTGTTTATCTTTTCTAGTTGCCTATCATTTACTTGCTTAACTGTTAAAAAGGCATTCTAAAGAAGCTTAAATTGAAATAAAATAACTTTACATATTTTTACTGTTTCATTGCTTTTACTGGCTTTTACTACTTCTTTATAGACTATTGATGTGCCTTTACGTGATTTCTTATTGCTCAGTCTGTATTTATTATTATTACTCAATGAGTTGGAGTACTCACTTTACTCCCTGCACCCCGTGTATAGATTCAGGCACTTCAGGTCCTGCTTGCGAGAGTTGAGAGCTTCCAGCAAACTTCGGAGATTCACTAGGTAGTTGCTCGGTGTTTGCAGCCCAGTGCTTCTCCCTCTATATTATTTTCTCCTGTTTTAGTTATGTAATAGCTGTGTAGACTCTTTCAGACTTGTATCTTTTACGATAGACGCTCATGACTGGTGACACCCCGATATCGGGCTATGTCTATTCCACAACTGTAGTATTCACCTTATTTTGGGATTTTATGTTAAAGGCTTAATATTTATTATTTTAATTGCTTAAAATTAATTGGAAGTGTGTCGGCTAGCTTTGTCTTCACAAGAGGTGCCATCATGACCAGGTCCGGGTTTAGGGTCATGACAAGTTGGTATCAGAGCCTAGGTTACATAGGTCTCACGAGTCATGAGCAGCTTTAGTAGAGTCTCGCAGATCAGTACAGAGATGTCTGTATTTATCCTCGAGAGGCTGCAGAACCTTTAGAAAAAACTTCATATTCTTGAAATTCTTGTCGTACGAATCTGTTGATCCGAGTACTAAACTTTTGTTATTCTATTCTTTCACAGATGGTGAAGACACACGCTACCGGTAAGGATGTATGACCACCAGTACCACCAGCTGTGGCCACTAGAGGCCGAGGACGCGGTTGTGGTCGCGGTAGGGCCAGGGGTGTGGCCTGCACAGAAGCTTGGGCATCACTTGCAGATCCACCAACCACCCTAGTTCAGGATCAAGTCCCAGTTGTGGATGCTACAGCAGCACCAGCTCTGCCCATTGTGATTCCGAGTCTTTAGGAGGTCTTGGCTCAGATACTATCAGTATGCACTGGCCTAGCTCAGGAGGTCTTTGTTACTACAACCACAACTATTTCTCAGGCCAGGGGAGGCACTCAGACTCCTGCTGCTCGCACACCTAAGCAGGTCGTGCAGGGACTTCAGACACCGAGGGCACATCCAGCCCAGCCGGTTGCAGCTGCTCAGGACTATGTAGCCCCTGCCATGCCAGAGGACGAGCAGCGCATGTTGGAGAGGTTTGGGAGACTTCAGCCTCCGACTTTCAGTGGTATAGAGGGCAAGGATGCCTAGGATTTCTTGGATAAGTGTTAGAGGATGCTTCATACAATAGGTATTCTAGAGACCAGCAGGGTCGCTTTCACTACTTTTCAGTTTTTGGAGCTGCCTTCACTTGGTGGGAGGCTTTTGAGAGGCATAGGCCTGTTGGTGCAATACCCCTTACCTGGCAGCAGTTCTCCGTTCTTTTTTTGGAGAAGTATGTGTCACAGTCTCGCAGAGAGGAGCTGCGCAGGCAGTTCAAGTGGTTGCATCAGGGAGAGATAACTGTGACACAGTATGAGATGAGGTTCTCTGAGTTAGCTTGCCATGCGATTTGGTTGGTTTCGACAGATAGAGAGAGGATTAAGAGATTTGTTGATGGCCTCACTTATCAGCTTCGTATTCTTATGACCAAAGAGAGGGTCACTGGTGCAACTTTTAAGGAGGTTGTAGACATTGCTCGTGAGATTGAGTTAGTTTGTTGCCAAGAGCGAGAGGAGAGGGAGGTCAAGAGGCCTCGAGGATCGGGTAGTTATGTTGGTGCTCCTTCGAGAGATCAGTTTCAGCATGACAGAGGCCATCCATTCAAGCATGCTCAGCCAACTCGCCCAAGTTATCATGGGGCATCATTGGGTCATGGTTCTCACAGTTCTCATCGGGGCCAGTCATCACTTAGTACCCTTCCAGCTCAGAGTTCGTCTCGTGCTCTCTCAATTTAGGTCTCTTCTATGCTAGGTGCATCTGCTAGTCATTTCGATGCTAGAGGTTCCCTTCAGTCCCCGTCTCTAGCACTTGGGAGTTGCTATGAGTATGGAGAGATAGGTCATATGTAGATGCAGTGTCCTCATCGTCTTGTGGGTTTATCTTAGCAGAGGAGTCAATCATCGGCTTCAGCACCAATTACTTCACCACCATCCGCCCAACCAACTAGGGGTGGAGGTCAGCCAGCTAGGGGTCGCCCTAGAGGGGGAGGTCGACCAGGTGGAAGTCAAGCCCACTTCTATGCACTTCTATCTAGACCGGATGCCATTGCTTCCGATGCTGTTATTACAGGTATTTTCTCAATCTGCCATAGAGATGTTTCTGTATTATTTGATCCCCGTTCCACTTTTTCTTATGTGTCATCATACTTTGCTCGTTATTTAGTTACGCCCCGTGAGTCTCTTATTTCACATGTTCATGTATCTACTTCGGTAGGCAATATTGTTGTTGTAGTCCGTGTGTACTAGTCGTGTGTGATCACTATTGGGGGTCTGAAGACCCGAGTGGATCTTTTATTATTGTGTATGGTGGATTTCGATGTTATTTTGGGCATGGATTGTCTATCTCCGTGTCGTGTTATTCTAGACTGTCATGCTAAGAAAGTGACATTGGCTATATCGGGTGTGCCACGGATTGAGTGGCGAGGTTTGACTGATTATGTTCCCATTAGGGTAATCTCATTCTTGAAGGCCCGATGTATGGTTGGGAAAGGTTGTCTTTCGTATCTAGGCTTTGTGAGGGATGTCGGTGCAGAGACTCCCAGTATTGATTCTGTTTCAATTGTGAGGGAGTTTCCCGATGTGTTTCCTGTAGACCTGTCGGGCATGCCACAAGACAGGGATATTGATTTTGGTATTGACCTAGTGTCGGGAACTCAGCCCATTTCTATTCCACCGTATCGTATGGCACCAGCAGAGTTGAAGGAGTTAAAGGAGCAGCTCAGGAACTCCTTGATAAGGGGTTAATTTGGCCTAGTGTGTCGCCTTGGGGTGCACTGGTTCTATTTGTGAAGAAGAAGGATGCCACTATAAGGATGTGCATTGATTATAGGCAGTTGAACAAAGTAATAGTTAAGAACAAGTATCCTTTGTCTTGTATTGATGATTTGTTTGACCAACTTCAAGGAGGGAGAGTGTTCTCTAAGATTGATCTTCGTTCGTATTATCACCAGTTGAAGATCAGGGACTCGAATGTTCTTAAGACAACTTTAGGACCTGATATGGTCATTATAAATTCTTGGTGATATCTTTTGGTCTGACCAATGCCCCAGCAACATTTATGCATTTGATGAACAATGTGTTCCAGCCTTATCTCGACTCGTTTTTCATAGTCTTCATTGATGGTATTCTGGTGTATTCGCATAGTCAGGAGGAGCACGCAGAGCATTTGAGAGTTGTGTTGCAGAGATTGAGGGTGGAAAAGCTTTATGCAAAATTCTCCAAGTTTGAGTTTTGGCTCAGTTCAGTGGCTTTCTTGGGGCATGTGGTGTCCAGCGATGGTATTCAGGTTGATCTGAAAAAGATAGAGGCGGTTTAGAGTTGGCCCAGTCTGTCCTCAGCCACAGAGATTCGCAGCTTTCTGGGTTTGGCAGGCTATTATCGCCGGTTTGTTCAAGGATTCTCATATATCGCATCGCCCTTGACCAGGTTGACTCAGAAGGGTGCTTCATTTGTATGGTCAGATGAGTGTGAGGAGAGCTTTCAGAAGCTCAAGACAGCCTTGACCACATCTCTAGTGCTAGTTTTGCCATCAGTTTCAAGTTCTTATACCGTGTATTGTGATGCTTTGAGAGTGGGTATTGGGTATCTATTGATATAGGAGGGTAGAGTTATTGCTTATGCTTCTCGTTAGTTGAAGCCCCATGAGAAGAACTACCCCGTTCATGATTTGGAGTTGGCTGCCATTGTTCGTGCATTGAAAATTTGGAGGCATTACTTGTATGGTGCGTCTTGTGAGGTGTTTACTGATCATCGTAGCCTCCAATACTTGTTCAAGTACAAGGATCTCAATTTGAGGCAGCGGAGATGGTTGGAGTTTCTAAAGGATTATGATATTACTATATTGTACCATCCAGGGAAGGCTAATATGGTGGACGATGCCTTGAGCCGAAAGGTTGCGCGTATGGGTAGTTTGGCATATATTCCAGTTGGGGAGAGACATCTTGCAGTTGATGTTCAGGCCTTGGCCAATCGGTTCGTGAGGTCAGATATTTCGGAGCCCAGTCGGGTATTGGCTTGTGTGATTTCTCGGTCTTCCTTATATAATCGCACCAGAGAGCGCCAATATGATGATCCGCATTTGCTTGTCCTAAAGGACAAAGTTCAGCATGACGATGCCAGAGATGTGACTATTGATGATGATGGGGTGTTGAGGATGTGAGGCCGGATATGTGTGCTCAATGTAGATGGGCTTCGAGAATTGATTCTAGAAGAGGCCCATAGCTCGCATTATTCCATTCATCCAGGTGCCGCGAAGATGTATCAGGATCTGAGACAGTATTATTGGTGGAGGATAATGAAGAAGGACATTGTAAGATTTGTAGCTTGGTGTCTCAATTGTCAGCAGGTGAAATGCGACCATCAGAGACCGGGTGGCTTGCTTCAGCAGATGGATATTCTAGACTGGAAGTGGGAGCGGATCACCATAGACTTTGTAGTTGGGCTCCCACGAACTTTGAAGAAGTTCGATGCTATTTGGGTGATTGTAGATCGGCTGACTAAGTCCGCACTTCATTCATGTGTGTACTACCTATTCTTCAGAGCGGTTGGCAGACATCTATATCCGGGAGATTATTCGTTTGCATGGTGTCCCAGTTTCCATCATTTCAGATAGGGGCACTCAGTTTACTTCACAGTTTTAGAGGTCTATGCAGCGAGAGTTGGGTACTCAGGTTGAGTTGAGCACAACTTTTCACCCTCAGACGGACGGGCAGTCCGAGCGCACTATTCAGATATTGGAGGACATGTTGTGTGCTTATGTTATTGATTTTGGAGGGTCATGGGATCAGTTCCTACCGCTTATGGAGTATGCTTATAACAACAGCTACAAGTCGATATTTAGATGACTCCATATGAGGCTTTGTATGGGAGGTGGTGTAGATCTCCAATTGGTTGGTTTGAGCCGGGTGAGGCTAGGCTATTAGGGACATACTTGGTGTAGGACGATTTAGAAAATGTGAAGGTAATTTAGGAGACGCTTCGTATAGCGCAGTCAAGACAAAAGAGTTATGCTGACAGGAATGATGGTTGGTGAGAAGGTTCTGTTGAAGGTTTCACCCATGAAGGGTGTTGTGAGCTTTGTGAAGAAGGGTAAATTGAGTCCTCGGTTCATTGGGCCTTTTGAGGTGCTTCGGATGATTGGGAAGATGGCTTATGAGTTTGCTTTGCCACCTAGCTTGTCGAGTGTACATCCGGTATTTCATGTTTCTATGCTTCAGAAATATATTGGGGATCCGTCTCATGTTTTGGATTTCAGTATGGTGCAGTTAGATGGTGATTTGACTTATGATATGGAGCCAGTAGCTATTTTGGGGCATCAGGTTCAAAAGTTGACATCAAAGGATATAGTTTCAGTGAAAGTGTAGTGGAAAGGTCGGCCTGTGGAGGAGGCTACCTGGGAGACCGCGCGGGAGATGCAGAGCAGATTCCTATTTGAGGCTTCAGGTATGTTTCTTGAGTCGTTCGAGGACGAACATTTGTTTAAGAGGGGAAGGATGTAACGACCTGGCCGGTCGTTTCATGAGTTACCGCTCCATTTCCCCCATTTCTACTTCTTATTGCTTTGTTTATCGGTTCTATGTGTGATCGGGTTGGCTGGCTTGGGTTCGGAAAGGTTTTGGTAAGGTTTGAGACACTTAGTCTCTTTTGAGGAAGCTTAAGTTAGAAAAGTCAACCGGATGTTGACTTATGTGTTAAAGGGATCGGATGTGAGTTTCGGTGGTTTGGATAGGCTCGGGAGATGATTTGGGACTTAAGAGTGTGATTGGAATGTGTTTTAGAGGTCCGGAGTAGATTTAGGCTTGAATTGGAATTTTGGCGTTTTCCGGTTGATATGTAAGATTTTAATATAGGGGTCAGAATGGAATTCCGGGAGTTGCAGTAGTTCCGTTGTGTCATTTGGGATGTGTGTGCTAAATTTCAGGTCATTCAGACGTGGTTTGGTATACTTTTTGATTGAAAGCGTAATTCGGAAGATTTTGGAAACTTAGGCTTGAATCCGATGTGTTTTGATGGATTCGATGTTGTTTGAGGTGTTTTAAAGATTGGTATAAGTTTGAATGGCGGTATATGATGTGTGTGTGCTTTTGGTTGAGGTCCTGGGGGCCTCGGGGTGATTTCGGATGGTTGGCAGAAAGTTTGGAAGTTGGTTTTGGCAGATGAAGATGTGCTATTTGCTGTCATAACCGCACCTGCGGCTAGGGGCCCGCAGGTGCGGTCTCGCATAAGCGAGTTTGGGAGTCGTATAAGCGGGAGAAGGCAAGTGAGGCAGGAACCGCAAAAGCGGTTAAGGAACCGCACCTGCGATGACACAGGTGCGGGTTGTGTATCGCAGATGCGAAAGCTGAGGGCTTAAGTGAAAACCGTAGAAGCGGTTCATGGACTGCAACATCGGAACTGTATGAGCGAGGTTTTGGCCGCAGGTGTGAAATCCCTGGGCCAGAAGGTATAAAAGCATTCCTTCGCGATTTTTGAGTTGTTCTTTACCATTTCAAGTCGTTTTGGAGCTTTTTGGGAGATTTTGAAGAGGGAATCAAGGGATATCATCTGGAGGTAAGATTTTTGAGTCTAATAATCAATCCTATGGAATTATTTCATTGATTTGGCCTAAGAATTATACAAATTTAATGGTTAAAATTGGGGAAACTAGGGCTTGGTATTGGAGACCTAGACTTGAGGATTTGAGGGTCCAATTGTTGTCGGATTTTGGGACTTTTGATATGTATGAACTCATGAGGATATAAGAAATCTATTGATGTAAATTTTATCGAATTCCGAGACGTGGGCTTGGGGGTCGGGTTTTGGTTAATTTCGGGATTTATGCTATAACTTGATTATTTTCGCATGGGCTTCGTTCCCTTAGCATATTTTGATGTCGCGATTCTGATTTTGGATAGATTCGACGCGAGTTGAGGCCGATTCAAGGGGAAAAGGCATCGCGGGCTAGAGTTTGGATCGGATTGAGGTGAGTAATGACTTAAAATGTTGTCCTGAGGGTATGAAACCTCGGATTACACATCGTTGTGCTATATTGAGGTGACGCATACGCTAGATGACGAACGTGAGGCAGTGCACCGTTGGGGATTGTGACCTAGTCCGTCCCGAATGAGTGTTTTACTGCGTATTTGATTGAAAACTGTTTGCTATCATCATCTTTTGGGCTGAATGCCATATTTGGTCCTCGTTCCAACTATTCGGATCCTTAGGAGATTTTTACTAATATTTCCTCAATGTTTTTGACTTTGTACTCGTACTTAGGCATGCTATATTCTACTGTTTTCATAACTCAGCCATGTCTACTCTGTTTTAATACATTAAATGATATTTTAAATAATAATTTGGGCTGAGCATCATGTTTTACTGTTGCCCGATTGGCTTATCAGATTTTGGCTGAGTAAGGTCGAGGGTCTGTGTTATGAGGATGCACTGATTATGATTATGAGGCCGAGGGCCTGAGATTGTACTCCACGAGGTGGCTTGTTGATATGAGGCCGAGAGCCTATTGAGTATACCACGAGATGACTTGATATTGTGTTTGGGCCATAAGGGACCCCTCCAGGAGTCTGCACACCCCCAGTGAGCGCAGGTACCCATTGTGATTTGAGATATAGCCCGAGGGGCTGGTGTTGTTCCATGTGTTGCCCGAGGGGCGGTTCTTTATGTGTTTATCTTTTCTAGTTGCCTGTCATTTACTTGCTTAATTGTTAAAAAAGCATTCTAAAAAAGATTAAATTGAACTAAAGTGACTTTACATATTTTCACTGTTTCATTGCTTTTACTGGCTTTTACTGCTTCTTTATAGCTTGTGATGTGCCTTTACGTGATTTTTTATTGCTCAGTCTGCATTTATTATTATTACTCACTGAGTTGGAGTACTCAATTTACTTCCTGCACCCCGTGTGCAGATTCAGATGCTTTAGGTCCTGCTTGCGAGGGTTGAGAGCTTCCTGCATACTTCGGAGATTCACTAGGTAGCTTCTCGGCGTTCGCAACCTAGTGCTTCTCCCTCTATCTTATTTTCTCCTGTTTTAGTTATGTAATAGTTATGTAGACTCTTTCAGAATTGTAGGTATTACGATAGATGCTCATGACTGGTGACATCCCGATGTCGGGCTATGTCTATTCTGCAACTGTAGTATTCACCTTATTTTTGGATATATTATTATTATTATTATGTTAAAGGCTTAATATTTATTATTTTAATTATTTAAAATGAATTGGAAGTGTGTCGACTGACATTGTTTTCACGAGAGGCGCCATTACGACTGGGTCTGGGTTTAGGGTCGTGACAGAGCCAGACCTCGCATTTGCGAAGTCTGCAGTCCAGCACCAGATGAAACTTGCATATGCTATGATGTAAAAAACCACTTCGAAACTCACCCAAACCCCTCGGGCTCCAAACCAAACATGCACACAAGTGTAATAACATCATACAAACTTGCTCGCGCAATCAAAACACCAAAATAACACTTAGGACTATAAATCAGACACCAAAACAAATGGATTTTTTAAAGAAACTTAAGAACTTTCATTTTAACAACTGGACGTTCGAATCACATCAAAGCAACTCCATTTTGTTTCAAATTTTGCTGACAAGTCATAAATACTGTAATAAACTTGTACCAAGTTCTGGACCAAAATCCGGACCCGGTAGCAACAAAATCTAACATCGGTAAAACTTGAAAAACCTTTAAACTTCTAGTTTTTAACAAATTATGATAATTCAAGCTAGGGACTTACGAATTCGATTTCGCGCATACGCCCAAGTCCCAATCACAGTATGGACCCACAGGGACCATCAAAATACTGATCCAGGTCTGTTTGCTCAAAACGTTGGCCAAAGTCAACTCAAATAAATTTTAAAGCACGATTTCACATTTTAATCAATTTTTCACATAAAAACTTTTCGAAAAAAAATACACACTACATACGCAAATCGAGGAAGGCTAAACGGTACTATGTAGGGTTTCAACGCACAAAATTGAGGTTAAAAATATAAATAACCTATCGGGTCATCAACTGTCCACCTCTAAAACAAATGTTCGTCCTCAAACGGACATAGAAAGGTACCTAGATTGGTGAAAAGGTGTGGATATCTACTCCGCATCTCCGACTCGGACTCCCAAGTGCTGCTTCGATCGACTGACCTCTCCACTACACTCGAACTGAAGGATAACGCTTAGACCTCAACTGCCAGACCTGCCTTGCTAGAATTGCCACTGGCTCCTCCTCATAAGTCAAATCCTTGTCCAATTACACTGAGCTGAAATCTAACACATGGGACGGATCGACGTGATACTTTTATAGCATGGACACATGTAACACCGGATGGACTGCTGATAAATTACGTGGCAATACGAGCCTGTAGGCCACCTCACTACACTCTCAAGAATCTCAAAGGGTCCGATATACCTGGGGCTCAACTTGCCCTTCTTTCCGAACCTCATCACACCCTTCATGGGTGAAACGCGGAGCAATACTCTCTCTCCAACCATGAATGCAATACCATGAACTCTATAGTCGGCATAAATCTTCTGCCTAGACTGAGCTGTGCGAAGTTGATTTTGAATAGTCTTGACCTTATCCAAGGCATCCTGTACCAAATTTGTACCCAACAACCGAGCCTCACCTGACTCGAACCATCCAATTGGAGATCGGCATCGCCTCTCGTATAATTCCTCATAGGGAGCTATCTGAATGCTCGACTAGTAGCTGTTTTTGTAGGAAAACTCTGCAAGCGGCAAATATTGATCCCAAGAATCCCAAAAATCCATAATACAAGCACGAAACATGTCCTCTAATATCTAAATAGTGTGCTCGGACTGTCCGTCCGTTTGGGAATGAAATTTTGTACTCAACTCAACCTGTGTGCCCAACTCACGTTGTATTGCCCTCCAGAAGTGCGAGGTAAACTGCGTACCTCAATCAGAAATGATAGACACAGGCACACCATGAAGACGGATGATCTCACGAATGTCGATCTCAACTAACTACTCAGAAGAATAGGTAACTGCCATTGGAATGAAATGTGCATACTTGGTCAACCTGTCCACCATGACTCATACCGCATCAAACTTCTTTTGAGTCTGTGGTAGTCCAACCACAAAATCCATAGTGATATGCTCCTACTTCAACTCATGAATCTCTAACTTCTGAAGTAAACCACAAGGCTTCTGATGCTCGTACTTAACTTGCTGACAATTTAAACACTGAGCTACATATGCAGCTATATCCTTCTTCATCCTTCTCCACCAATAATGCATTGACTACAAACGACACTTCGAATCAGCAATGATTCAACTCCGAACGGATGTGACGATCCAAAGATATCATTGAAGTGTTACGCCATCGCCTCGATCTAAAAATCTCGCTCAAGGCGTAAACATTCAGATTTGTCCTAACTTTTGAATCGACAGAGTCCGCCCGTCAAACCCGCTAAGAGACGACCGGATGAATTGAATACCGGGAACTGTGAGCCTCCTCAAGAATTAAATCACGAAGCCCATCCAAATTGGGCACAAAAATACGACCCGTCATCCTCAAAACCCATCATCCCCAACATTAACTTGCTTGGCACTACCGTGTCCCACCGTGATCTTAAGGACAAGCAAATGAGGATCATCATATTGATTCTCTCTAATGCGCTAATACAAGGAAGACCGAGCAACCGTGCAAGCTAAAACACGACTGGGCTCTGAAACATCTAACCTCATGAACTGATTGTCTAAAACCTGAGCATCTGATGCAAATGGTCTCTCACCAACTTGAATACATGCAAGGCTTCCCATAATCACTCTCTTTATACTCAAGGCATCGACCACCACATTGGTCTTCTCGGGATGATACAAAATGGTGATATAATAGTTTTTCAACAGCTCTAACCACATCTTCTGCCTCAGGTTGAGATCCTTTTGTTTGAACAAATACTGTAGACTCCGATGATCTGTGAATACCTCACATGACACGTTATAAAGATAGTGCGTCCAAATCTTCAATTCATGAACAATGGCTTCCAATTCTAGGTCATGAACAAGGTAATTCTGCTCATGAACCTTCAACTGCCGCGACGCATATGCAATTACCCTGCCATCTTGCATCAATACCGCACCGAGCCTGACCCAAAATCCGACTAGTAGTGATGGAACCTAAAGCAACCCGCTAGGTAAGACAATTAACAATTATCCATTTCTAATGAAATTAATAAAATAATTAAATGGAAGAAATTATTTGAAACTTATACATTTTCCAAGAACTGGTAGTACAAATCATGAGCTTGTAAGAATAGAATTTACAAAGTTGATATGAAGTAAATACATCTTCTGTTTGAAAAGTACAAATAGAGTTTTATTATCTAAGGCTACCATGAACAAGAGGCAGCTACAACAGGGACACAAATACATCTTCAAATCCAGCTCCCATCGAACACATCAACAACAACAATCAACATCTACACGCAAGGTGCAGAAGTGTACTATGAGTACAACCGACCCCCTGTACTCAATAAGTAACAAATTTGACCTTAGGTTAAAAGTAGTGACGAGTTGGAACAAGGTCGGGTCCAACACTAATAGCTAATAACAATTCATAACAATGTGAAGTATATAAATAAGAAAGTAACTCAGAGATAAAATGCTCAACTTTTTCACAGTTTTCCTAAAATAGTTCTACTTCTCAAGAATATCAGTGAAAACCCAAATCCTTTACCGAAATCGTCGAAAATATGAGATAGTTTGAAAACTATAATTTTTTGAAAATCCTTTTCATAATAAATAAAATGTTCCATTTTCTTCTCAATTAGCAAGTGTGAAATACCTCTCTATGTCTACATATCAATGTGTGTAAAAAGTCATGAATAACGTGATACCGTACAGCATGAGGAAAAATGCATCTCTATGCATGTACGTCATGTGTGCATGCCAATGCCATGTATCTCAGAGATGAATCATGTACTCACACTCTCAGAGTACTCAATCTCACTGACTCAGACTTTCCATTCATCATGCTCAACCACTCAGTACTGTATATGACAAATCTGGCCCAGGGAAAATCCATCTCGGAATATATACATCAACTGACCATCAGTCACTCAGTACCAAGGAAGGCGAATCTGGCCCGTGGAGAAGATCCATCTCCAAGTATATAAATGCTTCGGACAAGATCCATCCCTCAATATAATCAACCGCGCTTACTAGGGGTGTGTACAGACTCTAGAAGGGCTCCTACAACCCAAGCGATATAATCTGCACAGACAACTCACGTGTCATAGTATCAATATCAGAATTCGCACGGACAACTCACGTGCTATAGTATCAGTATTAGAATTCGCTCAGACAACTCACGTTCTATAGTATCAATATCCTCACAATCAGGCCCCCAACCTCATTCATTCATCGATCTCTCCAGTCTCTCTCTCTCTCTCTCTCTCTCTCTCTCTCTCTCTCTCTCTCTCTCTCTTTCTCGGGCTCAAAATGTCATGAAACTAGCTCGAAAATGATGATATGATGTATCAATAAATAACAATAGATACTGAGATATGATATGCATATGAATGCGTATGACTGAGTATATAAAGCAATGAAAGAAAATAACTCAACACCAGAAATATCCACAGTGGGTCCCAACAGGATAAGCATGTAGCCTAGACATGGTGTCTAACATAGATCATAGCTCAAATACGTAAATATTTCATGGTTACAAGTAAGATCAGGTAACTACACAGTATCACAGAAATAACGGAGTCACAATTCACATGGTGCACGCCCACACGCCCATCACCTAGCATGTGCATCACCTCAACACCAATCACATTGCACATAATTCGGGGTTTCATACCCTCAGCACTAAGTTCAGAAGAGTTACTTACCACGAATGAGCCAATTCCAATACCGAGCAAGCCAAGCAATGCTCCAAAAATGCCATCTCGCGCATATCGACCTCCGAACGACTCAAAACTAGCCAAAATCAACTCCAATACATCAAATAATACCAAAGGAAACAAACCCATCAATAAACGTTGAATTTTTAATCAAAATCCCAAAATCATCCCAATAGTCCAATCCGGGCCCGCACCTTGAAACCCAACAAAACTCATAAAATCCAATAACTCATTCAATTACGAGTCCAACCATACTGGTTTCACTCAAATCCGACTCCGAATCGATGTTCAAAACTCGAAATTCACTTTATGAGACTTTAGTCTAAAACCCCCAATTTTCATCTCAAAATACTAATTAAATGATGAAAAAATTATATATTCATGTATATTAACCAAATCCGAGTTAGAATCACTTACCCCGATGAATTTCTTGAAAAACTCACGAAAAATCGTCACAAAACGAGCTCCTAAAGTTCAAAATATGAAATAATACCCTAACCCTTGTTTATATAGTACCAAAGTTGCCTTCCAAAGTGCTGACCGCACATTTTCAAGTGTGGTCGCATATCCCAGGTCCGCAATCCAAATTGTGCATTCGCACTTCAGCAAATTCTGCCCTGCTAGGCTTTAGTAAAATGACCATAACTTTCTGTACAAATGTCCAAATATGATTTCTTTAAATTTATGAAAACTAAACACAAAGAGCTACAACTTTTATTTTTGAATAATCTCCAAATTCCTTATGGATAAAAATATATAAGCTTCCGAAGTCAGACCAACGTACCTGTAGAACACCCTGAAGTGCGGCCGCGAGAAGAATTGTGCGGTCACCACTTTTTTTCTGTGGTCCGCCTTTTTCCCTCTGCGACAACACTTTTTCTTGTGCCTCAGAACTTTTCTTCTTCCACAACACTCCAAAATGTGCGGCCCACACTTCCAAAAGTACCAGAATAACATTAGAGTGCCGAAATGCTCGGACTCGCTCAAAACACACTCCGGAACTCACCCGAGCCACACGGGATCTCGTTCAAATATACCGACAAATCCCATAAAATAATACGGACCTACTCGAGACGTCAAATCTCACCTATCAACATCGAAATGATGAATCACACCTCAAATCAAAATCTATGAACTTTGAACTTTCAAAGTTCCAAAACTCGCACCGAAACATATCAACCGACGTCCGATTGGCCCCAAATTTTCCATACAAGTCCCAAATGACATAATGAAGCTATTCCAATTCCCGGAACCAAAATTCGAATTCGATATTAAAAAGTTCACTCCCGGTCAAACTTTCCAAAAATCCAACTTCCGCCATTTCAAGCCAAATTCAACTACGGACCTCCAATTCACAATCCGGACATGCTCCTAACTCCAAAATCACCCAACGGAGCTAATGGAACCATGAAAACTCCAATCCAAGGTCATATACTAAAAATTCAGACTTGGTCAACTCTTCCAATTTAAAGCTCCCTAGTTGAGAATCACTATCAATTCCGAATAACCTGAAAACCAGAATCAACGATTCACATAAGTCATAATACATTATACGGAGCTACTCATGCTCTCAAACCACCGAGCAAAGTGCAAATGTTCAAAACGACGGTCAAGTTGTTACAGAGCCCAATACGAGATACATTACAATACACCATGTAAGATCCTGAACCTATGGGCAACACCAATACCGGTATCGTAGTTAAAGTAGTCCTGAGCTTCTGAAAGATCGACTAATTAAGTCCATGGTAATTAGTGGAGGACAAGAGGAAACTAATTAGCTCACAAAGTTTCAATTAGGGCGACTTCAATATTTAGACTAAACCGGCTTTCTTAGAGTTGTACATTGGAGCTGAAAGTATAGACTAAATACAAAGAGATTTAGCTCTTTACCTTTTAACTTGCAGTAGGTTACCTGTCTCATTTTTTAGATTACTAATCTCATTTATGTGAATTACCTGTAGTTATTTTTAGGTAGACTTGGTTGTATAAAAAATCGTCACTGTTTAACATTTAACTCAATACAAATATACATCCATTAGCCCAAAGTGAATGTGCAACGTTGAATATTCTTTTGTACAAAAACCTATTTTACTTATTTTATTTTCCCTCCTGTATCATTGGTGCATCTTATCATCCATTGGCTTCCAAAATTATATTGTTGTGAACCTGGCCTGTATCATACGCCATATTGTGAACGCTAGACAATGACCATTCATCAAGTGGTCATACAGAATCTCCGCCCTCTCAAAAGAAAATTTTGTATAACCATAAAAAATGATGTATGGAACCTAATCAAACTTTCATAAAAATTTACACTTTATTGGCCTATATAACAAAAGATTTCCAGCGGATTTTGGAAGGAAAAAAAAGGAGGAAGGAAAGTGAAGATGATAACTGATTAATTAGGTTGTATAAATTTAATATCACATGTTAAAATAATGAGTATATAAGAATTAGCAAGTGAATCCATCACTGAACTTTAAGACACAAAAAAAGAAAATGTTAAAATACAATATGCATGGGATGAAACTTGAAAGGACAAAGTTTGTAAAAGGAATTACGTACTTTTTTTTTCTGATGTATTCTCAAACTTTAATATTACCCATATTTGTAGCCAGATTCAATAGTGTCACGCCCTGTCCCAGTACAAACCCCACTTTCACATTTGTCATGGAATTCTTTTTATGTGGGTTTTGCTTCTCTTGAAAATACAATATAAATAGGACTGTTGTAACCAGATTAGATATCAAGTAGAAGTGCAAGATTAGTAGTTATCAGGGTGTTCCCTAGAGTTCCCTTGACCGCTTCATGAGGGCTTACTTCTCCATAAATTGTTGTTTGAAGCCCTGCTGAAGTGTTTGGGGGAACTCCCGAGTTCACTTTGAAAAGAGCTAATTTACATATTTTGATAGTGTAAAGAATTTTTACACTATCACTATCTTTTAATCTATTGTGGCAATTAATTAATATATATATTTTTATTTTCAATTTCTTCTTAGTGACTTTGAACTTGTTGTATCAAACAACATGTTTTATTTTTCAAGTTACTAAACTCACTACGAATTATTTTATTTTTGGAGAAGCTAATAGAGTAAAGATTTGTTTAGACTATCACGAAACATATAGAACTGTAGTAGTATGAGTCATCGTGCATTTTGTTAAACCCAACTCCAAATAGTCTCAAATCATTTTTTTCATTAAATTCTGATAACGTAATTGTTACACAAAATTAATTATTCCCTCTTTGTTCTTTATAGCTTATCTTGATCATGATACTTCACATTTAAGTAGGTAAAGTGCGTTATCACTAAGAGGTGTGGTCGAGTGAATGAGATCTTTCCATCCTTAGCTTATTTCTGATAGTGAGAGCCCCCCCCCCCACCCAGATAGGCTTTATGCGGCGCGATTATAGAGAAAATTTCACTTTTTACCCAGTAATTCTAAACTATTTACCCTTTAATGCCCAGGCCTAAATTATTTACTTCTCCTACTCATGCGCCCCAAACTATTTACCCACCTGTATTCTATTCGGCCCAAAGTGTATTCGTACTGTGAGCTGCTTCCTGATAGTGGCTCCAAGGAAGTCCTAAGCTCCTTAACCTGCGATAAATGTTACAGCCTCTCACTCATATGTATAATCTGATTAGAACAAGTAAAAATGTTACAGCCTCTCACTCATATGTATAATCTGATTAGAACAAGTAAAAAGCAGGCTATGATTTGAAAGTTAGAGTAGAATCTTCCCATTAAGGATAACTAAGAATTTATAAATTAAAAAAAAGAAAGAAAGAAAAGAACTAGTTAAATGCACAAGTCAGAGCACAAAATTTTTCAGAACCAACTATGATCTAAATGAACTCTGAGTGAAATTTTTTACTGAAGATAAATGCTACAAATATAAACCTTTTTAGCTTGTGATGTCGATCCTCCCCATCTAAATTTTTATGTGTATTTGAATATTCACTATTGTTGGGCTTGAAGCTCTTGAATTTAAAATTTTTATTTTGAAGATTTCTTGTGTGATTCAAAGTGGGTGCTATTAAATATTGCTTATAATACCTTCTAGAAGTTCATACTGAAATTTGATAGCATTTGGAGCTGATTGAAATCGAATTTTTCAGCTGAAAATCGAGAACAACACAACTACCTAATAGTATGCTGCTACGGTATACAATATGTTGTAGGAGTATATAGCTATATTGCAACAATATACTATTATAGTTTACAATATACTGCAACGGTATATTGTAATTATCGAAAAAGAACACACTTACCTAACAGTATACCGCTACTGTATACAATATATTATAGGAGTATATAGTTATACTGCAACAGTATACAATTATAGTATACAATATATTGTTATAATATACTGTAATAATGTGCAACATACTGTAACAGTATGATGTAATAGTATACAATATGCTATAATAGTACACTTATTGACGGAAATTCCCTTGCCTTTTCCCTTTTAATTTGTTTTAAGCTTTTACCCAGCGTGAGGGTCAAATTGAAAATGCAAATATATATATATATATTATAGTATGCTATATAATATAACAGTATACTCTTACAATTAGATCCTTTTAGAATTTTTTGAAATTTTTATTGACAACTGATATTATTTCAGTTTAATAATTGAATTAATTTTTTTTAACTCTTTGCGTACAATTGTATATGTTGTCGGTATAGCTATTTACTATACTGGTATCATATGTTAGTTAATATTTTTTTTATTGTATTAGCTACATTTAATTGGTATACAATTTAATTTTTCTTTAGTAATAATATAAAAAAAGAATAATAAAAAATAGTGAAAAAAGTAAATAAAATTAGATTATGAAGAGAAAAAGAATGTATAAAAAAAGTTAAATGAAATTAGAAAAGGAAAAAAGAAAAAAAAAAGAAGAAAACGAGAAAAAAGAAAAAAAAAAGAAAAAAAGAAGAAGAATAGAAATAAAAAAGAATTGAGAATAAAGAAAAAATTCCCCACAAAGCCTACTATGGGTAGGAAATGTAATTAGTTTATAGGTAGAAAAACAAATAGATAAACAAGGATAAATAATTTTATTTTTATGAGTAACTGTGTCAAAACCATTGATCTATTGGATTAATGGATTCAAACTGCCAGATGATTAAAAATAAAAAAAGTTGCTAAAGATGTACTTTGTTAGAACTATCTCTCCTTTAGAGATGGAGAGGCAAGGTACTGGTGGAACATTTTAATTGATTGAGAAATGCTTTCTAGTTTCAACATTTAACAAAGCCTAAGAAAGACAACAGAACAAGAATAAACAATAATGAGATATTTTTATGGCAAGTATAAGAATTAAAGGAAACGAAAATATGTGAACATGAAAAATATCAATTAATTACTATAACATTAGCTTAGGAGAAAATTGTTACTTTAGAAGTGCCACCGTCTCTTTTTGATTCAGTACGATATGATTCTTTTTAGACAATATTGACATATATTAGTGATAGCATTCTAGCTCAGGAGCGGGGTATTTCGGAAACAGTTTTTCTACCTTCAGCAAGTAACGGTATTGTTTGAGTACACTTTACCCTCCTCACACCTCATGCGTGAAATTATACTGAGTTTGTTATTGTTGTTGTCGTCTTCTGGCTTAGGAGCAGCTTTTGTTTCTGATTTAGGTTAGTATTTATTTAGTGTTGATGTAGTTTCTATTAGGGATATGGATTGGATATATAAGAACATTTAAAAAGTTTCATAAAGAGTACAAGTTACTTATAACTATGATGCGGGGATTCTCCAAACTGTTGTTGTATTCGTGTGGGATCCTCCAAAAATGCACTACTTTTGAAGGATCTGATACACACCCGACGCTATTTTCAAGAATCCAAGCAACATAGCTTAAACCCATTGTGGCTGACTGGCTATGTTAAACTTTTGAACCGGATATTTTAGATTTTTAAGAAGTTTAGTTTTCATGTTAAAATATTTATATTAATATACTCTTCAGCTAAAGCTTTTAACCAGAGCAGAGCTGCCCATATTATTAATTAATGTAATCGATGACATTGGCTAGTGAGGAAAATACATAGGGGAAGATAATGTTCATATGCATTTAATATAAGAAAATAATCCTGGGTATTTCCGCTCGAAAATTTTGCTGAATATTAACGTGGGTATTTGACTATTTTTCGCATATAAACGTCGAATTTTTCAATTTTCACTAATGAGCAACTATGAAAACTTAAATGCATGACCTTCTCATATCATGTTAAATTGTGTATGACTACTTCCAATGGAGTACACAAAATTTTTATAAGCGGTGTCACATTTAAAAACTAAAATGATTATGGAATCATAAAGCTACAAATAAACGATAATAAATATTTAAAGAAATTTCACCACAAACATAAATATTCTATCTTCTTATTCTTCATCTATGTTGAAGGGAAAAAAAAAACAAGACAATTTAGGAATATTAATTCTGTAGAAATAGAATGTATTTATCACTACTGTTTTGAATGAGTTTCGTCCATTCTATTTCCAAACAATGAGGCTTAAAAATGTTACTCTTAGAAAATGATTATGAATGATCCCCTGACCTTTACCTATGAAAGACTAGCTTAACCAATGGACCACTCATTGTCACTTGTTAAGCTGTGGTAACTACTAATATATATTTTTGTTAAGTATTCTTTATATGTATGTATTAGAAGTTTTCTACAAAGCGGTTTCATGTGACACCGCGACTACTTCAACTAATTAATAGGCTTAAGTTATTAGAAAGGAAACATATTTATTATTAATCTGCAACACACCCACTACTAAAGAAATGTTAAAAGAACTAAAAATCTAGAAAGTTGTATTTTAAGGGTTATTTTGGTTAAAAACAAGAGTAGTATTAATGCTTAATAACAAAAAGCCATTACAAAGAAAGAAAGTTGTATTTTAAGGATGTTTGACTGAAGTTTAGCAAACAAAGAATAAGTTACATTGTGGAACTTAAGTTTCTAGCGTGTTACGTTAATAAAAAAAAAAATCCGGGAAAGGAATGGTCAATCAATTAGATTATGTACGTGCAACTTCCACCTCGACGAACTTTGAATTGATTCTGGTAGGGTGCAATGTGGACATAGCCTTTTATTTGTGGGTTTATTTGAATTCAAAGTTTTCAACGCAGAGGATAATTATATGCAAAAGCCTACTTAAATCTTCCCAATTAGATATAAACTCATAATTAACAGTATAATGAGTTCAGTGTAAGGTTAAATCTATTAAGTTTGAATATGTACCCAACCAAAAAGGTAAATGGCCTTTCTGAACTCGAGGGTGCAACAAGAAATCCTCGGTACAATCCGGTCACAATATTCAGAATATACTCCTTGAGGTTTTAATATTGAATCGGGTCTCCATTGTTATCCAAGTGAAAGGCTTGCATAAGATACTGTACATGTCCTAACAGTAAAAGTATGGTCCTTCATTCTTTCTCGCCTTTTTCATCTCTTCCATCACTTTCAAAAGTTTACAAAAAAAAAAAAAGTTTTAAGCTACATATATATTAAGGAATTTTTACATTATAATGTTTTTTTTTATTACACTGACGATGTTTTAACTTTTCTACAAAAAACTTCGAACTTTTTTACAAGGCACAACGTAATATTTCCTACTGACGCATCTAAAGATCTTCATAATCATATAGTATAAGGTTTTGCATGAGACAATTTCATTATAAAAGATCTACTCCTCCGGGCTAAAAAAAAAGGGCAGATTTTGGATTTAAATAGTTAAAATATCTATATCTTGGCGTAAGTTTTGTTATGATACTTTAAATAAGAAATTTGACTTAAATTTTTTTTGAGAAAAATCTTAGTCAAAGAAAAGCTTGTTTGACTCTTTTTCAATTCCTTTGACTCTTTAATAGTAGTAATAAAATTGTCGTATAAAGTAGGAGAGAAAAAAAGGGAGAATTACATTCCTGGTCACTTGGCCCAACAACTCATTAGAAAATGACATATGTTTGAAGCCTTTACCCAGTATAGCTCAGATTGTACATAACCTGAAAATTACTTTTCACTAGTTAGCCCCTTTTTTCTTCGTTCCAGTTCTATCCCTATCACTTCCCTTTTTTCTTCGTTCCAGTTAGCCCACCTTCTTCTTCTCCTTCCCAAGTCAGCCTTTGCACCACAATTTTTTTTTACTATTGTTATTCTCCTTCAATTCTTTTCCGGATTCCAATGGTTAATTAAGGATTTGAAAAACAAAAGTCACCATTATAGGTGGTTCGAAGATTCGATATCAGAAATTGAGTTTTCTGATTTGTTAGTTGTTTGGCATGGTGTTGTCTCAATTTGTGACGACCTGGTCAGTCGTTTCATGAGTTACTGCTCCGTTTCTCCCATTTATGCTTCTTTATACTTCATTATCCGTGTTTTGTGGTATCGGGTTGGTCGGATCGAGTCCGGAATGATTTTGGTAAGGTTTGAGACACTTAGTCTCTTTTAAGAAGGTTTAAGTTGGAAAAGTCAACTGGATATTGAGTTATATGTTAGATGGATCGGATGTGAGTTCTGATGGTTCGGTTAGCTTCGGGAGGTGATTTATGACTTAGGAGTGTGATCGGAATGGATTTTGAAGGTCCGGAGCAAAATTAGGCTTGAATTGGCGAAGTGGATATTTTGGCGATTTCTGGTTGATAGGTGAGATTTTGATATTACGGTCGGAATGGAATTCCGAAAGTTGCAATAGCTTCGTTGTGTCATTTGGGATGTGTGTCCAAAATTTCAGGTCATTCGGACGTAGTTTGGTTGGGTTTTTTTATCAAAAGCGTATTTTGGAAGATTTTAGACACTTAGGCTCGAATCCGATGTGTTTTGGGTGATTTGATATTGTTTGAGGTATTTTGATGATTGGAACAAGTTTGAATGAGGTTTTAGGATGTATTGGTGCCTTTGGTTGAGGTCTCGGGGGCCTCGGGTGAGTTTCAGGTGGTCATTCGGATCATTTTAGAGTTTGGAAGATTGCAGAAAATGTTGTTCAGCTGTTGCAGGGATTTTACCCTTCGCGTTCGTGAGTGGAGCCTTGCGTTCGCGAAGAGGCAGTTGAGGAAGGCAAGAATTAAGCCTTCGCATTCGCGAGAAGGTCTTCGCATTCATGGAGGGCTAGCAAGTGGTGCATCGCGTTCGCGAGAAGATCTTCGCGATCGCGTAGAGGAAATTGGGTCAAATGGGTTCGAGGTCCAGTGTTTATCGCGTTCGCGGATGAGTGAGCGCGTTCGCGAAGGTTAAGGTGGACAAAGCATCACGTTTGCGATGGTCATTACGCGTTCGCATAGAGAAAAAGTTTGTCAATGCGAGTTTGTGCTTCGCGAATGCGTGGGTTTGACCGCGTTCGCGAAGAAGGAAATATAGGCCTAGGTAGAATGTTTTAAAGTCGTCTTGTTCGCGATTTTGGGGCTTATTTCTCCCATAGCTGCTCGTTTTTGGAGATTTTTGAAGGAAATTGAAGAGGGATTCAAGGGAAATCGTTGGGAGGTAAGATTTTTGGACTAAAAACTCGATTATTATGTGAATTCCACCTAGAAAATCATGAAAACTAAGCCTAAAATTGAAGAACTAGGGCTTGAGAAATTGAACTTTTGAATTGGGATTTGAAGGACCATTTGGGGTCGGATTTGAGAACTTTTAATATGTATGAACTCGCGGGGAGATAATAAATCTACTTATGTGAAAATTTTTAAGTTTTGAGAAGTGGGCCGGGGGATCGGGTTTTGTTAATTTCGGGATTTTTGGTATTTTTCTGTTGTTTTCGGTTGGGCTTCGTTCCCTTAGCATATTTTGACGTCCTCATTCTGATTTTGGATAGATTCGATGCATGTGGATGCCAATTCAAGGGGCAAAGGCGTCGCAGAGTAGTATTTTCACCGGTTCGAGGTAAGTAACCATTGTAAATCTGGAACTGAGGGTACAAAACTACGATATTTGACTTGTTTTGATAAACGCGGTGACACACATGCTAGGTGACGAGCGTGTTGGCGTGCACTGGTAAGGATTGTGACTTGGTCCGTCCCGTAGTGATTATTAAGCCACGTATTTAATTTGGAAATATTATGTTATTCCGTATTTTGGATATTTATACTGTATTATAGGCTATATGGCCTGTTTGGGGCCTTGTGCCGACCTGTAAAAACCCTTAGGGGCATTTTGACTATTTTTCCTCACTTTACTTGCTAGAAGCAAATCCTCAGTCATGTTTTACCTGCTTAAATGATTAAAACTAGTTTTATTACTCTACTTCCAATTGTGAGAACTGTTTGGGCTGAGTTCCCTAATTTCCATTGTTGTGCCCGAGAGGTTGTGAGGTTAAAGACCGAGAGTGGTTGAGAACCCAATTGTGAGGATATTTATATATATGAGAGTTATGGATCGGGTTGCACGCCGCAACAATACTATTATGGATCGGGCTGCACGCCGCAACGATATATATATTGGATCGGGCTGCACGCCACAACGATATGACGCTTGGGCTATAGGAGCCCCTCCAGTGTTTGTACACCCCTAGTGAGCGTAGTCGACTATAAATTACGGATCGGGCTGCACGCCGCATCGGTTACTATGATTTATATTATTATGAGATACTAATGAGCCGAGTGCTGAGAGTGAGTATTGTGTGACGAGAGTCGAGTCACGAGTGACTGAGAGGCTGCCCGAGGGGTTATATTCTGAGTGATTCCTTGCCCGAGAGGCCTTGTTATGATGTTTTCATTGATTTCACTCTTCTTTTAAATAAGCCTCTGTTTGATATACCTCTAAGTACTTGATTTCAAATGTTTAACTGGAAATGTGATCTTATAACGAAAATGGATTTTAAACTGTAAAGATGACCTGATATTCTGTTGATTATTCAGTTATGTATTTTTGGACTGCTCGTCACTGCTTTCAGTCCTTATTTACTGTAGTTACTTACTGAGTTGGCGTACTCACGTTACTCCCTGCATCTTATGTGCAGATCCAGGTGCCCGAGCGGCCGAGTGAGGGCTTTCAGCTGTTTCAGTATTTGACGGAGACTTCGAGGTAGCTGCATGGTGTCCACATCCCTGTTCTCTCCCTCCTATCTTATTATTTTTCTGCATTTCCTAGACTATTGATGTATTAGGTATTCAGACTTCTATTAGAGGCTCTAGACTCATGACACCAGATTGAGGATGTGTAGTTTATTGTTCTTTTGACTTTCTGCATATCTTCTTGTCACGACCCAAAATCTCACCTGTCGTGATGGCGCCTATCGTTGTACTAGGCAAGCCTCAACTCAATATCTCAATAACTTTCAAATAATAGTAGTCATACTTTCAATTTAACAGTTTAAGTCACATCAGTACGTACTCAATAAACCAGATATCAAATTTGACTGAGCAGTAAATATTATTTTCCAATAATTTTCAAAACACTGATATGACATCTACAATGCAACAATAATGCAGCCAATGCTTTCTCTCAAAGTAACAGTCACTCTATCCTCCCATTCACTCCAACCTCACAATCACTCATTCCTCACATTCACTCATTCCTCCCAGTCGCTCAGCACTCGGCACTCGCACTCAGTAGGTACCTGTGCTCACTGGGGGTGTGTACAGACTTCGGATGGGCTCCTTCAAGCCAATGCTATAACAAGCCACCTCGTGGCATAAATCACTCAGGCCCTCGGCCTCACTCAATCATAAATTAGTAACAACATGCTGCGGCGTGCAACCCAATCCCATAAATATCCTCACAGATCAGGCCCTCGGCCTCACTCAGTCATAAATCTCTCCAGTCTCTCGGGCTCTCAAAATTATATAAACAACCCAAACATAGGTAATGTAATGTATCAACAATGGACAGCAAGATACGTAGGCATAATAAGCAAAAAAAGTTATGACTACAAAACAACAATTAGCAGCTAATTCAGTAAGTACACGACCTCGCAGGTCTCAACAGTGATCACATAAGGCCTAAACATGATTTCTAACAAAAAGTACAATCAATTTCCATGAAAACAGAGGGAACA
This sequence comes from Nicotiana sylvestris, assembly GCF_000393655.2. Lineage (NCBI taxonomy): Eukaryota > Viridiplantae > Streptophyta > Magnoliopsida > Solanales > Solanaceae > Nicotiana > Nicotiana sylvestris. The sequence goes on from NC_091066.1 coordinate 142,819,412, forward strand.
TATATTAAACAGTAGGCCAATTGATTCCATAGTCTCGCGGGACAGACTAAGTCACAATCCTTATGGTGTACGCCCATACGCTCGTCACCTAGCATGTGCATCACCTTAAAAAATAGTCATAGGACATAATGTCTCGGGTTTCATACCCTCAGGACCAGATTTATAACTGTTACTTACCTCAATTCGATCAAAATTCTACTTCGCAATGCCTTTGCCTCTCAAATCGGCCTCCGAATGCCTCGAATCTAGCCACAAATAATTCAATTCAATCAATACCATTTATAGGAATTAATTCCCTAGGAAATTCTACATTTTTCATTAAAAATACGAAATTGAACTCAAAATTCGCCAGTCGGAATCCGGCGAAACTCATAAACTCCGACAACCCATTCCGATACGAGTTCAACCATACCAAAATTATCAAATTCCGACAATAACTCGACCTCGAAATGTTAATTTTTCATTTTTGAAAAGTTTTGCAAAAATTCCAATTTCTTCTATTTAAATCCGAATTATACGATGAATTTAACCATGTATTTATGAAATATAATCACTTTCAGATATAGAACACTTACCCCAAATGTTTCCCTTGAAAAATCTGTTGAAAATCGCTTTTTCGAGCTCTACAATCGTCAAAAATGAATACAAATGGCTAATTCCCGAGTATAAGTTGTTTTCCAGGCATGTCGCATCTATGAAATGCGACTTGCACTTATTTCTAGCCAAAACAAAAGGCAGTCCCAGCCTTCATTAAATTTATAATAACTTTCTGTGCAAATGTCGGAATGATGAATGATTTAACTTTCTGGAAACTAGAATACTAGGGCTACAATTTTCATGTTTTGCAAATTTTTAGATTTTTTATGTATTTCGAGATATAAGCTTCCAAAATAGCCTCCTTGCATCAAACATTTCTGGAAAATTTCAAAACAGCTTTACCAAACCTTATTCAATCGATAATAACTTTCGTACAAGTATTCAAATGGTTAATGGTTTAGCTTTCCGGAAACGTGGATGCAATGGCTACAACTTTTAGGTTTTGAAATGTTTCAGATTCCGTATTTATTTCTAGATATAAGCTTTCAAAGTAGCCTCCTCGCATCAAACATTTCTGGAAAATTTCAAAACAGCTTTACCAACCCTTATTCCATCGATCATAACCTTTTGCACAAATATCAAAATAATAAATAGTTTAGCTTTCTGGAAACTAGGATGTAAGGGCTACAACTATTATGTTTTGCAAATTTAGAGGTACCTTATGTATTTTGATATATAAGCTTCCGAAATAGGCTCCATGATTGCACAGTTGTTGTCCAATACAGCTTCTGCAGCAGAAAATTCCAGCAACCCTTTTTGTTAGATTTCCATTTCGTTAACCTTTCGAAATCCACTTGAGGCCCTCGGGACCTTAACCAATTATACAAACATGTCCCAAAATACAATACGAACTTAATCAAGGCTTCAAACCACGTCAAACAACACCGAAATTACGAATTGCGCATCGAATTGAATTATGGGTTTTCGAATCTTCCAACTTCTACATTTTGCGCTGTAACATATCAAATCAATCCGGAATGACTTCAAATTTTGCACACAAGTCATAAATGAAATAACAAAGCTATAAAAAATTTAAGCACTGGATTCCAACCCCGATATCAAAAGTCAACCCCTGGTCAAACTTCCAAACTTAAATTTCTTATTTTCGCCATTTCAATCCTATTTTAGCTACGAACCTCGTAATAAATATCCGGACACACTCCTAAGCCCGAAATTATCATACGGAGTTATTGGAATCATCAAAAATCCATTCTGGGGTCATTTAAACATATTTCACCTTCCGTCAATTTTCTCAACTTAAGCTTTCTTCTTGAAGACTGAGTGTCTCAATTCATTTCAAAACCTCATCGGATCCAAACCAATTACCCCGGCGAGTTATATAACAGTTGTAAAGCATGAAATTAGTAGTAAATGGGGGGAAATGGACTGCAATATTCCAAATAATTGGCCGGGTCGTTACACTTCTGTTGCCTTAACACTTACAATGAATTTGGTATCGAAAACTTGCGTTAGAAAATGGCTTAGTGTTATTAGAAAGAAGGTTGTGGTTATTGATTACTTGGCTTGCCTAGTAATGTGATAGGTGCCATCAAGACCGGTATTTGGGGTCGTGACACAATTGATTGGAATCATCAAGATGAGTTCAAAACTTAAATTTCAAATGATTTGGAGTAGATTTAGGCTATATTTGAGTTAAATTTCAGAAATTGAGTTTTCCGATTTGTTAGTTGTTTGGAATGGGTATTGTCTCAATTGTTTGGAATCATCAAGATGAGTTCAAAACTTAAATTTCAAGTGATTTGGAGTAGCTTAGGTTATATTTGAGTTAAATTTCAGAGGATGTCCAAGGAAGAAGAAGAACACGTGAAGCTACATTGATAGGATTCATTTGTATAATAATGTATAATATTGTATAAATAGTATATAATAGTGTATAAACACAACTTATACACTATTATATCCAAGGTTGATACATTATTTACAAGTATTTGGTGAATTTCTCGCATTTTCTTCTACTTCTTCTTCTTCGCATTCTTCTTATACACCTATATACATAGTGTATCAAGAATATTTTCACTCTGTGATTATACATCTTTATACACTTTTATACAACTATATACATACTGTACCTCTTTGTATAAAAGTGTATAACATTGTATAAAAGTGTATAAGCATCGCTGACGAAATTTTTATACAATTTTCACTTGCAATTCTTGTATAAAACTAGTCCAAATCTCCAGCAAATAACTTCAAACTTTGTATATAACCTACTTAGACTATTTCTAATAAGTTCAAATAATATCCACTCCAAAATTCTCACAAAATCATAATCGAAATTTAATATGATTAGCATTAAAGAGGATGAGATTTTAGGTTTCTCGCGTCTGTTTTTACGTTTTGCAGTTGTGATAAGTATGCATAAACATGAAGATATACAAATTTTTTAAAAACAAGACAGAGAAGTATTGGTTATGGAAGAAGGCACGAATGAGTGTTGACTGAATGGGGAACTAATTTTTCTTTTCAGTTTTGTTTGCATATGATTCTTTTTCATTAATTAAATTAAATATTTATGGGTAAAAAATGAGGAGAGAGCTACAATAGCAGTAGGTAGGAATAAATAAGGTTGTTATAATTAGAGTGAATGGTAAAAGAAAAGATCTTATTGATATTTGGCTACACATTTGCAAACTTGTAACTGGGCTAAAATAGTGCAGGGTCAACTTATGGAGTGCATTATTATGTAATTTTGTGAGAAAAAAATACTTCACCTACATGGAGTAGAAAAATTTCCTTTCAAAAGATAAATCATAATTATAAGTATTATAGATTAGTCAGAATGTCTTATATCGGTTGAGGGTATGAGACATTGTCTTCTTATATCATCTTTATGCAACCCTTACTATATAAATCAGTATTTTGGGTTAAGCTAGACTCACACACCATTTTCTCGTCATATTATCGGAGTTAGACTCATTCTTATTCTTGATGTACTCAATTGTTGGCCCCCCATGAGTAGAGACTTTCGTCGGAGTTGTGTTAAGTATCATTATATTACAAGCTTAATCCCTACATGCGTATTACAAAACACAAAAGGATTCAAGACTATGAAAATTAAAGAAAGAAAAATAGGAGATGAAAGCGATAGGTTCTGGAATATGGAAATGATATATAGGAGAAGCAGAAGCCATATTGTAAGCTGCATTACATGGCCACTCACTTTTATAAATATTCTCTGATCTTCACATCGGCCAAATTTGCAACCAGGTTCATTATACTTCATGCTTTAATAAGGAATTTTGGATGAAACTTTCATTACCTTTATCTTCTTCCTTATGAGGGAAAATAAAAGCTTGGAACATGAGATTATAAATACCAAAGCTATAGTGAAGGACTAGCTAGAATATGTAAAATCATAATAGTAGTCATAGATGAAAAATGGGCCGGATATATTGATCATTGTTTCTCAGTCGTCAAGGTTTATCATCCCTTCTCGTAAAATATAATAAATGTGTTATAAGATGATGAGTTCAATAGTGCAGAGATCTCATGTGATGCAAAATGATAAAAGCTCATTTGATTTTGATTTTCTGTACGTCAAGGTGATCCCTAGAGGTCCCCAAACCGTTTCAAGAGGGCTTAATACCTTAATTTGTGGTTGTATGCCCTCCTGAAGTGTTTGGGAGAACTCTTGGGTTTGCTTTGATAATGACAACTTTGAGTAGAAGTCCATATTAAGTGTAAGAGGTAATTTCAACTCCTTTAATTACTCCTACCAATGGTTCCTTTGAAATGAAATATAGTCTAACATTATGTTAACTATCATTATAGTACACTATACTATCATTTTTAGCTCTTATCATATTTAAGAGAAAATGTACTTGCGTATAGGTTACTGACATTACAATTATTAAAATGGGTCATTGGCTGATGAGGAAATGGGTCTAAAAAGTGGGTAATAGGTCTTTACTAATTAGTGTGTACATTTTATATCGAAAATTGTTTGTTATTTAAAAAGTGTGGTCGGGCTTATACTTTTTGTTATAAAAAAGGTAGAATTTAATTAGGTATTTCCTAGTTACTATCTAAAAATATTAAGGGGACGCCTATAGTGGATGGCGGACTGATGAGGGGCGTGGATAAAGCTAGATTGAGAGACAGGGTGCATATGTTTTCTTAGGCAAATCCTATTTCAAAATGAAAGAATAACGTGAAAATTTATATGGCATAATACAAGTTTGCATGGTACACGCTTTTTGAACTCGATGATGATGTAGCAAGGAGAAAAATCCATGATGTATGTTGATTGTTGGGCCAAAGCGAACAATACGTGCCATAGATAATAAGAGATGCACATGTCACATAAGGTCCGCGTTGAAATGAGAGAAGAAAGTGAAGACCTTTATAAGGCACAACACAAATTCACATGCGCGTTTTTGGTTTCGATAATAGCGAAACCGAAGACAAATCCATGAGGTCTGTTGGTCCAAAGCAGACAATACATGCCATTTACGTGGGTCTTGATAATTTACCCTACGCTTAAAGTATTAAAATTTTGTTACAATATCAGATTAACTAAAAGGCAATACTTTGTTATCTGAAAAATAAGGTTATAAGTAACTTTCATTGTCACGACCCAGATTTCCCAACCTCGGGGGTCTTGATGACGCCTACTAATGGGAGCTAGACAAGCAAATCTTAACTACTTGCTACACTTCCATATTGTTTCATTTTAACAAACACAAGGCGATAACATGATAACAGCGGAACTTTAAATAATTTAGTGGAAGTCAAAAATTAAATATCTTAAGTCTACATCTATTATAACTTTTAAAACCTCAAATACCCAAAACCTGGTATCACAGTGCCACATACTATCTAAGATTTCTACATACAAGATCTGAAGAAATAACAGTACGTTGTTTCCGAATAAGAGAGAATGAAATAAGAAGTAGAGATAGAGGGAGACTCCAGGGCCTGCGGACGCCTGCAGTTTACATTGGGTCTCCGGGTGGACTAAATAAAGCACTCCAACTACTGTCCGAAAGTTACTCCTGGATCTGCACATAATGCAGAGTATAATATCAGCACAACCGACCCCATGTGCTGGTAAGTGTCTAACCTAACCTCGGCGAAGTAGTGACGAGGCTAGGGCCAGACTACCAAATAATAATCCTGTGCAGTTCGAGTGTATATACAGCAGAAAAGAAGTACAGAAAATAACCAGTCAATGTAGGAGGGAAAAACATGATGTGGGGAGATAACACTTCCGAATAGAAAGCATCAAGTAAGTGAAGAAACTACATAACTCGAATATCAACAAGAAATCAGAAATCAACAATTTGCACAGCATCACCCTTCGTGCTTTTACTCTCATCCTCTCCAAAGCAATTTTATAATAAAAGTATGCACGGCATCACCCTTCGTGCTTTTACTTTCTTCCTTACCAAATCAATCATATGATAAAGATGTGTACGACACCACCCTTCGTGCTTTTACTCTTTTTCCTCACAATATAATCAATGGAAATCGGTACGGAATGGTATATCGTACGGCACAGCATCACCCTTCGTGCTTTACACTCTTTCCTCACATTAGCAAACAATGCACGGCATCACCCTTCGTGCTTTAACACTCTTCCTCACCCAAACAACAATCACAAGCAAAGAGGCAAGGGAATAAAAAAAATAGTAATAGAGATCCCGGCAAGGGAACAACAGTTACACAATTAAATCCTGGTAAGGGAACAACATCAATAATCTCAACATCCCGGCAATAGAGATAATCAACAAAGCAACAATATCCCGGCAAGGGGACAATTTAATAACTCTTTCTCTTTCTTTCACTTTTATTTCATAACTCACTTTACCACTTGAGCCAATGCTCCAAAGGGTTCAATCATCTCATGTACTTTCACAATTCATAATATAACTTGAGCCAATACTCCAAAGGGTTCAATCATCTCATATATTTTCACAATTCATAATCTAACTTGAGCCAATGCTCCTCGATGTTCAAAGGTTACAATTCCTTCAACAACACTTAGAACTCATCACCAAGGCATGAAAGATACAGCGAAAACAAGATCTTCAAAATTTAAAGACTCACGGTCATGCTAGACACCAACGTATAGATACTCGTCACCATGCCTATACGTCGTACTCAACAATTATCACGTAGCAAATAAGACTCAACTCCTAATCCCTCAAGCTAAGGTTAGACCAAACACTTACCTTGATGCCTCGAACACAACTCAAGTTTCAATTATAGCTTTACCCCTCGATTCCTCAGCCAATTCACTCGTATCTAGCCACAAGTTACTTAATTACATCAATAAATGTTAGATGAATTAATTTAAATGCATGAAAATGAGTTTTCCAAAGTTTTACCTAGAAAGTCAAAATCGCCCCTCATGCCCACTTGGTTAAAACCCGAGGTTCGATCCAAAACCCGATTACCCATTTACCCACGAGCTCAAATATGTAATTTGTTTTTAAACCGGACCTCAAATCGAGGTCCAATTCCCCAATTTTTGAAAAACCTAGGTTCTACCCAAAACACTCAATTCTCTCATGAAAATAATTGATTTGAAGTTGAAATCATGTTAAAAGATGTTAATGATTGACGAAAACTAGTTAAAAATGACTTACAATTGATTTGGAGAAGAAAGGTTGTTTGAAAAATCGTCTCTTATGTTATTGGAGTTTTTGAAAAATGCAAAATAACTGAAAATCTCATCTATTTATACCCCTCTCAGACCCCATGTGCGGACCGCACAATGGACTGCGGCCGCACAGGCCCTCCTAAGGTATTGCGGTCCAGTGCCCTGTGCGGACCGTACCAAATGGACTGCGGCCGCACAGATCTCCACCGCGCATCGCACGAAACCGACCGTGGACCGCACTGGCCCCCTTTCGTGTTCGCACACGTTTTTGTACGGACTGCACTGGCGGGTTCAAACCTGCAACTTCTGGTTTTAATTCTAAAACATCCCGAACCTACCCGAAACTCACCCGAGCCCTTGGAAATCCAAACCAAGTGTGCATACTGACTCAAAAACATCATATGGACCTACTCATGTAATCAAATCATCAAAATAATCTCATGAACATCAAATTAAGTCTCGAGATTAATGAAATTTTCTCAAAACTTCTTTAAACATAAATTTTGCGATTTAAGTCCGAATCATGTCATATGACATCCATTTTTTACCATATTCCACAGAAACGTCTTAAATCATATATAAGACCTGTATTGAGCATCGAAACCAAAATACGGGCCCGATACCATCATGTTCTAATCAAATTTCATTTCAAATTTCTTTAAACAATTCCAAAAAATAATTTCCTTTAAAAATTCATTTCTCGAGATTTGTATCTCGGAATTCAATTTCGGGCATATGCCCAAGTCCCATATTTTCCTATGGACCCTCCGTGATCGTCAAATCATGGGTCCGGGTCAGTTTACCCAAAATATTGACCGAAGTCAAATTAGCTCATTTTATAATCAAAACTTATCGTTTTTTCACAGATTATCATAGTTAAGCTTTCCAGTTATGCGCCCGCATTATGCACACAAATCGAGGTAAATCTAAATGAGGTTTTCAAGGCATCAGAACACAGAATTTCATTTTAAAACAAGTGATGACCCAGTCCTCGAATGGATAGAAGAAGGAAGTACCTGAGTCGGGGAAAAGATAGGGATAACGGCTCCGCATATCGGACTCGGACTCCCAGGTCGATGCCTCAGGAGGCTGTCCTCTCCACTGAACACGAACAGAAAGAAAACTCTTCGACCACAACTGACGAACATGCCGGTCTAGAATAGCTACCAGCTCCTCCTCGTAAGACAAGTCCTTGTCCAACTAGACAATGCTGAAATCTAATAAGTAGGATATATCGCCGTGATATTTTCGGAGCATGGACACATGAAACACTGGATGCACGACTGATAAGCTCGGCGTCAATGCAAGTCTATAAGCCACCTTTCCCACTCGATCAAGAATCTCAAACGGATCGATGTACCTAAGGCTAAGCTTGCCCTTCTTCCCAAATCTCATCACGCCCTTCATAGGCGACACTCGGAGCAATACCTGCTCTCAAACCATAAAAGCCACATCTCAAACCTTGCGATCTGCATAACTCTTTTGCCTGGACTGAGCTGTACGAAGCCCATCCTGAATAATCCTAACCTTGTCCAAAGCCTCCTGAACCAAATCCGTACCTAACAATCGAGCCTTTCCCGGCTCAAACCATCCAACCGGAGATCGACATCGCCTACCATTTAAAGCCTCCTAAGGAGCCATCTGGATACTCTACTGGTAACTATTGTTGTAGGCTAACTCTGCTAAAGGCAAAAACTGATCCCACGAGCCTCCAAAGTCAATGACACAAGCTCGGAGCATATCCTCCAAAATCTGAATAGTCCGCTCGGACTACCCGTCCGTTTTAGGATGAAATGATGTACTCAACTCAACTTGGGTGCCCAACTCTCTGAACTGCTCTCCAGAAATTCAAGGTAAACTGCGTACCTCGGTCCAAAATGATAGATACAGGCACACCATGAAGACGAACAATCTCCCAGATATAGATCTCAGCTAACCTCTCAGATGAATAGGAGATTGCCACAGGAATGAAATGTACTGACTTGGTCAGCCTATCAACAATGACCCATACTGTGTCGAACTTCCTCCGAGTCTGCGGGAGTACAACAACGAAATCCATAGTGATCCACTCCCACTTCCACACGGGAAGCTCAATCCTCTGAAATAAACCACCGGGCCTCTGATGCTCGTACTTAACTTGCTGACAATTCAAACACCGAGCTACATATGCAACCATATCCTTCTTCATTCTCCGCCACCAATATGTTGCCGCAAATCCTGATACATCTTCGCGGTGCCCGGATGAATAGAGTACCGGGAGCTATGGGCCTCCTCTAAAATCAACTCTCAGAGCCCATCCATATTAGACACACAAACTCGACTCTGCAATCTCAAAACTCTATCATCATCTAAGGTAACCTGCTTGGCACCTCCGCACCGCACTGGGTCTCTAAGGACACACAAATGGGGATCATTATACTGCCGACCACGAATACGCTCTAATAAAGAAGAACAAGCGACCGTGCAGGCCAATACATAACTAGGTTCAGAAATATCCAACCTCACGAACTGATTGGCCAACGCCTGAACGTCCAAAGCAAGCAGTCCCTCACCAACCGGAATATTAGCAAGACTGCCCATATTGGCTGACTTCCTACTCAACGCATCGGCCACTACATTGGCCTTGTCCGGATGATACAAGATAGTGGTATCATAATCTTTCAACAATTCCAACCACCTCCTCTGTCTCAAATTCAACTCCTTTTGCTTGAACAAATACTGAAGACTCTTGTGATCCGTGAACACCTCACATGCCATGCCATACAGATAATGCCTCCAAATCTTCAATGTGTGAACAATGGCTGCCAACTCCAAGTCATGAATCGGATAGTTTTTCTCATGAATCTTCAACTACCGCGAAGCATAGGCAATAACTTTTCCATCCTGCATCAACACTGCACCAAGCCCAATATGAGATGCATCACAATAGACTGTATAAGGCCCTGAACCTGTGGGCAAAACCAACATCGGTGCCGTAGTTAGAGCTGTCTTGAGCTTCTGCAAGCTTGCCTTACACTCGTCCGACCATCTGAACTGGGCTCCCTTCTGGGTCAACTTGGTCATCGGCGCTGCGATAGATGAAAACCCCTCCACGAGCCGACGATAGTAGCCTGCCAAACCAAGACACTCCAAATCTCTATAGCTGATGTTGGTCTAGGCCAGTTCTTGACTGCCTCAATCTTCTTCGAATCAACCTGAATACCCTTTGCTAATACAACATGACCCAGAAATGCAACTGAACTCAACCAGAACTCACACTTTGAGAACTTAGCATATAACTGGCTATCCCTCAAGGTCTAAAGAACCACTCTAAAATGCTGCGCATGCTCCTCCCGCCTGCGGGAATATATGAAAATATCATCAATTAAGACTATCACGAACGAGTCCAAATAAGGCATGAACACTCGGTTCATCAGATCCATAAAAGCTGCTGGAGCATTGGTCAACCCAAATGACATGACCATGAACTCATAATGCCCGTACCGAGTACGAAAAGCTATCTTAGGGACATCGGATGCCCTAATCCTCAACTGATGATAGCCAGATCTCAAATCAATCTTTGAGAACACCTTGGCACCCTGAAGCTGATCAACCAAATCATCGATCCTCGGCAATGGATACTTATTCTTGATTGTAACCTTGTTCAACTACCAGTAATCAATACACATTCTCATCAATCCGTCCTTCTTCTTAACAAACAACACCGGCGCACCCCAAGACAAAACACTAGGTCTAATGAAACCCTTCTCAAGCAAGTCTTGCAACTGTTCCTTCAAATCTTTCAACTCCAGCGGGGCTATACGATATGGCAGGATAGAAATGGGCTGAGTACCCAGAGCCAAATCAATGCAAAAGTCAATATCCCTGTCGGGTGCCATAGTCGGCAGGTCCAAAGGGAAAATATTAGGAAACTCTCGAACAACGGGCACACAATCAATAGAAGGGGCCTCAGCACTAGATTCACGAACATATGCCAAATAGGCCAAACACCCCTTCTCGACCATACGCCGAGCCTTCACATACGAGATAACACTGCGGGGAGAATGACTAGGAGTTCCTCTCCACTCTAAACGGGACAAATACGATAATGCTAAGGTCACCGTCTTGGCATGACAGTCCAAGATAGCGTGGTAAGGTGATAACCAGTCCATCCTCAATATAACATTGAAATCGACCATGTCTCGAAGCAACAAATCCACACGAGTCTCAAGACCCCCAATCACCATAATACAAGAATGATAGACTCGATCTACCACAATAGAATCACCCACTGGTGTAGACACTTAAACAGGAGTACTCAATGAATCACTAGGCATGACTAGATACGGTGCAAAATAAGATGACACATACGAGTAGGTAGACTATGGATCAAATAACACTGAAGCATCTCTATCACAAACCAGAATAGTACCTATAATGACTGTATCTGAAGCCTTATTCTCGGGCCTGGATGGAAGGGAATAACATCGGGGCTAGGACCCACCACTCTGAACTACATCTCTGGGACGGCCTGCAGCTGGTTGGCCTCTACCTCTGGCGGCCTGAGCTCCACCTCTAGCACCTCTCACTCCACCTCTAGCACCTCTACACCCACCTCTAGCTGGCTGGGCGGGATGTGGAACACCTGGTGCTTGTACCATAGCACGAGGACCGTGATGCTGAGAGCTACTCGGTGCTCGAGGGCAAAACCTGGCAATGTGACCCGGTTCACCATACATGTAACAAGCCCTTGGCTGCTAAGACTGCTGGCCCTGATGACCTGAATGACCACCCCAAAAACTCTAAAGCGGCGGTGCACTGATAGGAGTAGGTGGTGCACCGTAGGAATGCTGATCGGGATACTACATTTGGTGACCACGACCACCTGGAGTACCGAAAGAAACCTGGAGCGCTGACTGAAAGGGCCTAGGAGGATGGCCTCTACCATACGAATCTCGACCTCCGGATGAGGTACCACTGAATCGGCCTGAATGAGGGGGCCTCTTGTCTGACCCATGACTGCCTCCTTGTGACAGAACCATCTCAACTCTACGGGCCATATTGGCCGCCTCCTAAAAATTAATCTCACTCCCAGCCTCTCTAGCCATCTGAAGACGAATCAGCCGAATAAGATCGTCAATAAACCTATTCATCCTCTCCATCTCGGTAGGAAGTATGACAAAAGCATGGCGAGCTAAGTCAATGAACCTGGTCTCATACTGGGTAACCATCGTGGAACCCTGCTGGAGGCGCTCAAACTGCCTCTGATAGGCCTCTCTCTAAGTAATGGGGAGAAACTTCTCCAGAAATAGCTGTGTGAAATGCTCCCAAGTTAGGGCTGGCGACCCAGCTGGTCTAGCTAAGCAATAATCCCTCCACCAAGTCTTGGCGGATCCAGACAAGTGAAATGTAGCAAAATCGGCCCCATTGGCCTCAACGATACCTATGTTCCTGAGAACCTCGTGGCAACTGTCTAGATAATCCTAGGGATCCTCAATAGATGTACCGCTGAAAGTAGATGTAAATAGCTTGGTGAACCTATCCAGTTTCCACAAAGCATCGGCGGACATAGCCACTCCATCACCGGTCTGAGGTACCATACCCGACAGTACTGCTCCAACTGGCTGAACCACTGAAGTCTGAATCTGAGGAGCTACCTGCTCCGGAGTGAGAGTAGCAGGAGTCTAGGCCCTTCCTCCAGCCTGAGAGACGGCTGGTGCTACAGGAAGCAAGCCTGCCCGGGTGACACTCTCCATGAGGCCCACTTATCAAACCAGAGCATCCTGAAGAACTGGGGTAGCAATAAACCCTTCTGGGACTTGAGCTGAGCCCACCGAAACTGCTGGAGCCGGATCCTCTTCATCAAAATCAACCTGAGGCTCCATCACTGGGGATACTGCTCGAAGCTGAGATTTGCCCCTACCTCGGCCACTAGCACGGCCTTGGCCTCGCCCTCTGCCCCTCGTAGGAGCACTGCTGGGGGCTTGGGCTGCTGAGTGGAGGATGAGGAAGTGCACATTCTCGCCATCTGCGAAAGAATATAGTAGAATTTCAATTAGCATTGAGAAACAAAACCGCACGGCGAGAAAGAACAAATGAAGTTTTTCCTAACTCTGTAGCCTTTGGGGGATAAATACAGTCGTCTCTTTACCGATCCCTCAGACTCTACTAAGCTTGCATGTGAACTGTGAGACCTATGTAACCTAGAGCTCTGATACCAACTTGTAACGACCCGGATTTCCCAACCTGGGGGTTTGTGATGGCGCCTACTAATGGGAGCTAGGCAAGCCAAACTTTAACTACTTTCTACGCTTCTATATTGTTTCATTTTAACAAACACAAGACGATAACATGATAACAACGGAACTTTAAATAATTTAGCGAAAATCAACAATTAAATATCTTAAGTCTACATCTATTACAACTTTTAAAACCTCAAATACCCAAAACCTGATGTCACAGTGTCACAGACTATCTAAGATTTCTACATACAAGGTCTGAAGAAATAACAGTATGCTGTTTCCGAATAAGAGAGAATGAAACAGGAAGTAGAGATAGAGGGAGACGCCAGGGCCTGCGGACGCCTGTATTCTACCTTGGGTCTCCGGGTGGACTGAAGAAAGCACTCCAACTACTGTCCGAAAGCTTCTCCTGGATCTGCACACAGTGTAGAGTGTAGTATCAGCACAACCGACCCCATGTGCTGGTAATTGTCTAGGCTAACCTCGGCGAAGTAGTGACGAGGCTAGGACAAGACTACCAAATAAACCTGTGTAGTTCAAGTGTATATACAACGGAAAAGAAGTACAGAAAATAACCAGTCAATGTGGGAGGGGAAAACATGCTATGGGGAGATAACAATTCCGAATAGAAAGCATCAAGTAAGGAAAGAAACTACATTACTCGAATATAAACAAGGAATCAGAAATCAACAATTTGCACGACATCACCCTTCATGCTTTTACTCTCATCCTCTCCAAAGCAATTTTATAATAAAAGTGTGCACGGCATCACCCTTCGTGATTTTAATTTCATCCTCACCAAATCAATCATATAATAAAGATGTGTACGACACCACCCTTCGTGCTTTTACTCTCTTTTCTCACCATATAATCAATGAAAATCGGTACGGAATGGTACATCGTGGCATGCCATCACCCTTCACGTTTTATACTCTTTCCTCACATTAGCAAACAATGCACGACATCAGCCTTCGTGCTTTAACACTCTTCCTCACCCAAATAACAATCACAAGCAAAGGGGCAAGGGAATAAACAAAATAGTAATAGAGATCCCAGCAAGGGAACAACAGTTAAACAATTAAATCCCGGCAAGGGAACAATATCAATGATCTCAACATCCCGGCAAGGGAGATAATCAACAAAGCAACAATATCCCAGCAAGGGGACAATTTAATAACTCTTTCTTTTTCTTTAACTTTTATTTTATAACTCACTTTACCACTTGAGACAATGCCCCAAAGGGTTCAATCATCTCATGTACTTTTACAATTCATAATATAACTTGAGCCAATGCTCCAAAGGGTTCAATCATCTCATATATATTTACAATTCATAATCTAACTCGAGCCAATGCTCCTCGATGTTCAAAGGTTACAATTCCTTCAACAACACTTAGTACTCATCACCAAGGCATGAAAGATACAGCGAAATCAAGATCTTCAAAATTTAAAGACTCACGGTCATGCTAGACACCAACGTATAGATACTCGTCGTCATGCCTATACGTCGTACTCAACAATTATTACGTAGCAAATAAGACTCAACTCCTAATCCCTCAAGCTAAGGTTAGACCAAACACTTACCTTGATGTCTCGAACACAACTCAAGTTTCAATTATAGCTTTACCCCTCGATTCCTCCGCCAATTTGCTCGTATCTATCTACAAGTTACTTAATTACATCAATAAACGCTAGATGAATCAATTTAAATGCATGAAAATGAGTTTTCCAAAGTTTTACCTAAAAAGTCAAAATCGTCCCCCGGGCCCACATGGTTAAAACCCGATATTCGAACCAAAACTCGATTACCTATTCTCCCACAAGCTCAAATATGTCATTCGTTTTGAAACCGAACCTCAAATCGAGGTCTAATTCCCCAATTTTTGAAAAACCTAGGTTCTACCCAAAATACCCAATTCCCCCATGAAACTAATTGATTTGAAGTTGAAATCATGTTAAAAGATGTTAATGATTGAAGAAAAGTAGTTAAAAATGACTTACAATTGATTTGGAGAAGAAATGTTGTTTGAAAAATCGCCTCTTATGTTTTTGGGGTTTTTGAAAAATGCAAAATAACTGAAAATCTCGTCTATTTATACCCCTCTCAGACCCCCTTTGGGGACCGCACAAAATGGACTGCGACCGCACAGGCCTTCCTGAGGTACTGCGGTCTAGTGCCCTGTGCGGACCGCACGAAATGGACTGTGGCCGCACATGCCTCCACCGCGCACCGTACGAAACCGGCTGCGGACAGCACTGGCCCCCTTCCGCGGTCGCACATGTTTTTGTGCGGACCGCACTGGCGGGTTCAGAGACCTGCAACTTCTGGTTTTATGTCTAAACATCTTGAACCTACCCGAAACTCACCTGAGCCCTCGGAACTACAAACCAAGTATGCATATTAACTCAAAAACATCATACGGACCTATTCATGTAATCAAATCATCAAAATAACCTCATGAACATCAAATTAAGTCTCGAGATTAATGGAATTTTCTCAAAACTTCTTTAAACATAAATTTTGCGATTTAAGTCTGAATCACGTCATATGACATCCGTTTTTCACCAAATTCCACATAACCGTCTTAAATCATATATAAAACCTGTATCGGGCGTCGGAACCAAAATATGGGCCCGATACCATCATGTTCTAATCAAATTTTATTTCAAATTTCTTTAAACAATTCCGGAAAATAATTTCATTTAAAATTTCATTTCTCGGGTTTGGGACCTCGGAATTCGATTCCGGGCATACATTCAAGTCCCATATTTTCCTTAACGTTGACCGAAGTCAAATTAGCTCATTTTATAGTCAAAACTTATCATTTTTCACAGATTATCATAGTTAAGCTTTCCGGCTACGCGCCCGGACTGCACACGCAAATCGGGGTGACTCTAAATAAGGTTTTCAAGGCCTCAGAACACGGAATTTTATTTTAAAACAAGTGATGACCTTGTGGGTCATCACATTCATTTTCCTCTATCTTACAATTTATTATATTCTTAGTCTTTGTTAATTAATTTATATACTTAATATCATCTTGCCGCTCCAACCAACACTTAGTTGTGAGTCCCAAAAAAAAAGTTTCTAATAAGAAACCCTTTGAATAAACGAAAGCTTTCGGGATAGAAAAATTTACATACAAGAATAATCCCAATTCGATGTATCTAGTTAAGGTTAAATTGAACTAATAGCGTAAATTAAAATTTCATCACAACACTATTAGTGGATATTAGTAAAATCTATTTTCCGATTTCCTCTTTATTCAAGTTTTTAGTTTTCTAAACAGACTCGAATGTGAGATTAACTCATGTCATATAACCTTACAAATTGCGAGTTTCAAATGAAAAAGAAAACTCACATGGAAATGAAAGGATACAGCACGGGCACTTAAATTCAAATTATTTTTCAGAATGTTACCAACTTTAGCTTAGAAAGTTTTTATGCATCAAGAGAAAAGTGGTGCTCTTTTAAGAAGACTAATAAATTGCTTTTAAGAACTCTTTCGGAGAGTGACATCTAAAGACGATTCTTCTATATGTAAAACATTGTTTCATTTTAAAAAACTACGAAAATTTTTCAATGCACAAACTTGACTTTCTTGACATTATAGTGCTACAATATCTTTTTGAGTAAAGTTATCAGTTTAACTGAAATATTGACTTAATTCCACTTGTTTATACTATAAGTATCAGTATACAGATATAGGGTATGAGAACATGTTATATCTGCAATTTAGTTGTCATCTGAGACATTTGTCTCTTTTTTGCTACCTCTTTCCCTTATTCACGAGTCTAAAACATCATGGATTGGCTAGTTTTATGCTGATTGATATAGCCTACCGTACAACATCCAAAAAAATAGAACAAAAAAAGAAAGCAGTATAACTTAGCGGCATCTATATCCTAACCCACGATGATTCTACTAACCAACTATTGTGATCTTTATTATGATCTGATTTCTTATATTTTAGCTAGATTCATATTTAATACTTTGGTAACTAATTAAGAGTAGTTAGTTAAAATAAGGCAACAAATTAAAAATGAGACATAATAAAGCAACAAATTTATGGCAAGTAGTTGTTAGGCCACATCACAACCACATATGAATTATAATTGGAAGTTAGACCAAAAAAACTATATATAGCTTAGTTAAATATATGTGTTTATTATTACAATTGAACAAAAAAAAAGGTTTAGAAATATAGTAGTATCTAAAACCAGAATGCAGGTTTACGTTTACCAAAACTCCAGATTTGGTTACCAACTTGAAAAACCCAGTCGCAGACTTGGTTTTGTCAATTCTTCTTATGCACCAAAATTCATTCAAATCAACTTCTTTTGCACAACCTATCATAATTGGAACGTGAATCTAAGGCTACCACCAGACCCTGCAATGGTAGTAAAAAGCCCAAAAATCTCAACCAGTATGACCCTGGAAACCCATGATTTTGCTAACAAAGAAGAGGCTCGTGAAACCATTTTCAAGGTGCTAAAGATTTTTTTAGAATTTTCCCTTTGGTTCAAAATGTATATACTCCCTTTGATTTCATTTTATGTAGCTCTATTTACTTATTAGTCCTTTTAAAAAAGAATGCCACTTTTTTATATTTAAAAATGAATAATTTAATTTGAAATTCACGTTTTACTAATAATATACCTTATGAGTCTTGTATAAATTATACTACGTCATTACAAAATGGAGGGGAGGGATTTCAAAAAAATGAAATATCGTGATTATATACTTAGCTAATGTTCATATTGCAGGTGCTAAAGAATTGGCATGCTTCAGATATTAACTGCAAAAAGATATTCGATGAACTGAACGCGATGGCACAAAATTCTAGAGATTATTGCTTGGTGCTGGTCGATGGTCGACCAACACTGCAACTAACTGTTAAGGTTATATTGCTTTATCGGTACGTTCAGATGGGAAGTAATAACAATGGCGTTATCATATCAACTAATTCTAGTGATGGGAATTGCTTGCTTTGCAAAAATGAGCTTGTTGGTAATTTGAAAGTAACAGGGATGCTATGTTCGCATATGTTTCATATCAATTGTATTAGAACATGGCTTAGGGAAAATAATGGTTGTCCATCTTGCGTTGCCAATGTAAATGGCCTAGCTGATTCCATGCTATCCAGCATGATACTATAAAGTTTGGTTTTATTGGACAAAATTTTAAGTATTCATTAAAGAACTACCGAATTGCTGAATAAAACTGGAATATGGTCTAGTTTTTAATTTAATATTCAATTTTCTGGGTATATATTTTGTTTATGTATCTTTTTCTGAATTAATATGTACGAGATTTTAAAGGGACAAATTTTACTAGAAATGTCCCGAGTTGTAATGTGATCAGTAATATAGAAAAAGTTTTTTTTTAACGTTGAGGAAGCATATATTAATAATAACAAAAGACTTACATAGTCACTACATAGTCCCTTAGGGCATTACTATTGTTTAAAGCAACTAGACTATTACAGATACTAGTACTTAATAGTTTAGATCCAAAACAAAGACCTTGCATGTCCTTTTACAAAATAGCTTCAACAAAAAGAGGTAGACGCGCAAGGTGATAACATTTATCGGGGTTGAAATATTTGATTGCTTCCTTAGCTAGACGATCCACCACCATTGCCTTCCCTAAATTAAAGTTGTGCCTGATCATTGGATTTTCAGTTGGTGTATCAATGACCTGCAGTTGACGTAATATATTGTTAGTGAGGGCATTGTCTTCAATAATCATTTTTATTATGTCTAAGGAATCTGATTCAATTTCCAGTGTAGGGAATGACATATCCAAAGCTATTTTTAGTCCCTGCTCCAGTGCTAGTAACTCTGCTTGCAAAGGGCATGTTGCATAACAAGATTTGTAATATCCTATAATCCAGTTGTCATTGCTATTACGAAAGACTCCTCCTATGCCTGCATGCAACTTTGTCTTTAAGAAAGTACCATCAATGTTAAGCTCGATAGTGTTTAGAGGGGGTGTCGACCAATGAATGTCAATTTTGATTTTTAATTGTTGGAGAGGATTTTTTCAGTGAAAAAAGAATATTTCCATGATTGATAGAGAACCATATTCGCATTAAGATCCAGATCAAGATTGTTCATATTA
The DNA here is from genome assembly GCF_000393655.2 of Nicotiana sylvestris. Lineage (NCBI taxonomy): Eukaryota > Viridiplantae > Streptophyta > Magnoliopsida > Solanales > Solanaceae > Nicotiana > Nicotiana sylvestris. Next base: position 142,838,978 of record NC_091066.1, read on the forward strand.
TTATTATTTCTATTTTTCCAGAGGTTCAAAATCGCAAAAGGAAAAATATTAACCCATTGATTATGATGATCACTGCCATGTAGGTTAGAGTTTTTTAGGGTAATTAGCCAGTAAGTTTCTCCTCACTTTGTCTCAGAGTTAGACCAAGTTTTAACCAGAAACGGGTAGCTGTTGGACACCTAATGAAGATATGAATGGCATATTCAGGCCCTTTTTTGTAAATGGGGCAATTGGAATCAATATTAATTCCAATATGGTGGAGGTAGGCTCTATATGATAATTTGTTATGCATACACTGCCAAATAAAGAACTTAATTTTATTAGGGCATTGGAGATTCCAAATCCATTTATAATCAGGCTTATTTTCCCGATTAGTCGAGTAGTTTTCTTGTAAAAGCTTATAATACGACTTAGAGGTAAACAATCAACTGCTACTCATTTCCCAAGTCATTTGATCTTTACCATTCGTGTGGCTAGGTATTGGAGTGGCTTTAATATTTTTGATTAAGGGGTTGGCGAGAACAAATGATATTTTTGATAAATCCCAGTTATTACCATTTATCAGCTGTTGAAGAGAGATGTTATAATCCGATAGATGGAGAGGGCCTTCTATACTATTTTTAAGGCTAGGGGCATTATGGATCCATCTGGACATCCAAACATTAATATTAGAATTCCTACAAAGGTGCCACAAGGTTCCTTGCATTAATATTTTCCAATCTTTCACTAGCTAGAGCTACCCAAATAAATGAAGAATCTATAGAGGGTTTTTTATAGGCATATTTACTGACAATTAGTTGGGTCCAAGGATTGTTAGGATAATTAAGAAGTCTCCAACTTAGGCTTGTTAGTAAGACCATATTTTTTTTTTGAAAGCTGAGCGGACTCCTAACCATCCTTCTAATTTATCCTTTGTGACAGTCTTCCAATTCACTAAGTGAAGTTTTTTCTTAATATTAGTGGTACCCCATATGAAATCTCTCTGAATTTTATCTATTTGGCTCAAGATTTTTGTAGGGAGCATTGTGTATTGCATTACAGAAGAGGGTATGGCACTAAGAGTGAAGGTTGCTAAAGTAGTTTTTCCAGCTATATATAGAAGATTAGATTTCCATAGTGAGAATTTAGTATGCATTTTATCAATGACAAATTAGAAGTCCTTGATTTTTGATTTGAGATTTGAAATGGGGAAACCAAGGTATTTTCCAAACTCAAAACTTAATTTCATATTGAATAAGTTTGCAAAGTAAGAAGTAATGTCTTTTGGACATTTTTTTGAGAAGACAAGTCTCGATTTAGCATAGTTAATAGACATACCAGTTTCTTTCATAAACAAATTTAGGCAACGCTTAATACAATTACCCATTTTTTGATTAGCTTTGCCAATTAGAGTTAGATCATCCGCAAAGAATAGATGGGAGAAGGATGGTTCCCTAGGGCTAATTTTAACCGGATCCCAGAGCATGGTATCTATTTGATTTTCTATTAGCCTAGAATAAGTTCCATATATAGTATAAATATGTATGGAGTTATAGGATCACCTTAGCGAATTCCTCTACTAGGGCTAAAGTACTTGGTCTTGGTTCCATTAACAAAGATTCTAACCTGACTTGTGCAAATGCAATGCATAACGAGTTTTGCAATATTTTGCGAAAATTTGAAGAATATAAGAGCTTTATGGATATAATCCCATTCCAACTTATCAAAAGCCTTCTCAATGTCAATTTTCAATAACATATCATATTTAGAGCTATTAGAGGTGCGCATATTATTGATCAGTTCTTGAATAACAATAGCATTAATTATCGTTAGTTCTCCTATTTTTTTTATAAAACTAGATTGTGTTGGGCTAATTAGACTAGGGAGGAATTGTTTTAGTCTATTGGCAATAATTTTGGTAATTATCATATGAGCCATATAACAGAGACCAATAGGTCTAAAGTTTTTTAGGTCAGCAGCATTGTGAATTTTGGGTATAAGGCATAAGTAAGTATTATTAGTACCCACTGGGAGGGATTGAGATTCAAAAACCTTGTGACAGAACTTAATAATAGGATCACCAACTATGTTCCAATACCTTCGGTAAAAAAAGGATGACTTCCATCCGGGCTAAGTGCCTTGAAGGGTTTTAAAAAAATTGCATTAGTAATTTCTTCTTTACCTAGAGACCTATCAAGGATATGCAGATCAATTACAGGAATATTGTTGTCTTGGTTATTAAAAAAAACATCCTATTTACAGTTTTAGAAGTCATGTAGGAATTTTCAAAAATATTGAAGGTATGATCTAGAATAGATTTAGCATCAGTGATCCAGTTACCATTATCATCCTTAAAGTACATTATTGAGTTAATACGTTTTCTATTAGAAGCCATAATATGGAAGAATTTAGTATTAGCATCCCCTTCATTACACCAAGATATTCGTGAACGAAGTTTCCAGAAATCTTCTTCCATGTTAAAGATAGCATTATACTCTTGTTGGAGGGTTACTTCAAGATTCATTAAGAATGAACTAGCATCATAGTTGGGGGAAGTTTGAATGCCATGTAGACGAGCCAACAGTCTTTTTTCTTCTTAAAATATCTCCAAAAGTATTGTTTTCCAAGGAATTTTTTTTTCTTTTAAAGCTTTTGAGATTTATTGAGTTCATTTGTTTGCCAACTAGCCCGAACTATATTAACAAAGTCGGAGTGCCTACACCAAATATATTCTAGTCTAAAAGGTTTATCATTGTGCCATATATTTTTAGGAAAAATAGTTGGAGTAACAAAGGGTTGTGGTCTGAGTAGGTCTTTGGGAGATTGAGTACAAGTGCCTTAGGGAAAATGTTCATCCATTTGTCATTAACAAAATTCTATCAAGTCTTTTCATGATTATTTGTTTCCTACGATGGTTAAACCAAGTGTATTTACATCCTTTAAAACCAAGATCTAATAAATTACAGTTATTAACACTAGTCCACAAATGTGAGCTACATCTACAATTTATTTTGCTACCTCAAAACTTATCATCCCTGCAGAAGGTGTCTTTAAAATCACCTCCTAGAAGCCATGGTCCTTTGTAGTTTGCATAGATACTTTCAATGTTACTCATAAGATTATTTCTATTTGATACCTTAGTGCTAGCATATATAGAAGAAAAAGCCAAGTAATATTTATCGGACGTACCTCGATATTTGCATGGATCTCTTGATTCTTTCTCACAAAATCCTTCATTGTGACAATAGCTGATTTCCACTATATCACCATCCCTCCAGAATGTCCCTCTGCTGGGACCTCAATCATTTGGGTAAAAGGAAAATTGTTGACAAGAGAAATATAGTTTTCCATACGAGTCTCCACTAAGGTGACTACACTAGGGTTGTGTGTGTCGATCATTTCCCTAAAGTTTCTTCTAAAGGCATCATTATTACCACCTCTTATGTTCCAAATAATAAAATTCATTGGTTAAAACATCATATTAGCTTGATTAGGGTTGTTAATGTTTCCATTTTCCCTCGGTCTCTATGGAAGGGATATTGGATTCCTCTTGATTGAAGGAATCAGAATCAGGGGCGGATGCAGCAACCGAGTGCCGGGTTCAACTGAACCTAGTACTTTCAACGTTGAGCATAAATTTATATATAAAAATCTATTAAAACTACAAAAAATAATGGATATGAACCCATAACTTTAAATATACTATGGGTTCAATGCTAAAGACATTAAAGATTGAACCCATAGAGTTTAAATCCTAGATCCGCCTCTGACCAGAATCATTGCATGGCTCCCAACAGTGGGGTCTTGTGAGGGTCTGACATCCATCGAAAATTTGTAGAGTGTGTATGTGGGGGGGGGGGGGGCAATTGAGAACATGTCTCTTCTCTCGCATTTCCCTGAATAGATATACTTTTACCTCGTTTAGACTTGAAAACTCTAGGACTTGTTCTGACCCCAGCAGGTTCACTTCTTCTGCCTCTTCTATTTGATGATCTTCTTATTCTAGTGGATTGAGAAGAGGGTGTTGTTGGGGAACATTGTTTTGGACGTTTGGAGGAGCATGAAGGGATGCATGAAGTGGAGCATTGTTTGCAACTAGAGGTGATTGCATTTGGGTGGTCGTCTGGGTTGGAGGAGACCAAGGCATGAATATGGGGTTCATGTTCGAGATCTCTATTGATTCCTCATTGTTTGAGCTAGGTTTGAATTCCTTGAGGGAGCTAGAGGGTGTAGTATATTGTTCATCCAAACATGGTTGAGATAGTTGCTCATTGTCATGTGCATTCCTTCTGACACTAACTGTGCTAGGAACAAGGAGTTTTTGAGTACTATCACAATTTCCTGACCATCTAATATCATGTTGAATGATATTGCATGCCCCATTATACCTTGTTCTATCCAAGAGAGGGGTTGATGATCTTGAGGAAAGGGGTGGTTGGACAAAGAAAATTTGGTTCTTCATTTTCTATGACTGAGGCAGTGGGTGGGGGGGGGGGGTTGGACATTGTGTGAGCACGTTGATGTCTTAGGATTTGAACTAGGCGATATCTCCTTCTTTGAGATATTGGAATTCTTGGCATGATTACTAGGTGAGAGTTGGTTTATATTGAGGGGTTGAAGGGATTCTTCGGGTGGAGTTAATAGGTTTTTTTAGTGTGCTAGGGAGCTTGCTACTTATTACCTCTATTTGCATGCCTTGAGGGTTGCTTGAGCAGATGAGATTAATAGAATTTTGGAAAAAAATTTCCTTTCGCATGTGTTCTATGTCTTCAGCCATTTGTGGGTAGTGTGATTGTCTTGGGACAGGTTTGTGCTAGTATTATATTATTCATGCATGGGGTAATTTTATTAGTGGAGGGATTTAAGTTGGCAGAAGAGATTAGGAGTTCTTTGGAATACGTTCTAGGCATGTTAGTAGGGGTAATTAGATTATTATGGGAGCTAGGAAGAGGATTATTATCATGCATGTGATTTAATTGGTCCCCTATTATAGTTTCCACTTGGCCATCTAAACTAGGAGATGGGGCCACGTCCAAGGCCATGCAATCCATCTCTGGCGGATCTACCAAGGCTTCGAATTTGTTCCCAATAGTAGAGGTGGTTTTGCAGTAGGGTTTTTGATGACATATCTGCTAGAAGAAGCCTTATTGGTTGTATTATAGGACTGTATTTTATCAAAAGATTTTACATTTAATGGGAGAGAAGAGAGAATACCTGGCATGCTGATATTTTGATCATTGTTCTTACCTTGTATTTTTCGTTGATTGGCTTTCTTCTTTTTTTGGGAAGCTCACCGTTTGCCAAAACCTTCATTGATGAACTGTAAAGCATCTTCTTTATAGCCTAGTAGTTCCTTTTGTGCCTTAGATTGGCTGGTAGTAGAGTTCAATTCAGTCGGAGAAGGGGCATTAAAAACAATTCTGTATTGACATTTGGACTGGGCATGGCCTAGCCTCCCATATTTCTTACATAAAATATTATCATCCTCATAATGAATAACTTGCTTATGCTGACCAATGAAGATAAACGGAATTACTAGAACTTCCAAAGGCAATTCTATACATAATCTTGCATATCTTCCTCTTAAAGTTGAGGATGTACATGCATCAATTTTTAAGAGCCTGCCAATTTTGTTTCCAATTTTTTTGAGGATCAAACCATTATAAAATTCTGTTGGTAATTGAGGAAGGCGAATCCAAACAACTGTCTGAGAGACCCTTGCTTCTGAAGCTAGAAAATTTGGTTCCCATTTTTGAACCGACAGAAAATGCCCAAAGATGAATCAAAGTCCGTTATGTAGGGATCTTAACATATTTTCCTCGTTATTAAATTTAGTAATGTAATCATCACAACCTAAATCAATTAATGGAAAGTTCTCTTTAATTTTCCATAATGTAACTTCCTTTTAAGAAGATGATGTTGGATTCTTCTTCCTTGAAGCTTGACTATTGTTGAGTATTTCCATGGCTGGTATATTCGCTGGAAATCTTCTTGAGATAATTTAACTTGTCGGTCAATTGTGGAGTGGATGAACTTATCCTCTTGCCCAATGTCTTGTAATTCAGTTGAGTATTGGAGACTAGTGTCAATTATCATATTGATTGAAGCATCTTGATCACCCTCCACTAATTTTTCCTTGAAGCTAAGGATGGACAGTGTTGCTTCATTAGATATTTGATTGGTATTAATGTCGGGAGGTTTAGGAGGAGAAATTAGATGAACTTGTTTAGAGTCCGGCATAACTAGTAGGTTACTTTTAGAGAAACTCGGTAAATGTGAATTTCATATAGTAAAAGTTACTACTCTTTTGTAGCAAAAAAAAAGTGTTTCTTCTGCTTTTAGTGTGCATGGTTTCGAGTTTATTAATTTCCAATTATAACTTTGTGGCGGTTTCTAGGATAAAATTGGTCTTTTACGTTTTGAACTTTTTTTGGGTTATAACATTGTTTTAATCTTTAATTTATATAAACGAATGCCATAAAGAAAAGAAAAACTGAATATTTACACTGAAAAATAAATATGTGCTTATACAAGTCATCAAGGTTTAAATAGAAAGAGAAAAAAAAACTATTCTTAATGTGGAGACATGCGCACTGCTAAAGGTTATCAACAATTTATTTTTATTTTTTGGTTTCACATCCGTTGTCCGGTACCCGTATTGGAACCCAACTATATTCGTATTCGCGCCGCATAGCGCCCCATTCGTGGGGAAGCGCTCCATACCAAAGATTTTTTCATACCCAAAACTCGAAGCAACAATAGCAGACCTCTGGTTAAAAAAATAGCAGCCTCACCCACTACACCACATCCTTTGGTCGTGGCTATCAACAATTAGTCTTTCGCTTCTTCAATAACTCTATAATTGTCATCTATATATTACTTAGTACTTGGTAGTATTTCTTGGTTCATCCCGGACCCTGCACCGGGCTGTATTTCTTTTTTCTTTTTCTTTTTCTTTTTTTAATTTCTTGGTTCATGTTTTCATGTTCCCTTGCACAATAGCGATTATAGTTCCAGTTTCACTAATCATTAATTTTTGGATTTGATAATGGCTATCCTAGAATTTTAGCGCTTGACATCACGAGAAAAGCCTTATCATAACTATATGGGTACGTCAAACCATGATAATTTGTTATAGTCAAATAATATATTAATGAAGTAAGCAAACATAATAATTTATTATTCTTATACTACTTTATATATGTTTAAAAGTTATTGCTAAAATATTTGCCCATATGCATTTATTGTATGCAATGGTAAGTTTTATATACGGATTATTACACTATCAGTGTAATTTAATATGTTATAATAGATTATTTAGCATTTGTTTCAAATTATCAATTAACGCAATTAAATAGAGTTACTTGCAAATGTAATTACCTTTTCAGTGATATGATTATGGAAATATTTTTATCTTACGATACGAGTATAGAACTAGAAATCTAAAAAGAATTACTATTTGATTTTAAAAATACACTTACAAGAATCCAGCGTAACCAATTGCATTAAGCATAATTCAAAAATGTAAAAAATAAATTTTTACCGTTTATTCCAATCCATTAGTGTGCCGTTGTTCCAAGCATTTATTATTTTTAAATTTCCACTCCTTACTTAGATATTCACAAAGCCAATAAATCTCTCTTTGTGCTCTTATAAATTTTATATGTCGATTGCATAAAATTTAAATTTCCAACGAGTTCTTCTTATTCCACTGTTCTATCTCTTCCATTTCTTGTGAAAATATCCCTTGCTCTTTTCGAACATTTTCTTTAGATTTCTATATAGTTGAATGTTAAAAGGGATACAAGTATATATATATATATATACAGAAAAATAAAAAGTGTGATATTCACATAATCTTCAATATATCCCGATGGTGGAAACCTTTGACTAAAAAAAATTAGTATGCAGACAACAGAACGCTCATCCAATTAAATGTAACACATAAATAACAACCATCATATAATAAAAACAATTCATTTATTCTGAAAAAAAAGGATGGTTAATTTCCTATAGTGAAAGCTAGTAGACAGAAAAGCTATACCTCCTTCTTCCAAACTACATCCAAATCATAACAGAAAAACAAATTAAAACGAGCATTCTAACAAAGTACATAATTATTTTCTCTTCTTAGCAGGTGGCAGGTCCTCATCATCCTCATCCTCTTCATAATCGTAGTCGTCGTCGTCGCTCTCATCATCATCCCCATCATCACTATCATCGTCGTCGTCGTCATCATCGCCATCATTCCCTTTCTTGGGAGGCATAAAATCGTCCCCAGAATCTTCATCATCATCACTTTCTGATTCATCAGATAAATCTCCGTCATCGCCTGAATCATCATTTTCCTCGTACATGTAACCATCATAGTTATCGTCATCATCTTTATCATCATCTCCATTTGTATCACTATTATCGTTATTATTCTTAAGTCCAGTTTTATTCTTTTTCATAAGCTCATTAAACGAAAACAGTTTTTCCAGACTTATTAACATAATAATAAGTAGTAGCTCATTAGCCAAAAAGATTTTTGAAACAACAAATTCCGCCATAAAAGTAGCTATTATATCAAAACTAAAGCCATTTGCTTTCATTTCTAGTCCTAAAAAGGAAAAATAGCTCAAAAAGGAGACAAGACCTAGAGTACCAAAAGCCATTGAGCTTTTAGCAGATTAAAAAAAAGGAAAAAACAAAGATCGAATGGAAAAACTCCAAATTTTGTTCGTACGGACATATAGTTTGGTGACCATGGTCAAATTTATAGGAAAAATTCTGTGTGATATTATGTGTAACATTATTACAAGAATCCAGTGGTAACTAACTGCAATTAGTATCCAAAAACAAAATAAAGTAAGTTGTTAGTAATGGTTTAGTATCATTCCAAAACAAGGTGGAAAAAAATCTATTACAACTCATCACTGCTTACGCATTATTCATATGCTATCAAACATTTTCGTGATCTTTATTCCCCTTGGATATCAAAAAATTTATTCATTTGATTCCAAAACCTGATTGTTTAATAATTTTATTTCAAAACAAGGAGGACATGTTGCGACCAAACGCACACGTAAGTATACGCATTCGTCAAGTAATAAAGTGACTAGAAGTCGAATGTCGAACTCACGAGAACTTGTTATCATCATTAAGTAAATTAGACTATCCTAATTATCTAAACAAGGATTAAACTTAGAAGTGTTTGACTCTAAACTAATTAAATAAAGGAAAATAAATTGTGAACTCTAAATAAAGAAGAGCAAATTACTATATTACCAATAGGATGAAAACGATACAGGGTTATAGGCTATCTAACAATTTTATTGTATTCTTCATTTATATTGACTAATTAATTTATCTGATTTATTGGTTGATAGGGTTAATATTGCTCATAAGAATGTATCGAGTTGTTACTCGCCTATTCAAGCTAACCTAATGCTTATATATCTATAGAGTTAGAATTAAAAAAAATACATTCATAATTCCCGTATAATAACCAAGCAAGGCAATTAGCATATGTCTGTCCTAGCCGCAAATCCATTCCTTGATGCCTAGTTCAAGAACTTGATCTACCCAATCCTATATGCAATCCAGAATTTTTATTTTCAAGTTCAATTCTAGATTTGTATATAGCATTCAATTGTTGATCAAACAATCAAGTAATTAAGAGCATGGCTAAATAAATAAACTAATATAATAAATCAAAATCAATATAATAACATTAGCCATTGAAAGAACCACAACCCTACAACGTGAAGTTTAGCTCCACGTAAACATCCACATAAACATGATAGCCAAACGTTATATCATCCAAAGAAATATAAAGTTGCTAAGTTTGGCGGAAGAAATATAGTTCAACGGCGTCAATTTCTCTCTCTAGAATGAGAGCTTCTCTCAGCCCCGCTGATGATGAGGAAATCACAGACTACAGGGAGGGGACGTCAATCGAAAGATAGAAATCAAGGAATAACCATGGACAGAACGGGAATACCGAACTCTGCTGATGCGAAGAAACATCGTAGCATTAATTCAATCCAAGGAATAATACCATTGGATCCATCCATGGCGTCCACATCGAAAACACAGCAAATGAGTAATTCAGCAAATAGAGAAGGGGGAAGTGTGGATCTAAGCTCGGGGAAAACATCCTAGGCTGACATGGTGGAAGAGGAAGCCATAGGTAGTGAGAACAAAGTTACGCAGTCGAATTTAATTGCAAGCCATAAATCATGGAGTCGTGTAGTTGGAACAATTCCGAGTATAGAGGGGATAGATATGAGCAAACCATTAGAGTCATATGAATGTGAATTACTTTGGATGACATCAAAGACGAGGTAGAGTATTAGGCATCGGCGATGGTCTGCTATGTCCTACGTTCTAATCCTCAACAACCTGTAATGGATGGTTACTTTCGGAGGATATGGGGAAATTAGGTATTGATAAGGTTTCACAAATTAGTCGAGGTGTATTCATTGTTCGTTTGCATGATATGGAGAATAGGAACAGAGTGGTAGACGATGGAGTCCAAATGTTCGACAAAAAGACAGTCATAGTAAAGCCATGGAAACCAGATATGAACTACTCTAAAACTCAAATGGAGAAGATACATGTGTGGGTAAGACTGTCGGGACTGGACATTAAATACTGGGGCAAGTCTGCTCTGACTAAAATAGCAGGGTTGGTTAGGCAATCTCTCAAAGCAAATAGTGCAACTACGCAAAGGGAAAGACTAACATATGCTAGAGTATTGGTAGAGACTGCATTGAACCAAGTATATTCAACATCAATAATATTTAAAAATGAGTATGGCAAAGTTGTGGTGCAAACTGTAACATATAAGTGGAAGCCTGTGTTATGTGATAAATATGGTAACTATGGCCATGAAATTAAAGAATGCGGGAAATTCCTTAAGGAAGAAAAGGGTAAGCAGGAGAAAATAGAAGTAAATAAAGACCAACAGGGGCAGGGAAAGACAAGTGAGATCAGCAATGGCTTGGAGAAAACAACAGAGGTAGTGAACAAAATGCCTGTAGAAAAGAGGGAAAATCATAACAAACAAACAACAGGCAAGCAAGTTAACTAACAAGTATCACACCTCCTTTTTCCGCCCCCGCGAGGGGTACAAGGGAGTTTTTTTCAATTAAAGGACAATCGAAACGAGATTTATTTATTTATTTCAGAGTCGCCACTTGGGAGATTTAGGGTGTCCCAAGTCACCAATTTTGATCCCGAATCGAGGAAAAGAATGACTCTGTTTAACAGTCTGCGCACCAGAAATCCGGTAAGGAATTCTGTTAACCCGGGAGAAGGTGTTAGGCATTCCCGAGTTCCGTGGTTCTAGCACGGTCGCTCAACTGTTATATTCGGCTTGATTATCTGATTTTATACAAATATGAACTTATGTGCAAATTTTATCTTTTTACCGCTTTCATAATTGTTATTATTATTTTTACAAGAATGTGAACATCGTTTAAAAACATGTCTTTGGATTGCGTCACATAAAATGCACCCGCGATCCGGAACGTATTTTTATTCAATGTTTTAGGATTTGGATTTGGGTCGCATAAATGCGCACCCGTGTTTAAGAATGTATTATTATTAAATCGTGCCTAAAGCGATTAGCGTATTATTATTTATGGGTAAGACTGTGGAATTCACTAAACAGTCCATCCCGAATTCTAAATACTCAATTAAATATTTATTGAGGGCCCCACAATTTTGTATTTTTTATTCGGCGAGGCTCGTCTCATTTATTTTTAAAAGACAATCCTAAAATGCCTACATTATTCTCTATTAAATTTGTCTCTACAAAATAAAATAAAAAAAATGTCTTAATTTATTTACAGGCTGAAATTGACCAATAATATTTAATTAAACAACATTCTTCCAAGTTCCAAAATGGTCTATTTTGATAAACTAACGTGTTTTTTGAGACATGATAATCATCCAACAATAGCGAATTAACTAGACGAAGTTACTACACCATTTATTTATTTTTAGGCAATATATAGGTAGTTCGTCCGTTAAGCTATCATCCGATGTTTCACTATATGTATTAAATATCTACATGATTCTGATTTTTTGCAAGCTAAATAATTTATACATACAAATAAAATTCAGAATATAATTAAATATAATTCAGAATTTCAACTCTTCATCTTTCGTATTCATACTTCATATTTCGGATTACAATAACCAGCGTGTCAGTTGTGTACCTGATTTGGAAGCAAAAGAAAATGAAAGATGAGAATCAGCAGCAGTAATAACAATACAACACAGCAGCAACAATCCAGCAACAGTAACAACTCAGGAACAGAGTTTGCAAACCGGTGGAGTATTAATCCCAAAACAAAACAAAAGCTTCAAGCCTTGATGAAACAACAATTAATTCTGATTTCAAACAATGAAAGAAAGCAGAAGATTTTTTTTTAGTTTTTTTTATTTGAAAGTTTAAATATTTTTTCGGAATTTTCTCTCTCTCTTAAATGTTCAGCCTTTTTTTTTTCTCTCTTATTCTCTTTCTGTCAGATTTTTTCCTCTCTTTTTCTCTATCTCTGTCCCCCCTTTATATTAAATAACTATATCATAACTCACCCCATTACATTTTGTCCCCCATGCTTCATATAAAAAATTACAAAATGTACAATTCCTAAACTACCCTTCCGACCTTATTGCAAATTACTATTTTACCCCCGAACGTATTACAAATTACCAAACTACCCCATTAGCTATAACAATCAATTAATCAAACTTAACCAAAATATAGACAATATGATCAATTTCTAGCAATGTTTAAACAACAAATCACATGAACATGATTTCTTCAATATTTCAACAACAAATCACATGAACACAAATGAACAACAAAGAACAACTAAAATTTGATTGAACAATATTTTAGCAACAAACAATCATATTTTCGGATTCAACAACAACAACAAACAAGTATATTTAGATTTCTAAATTCAATCATATTGAACTTAAAATTAACTCTAACAACATTACAACCAACAATTCCTATATTAAACTTAGACAAGATTATGAGACAAATTCAAGAAATAATCATAAATGATAAACAAGAAATCAAACTATACAAATTTCGGATTCAAGATCAGCCAAACAAAGTATGAACATGAATGAATCTATATTTTTTTTAAAACAACAAACATGACGGATTAAATGACTAAACCAACATACTTCCCTATTACAACTAAATTCTTTTAGGCAAATAACAAAACAAAACCTAAGAAGAAACAATTATGAATTTAAACTTGAACTTAACAATATTAACAATTTCTGGAAAATACATAAAATACATGAAACAAATTGAAGAAACAATTAATTAAACTTCAATTTGTATCTAACTAACATTAAACTAACAACGTTTACCTAAACAATAAAACAAACATGAAATAAACATGAAAAAAACACTAATTAAATTTCCATTTAAAATCTGAAAATTAATTCAACAAAACACATGAACAAACTAAAAAAATTATTTCAAATGATAGACATGATCAAAACAAACATTTGCCGATTTTAGATTCGAGAAATATCAAAACAAAATACGGACAAAATAAAACTCAAAAACTACTAACCGGATTGAAACGAAATATGTACGGACTGTTTCGACAGACCTCGACCAAAGCTCGACCAAACGACGACGAACATGAACAAATGAAGCCGCGCCGAAGCAGCAACAGTAGTTGACGCGGCATAAACGCTGCTCGAGCAGCAACACGACGACAGGGAAGTACATACCCACATGAAGGACTGTTCGTCATCGACGACTGGATGTAGCGAAGAAGAAACAGCTGGTCGACGCAACATCAATGGAGTAAAAGAAACAGTGGTCGTCTACTTGCTGCTGCGTTCAACAGCTATGAGAAACAACGGAGCAACAACGCGAGCTTGACGCAGCAACAGTTGGGTCCGTTCGAAGAAGGTCGATTTATGGGCAGAAGCTGTGACGAGGAAACAGAAGCAGCATGGAGGAGCTGGAGCAGTTGTTGGCTGCGTCAATGGTGGATGTTCACGATGGTGAGGTCGAGGAAGAAGGAGAAGCAACAGCCATGGACGGGCTGCTGCGTGTGTGCTTGTGTGTTTTGTTGCGTATGTGTGTGTGAGTGTGACGACGTGAGGGGGTGTTCGTGGGGGATGGTGGTCGACGTTGCAGGCTGGGGTTTGTGGGGGGGGGGGGGCAGCCATGGATGGGGTGTTTTGGAGCTTGAGGAAGAAGAAGGAAAATGAGGGGGGGGGGCGGCAGATGACTTAGTATAGTTTTAGGGTTTTTGGCCTTTTTTTTGTTTTGTTTTTGTTTTGTAAAAATGAAAAATGATAGGATGTTGGGTTATGGACTGGGTCGATCCTGTTCGAAATGGACTGGGTTGTTTGGGAAGATTGGGCCATTTTTTGGGCCTGAGGCTTGAAATCGAAGAAGAGGCCCAATTCCGATTTTCTTTATATTTTCGCTCTCTTTTCTTCTTTTATTTCTCTAAAACTAAATTATAAAAATACTTAACTTATTATTAAGAACTAAATTAAGTTATAAAAATGCAAATTAACTCCAAATAACAATAAACGCATAATTAAGCAATAATTAAGCATAAATTTGTATATTTTGACATTAAATGCTAAAAATGCAAATGATGCCTATTTTTGTAATTTTTAATTTTTGTAAAACAAATTTAATTACTAACAATTGTATAATTAAATCCTACATGCAAAAATGCGATATATTTTTGTATTTTTTATTAATTTAGCAAATAAACATGCACAGACAAATACAAATAATTATTCAAAATATCACAAAATATCACAAAATTGCACACCAAGAAAAATTACTTTATTTTTGAATTTTTTGGGAGTAATTCTCATATAGGGCAAAAATCACGTGCTTACAACTGCCCCTCTTTGCCCGAAGACACGAAGGGTTTTCGTGCAAAGATAAAGCGAGCGATTTTTGCCCATCCGAGTACTCCGTATGAAGCATTTTTTTGAAAAAAGATTTGACCGAACCTTTGCTTTAGAGGTTTCCTACATATCCTGGGCTAAACAGGAATCAGGTCAATGTAGTTCGGGAAGTTTTTGGTAGCTTGGACTACCGTGGGACTGCAATGTTACCGTTGTTGCATGCTGTTATCACTGCTTACCGATCTCCTTGATACACCGTACTTAAAAGAAAACAAGAAGCTAGGCTAGACTGAAATTTGTTCTCGTTGCCTTGCTTTCTTGTCTGCTTGCGTTTCTTCTGGTGCTTTTCTTCCATGGATTTGGGAATGACACTGGCCCTTCGCTTTTCTGAATACCAGTTTTCATCATTTTGCTTGGCCCGCTAGGGACATGGCTTTCTTCATCAAGCTTTTCGGCGGTTCCTCTGGTGGGTACGACTCTCTTCATCAGACTTGTTATGATGGGCATGATTTAATGTTCACCAGCTGCTTCTTTCAAGACGCCTCTTTTCTTCCTTTTGACTCATGCGCCTGAATTTGTGCTGGGACCTCTTATTGCAACCTTCTGTTTCCCGGTGCTGGGGATTTTATTGTTTACTGCAGGGGATTCCTATTGTAACCCTCTGTTTTATTGTCTTTTCACTCGATCTCGAAAATGTATGCCTCTATTGTATGGGTGGGCTCCCAACTTCAACGCTTGAAACATAAAGACTGAAATGTATGCCTCTGTTATATGGGCGGGCTCCCAACTTCAACACTTGAAAGTAAAGACTGAATGTATTCCTCTGTTATTATGGGCGGGCTCCCAACTTCAACACTTGAAATGTAAAGACTAAAATGTATGCCTCTGTTCTATGGGTGGGCTCCCAACTTCAACACTTGGAATAAAAAGACCAAAATGTATGCCTCTGTTCTATGGGCGGGCTCCCAACTTCAACACTTGGAATAAAAAGACCGAAATGTATGCCTCTGTTCTATGGGCGGGCTCCCAACTTCAACACTTGGAATAAAAAGACTGAAATGTATGCCTCTGTTCTATGGGCGGGCTCCCAACTCCAACAACAACTTTAAAAATAAACGCCATTCCTCTCTTCAGGCGTGCTCCTGACTTCAACCAATAAATCGCCATTCTGTTATTCAGGGGGGCTCCTGACTTCAACCAATACTTGAACTGTGTGTCTCCGTTCTTCAGGCGGACTCCTGATTGCTAAATTTAAAATTGAATGTCTCTATTCTCCAGGCGGACTCCTGACTTTTGAAATTTAAACTGTATGTCTCCGTTCTTCAGGTAGACTCCTGACGTCAAACTTGAAAAGTATGCCTCTGTTCTCTAGGCGGACTCCTGATTGCTAAATTTGAAATTGAATGTCTCTATTCTCCAGGCGGACTCCTGCTGTCAAACTTGAAAAGTATGTCTCTGTACTCCAGGCGGACTCCTGATTGCTAAATTTAAAATTGAATCTCTCTATCTCTAGGCGGACTCATGATTTCAACAACAACTTAGGAGGAAATGCCTCTCCTATGGGTAAAATAAACTTAGGAGGAAATGCCTCTCTTATGGGTTGTGAGCACGTGATTTTTGTTTTGCACGACAATCGCTTCAAAAAGAAATAAAAAAATAATAATTGGCCCTGCTGTACAATTTTGAATTTCTGTGCGGCACCTTGTTGATTTATTTGTGACTTCGGCCCATTTTTATTTATTTACTTTATTAAAAAAATAAATAAAATTCAAAAATATATGTGTCCTGCATAATTCAAACCGTAAGCCGGTCGTTAAATAGAAAATCATAAATAGGCATCTTCGTCCGTGATTTTATTTTTTGTTTAATTTTACCCATTTTTGAATTATTTTAACGTGTGTGTGGATAATTGTATTGGGTGTTTGATTTTATTTAGTTTTGTATTTCTTTTTATATAATAATAATAATAAAAAAAAAAAAAGGGGGGGGGGGCCTTGCCTTTCCGGATTTGGGCCAATTTATTAAAATTGGCCCAAACAAATAATGCCCAAACGGACAGCCCAAGCCACCAGTCCAAACAGCCCACCCCCCAGGCCATAAAACGACGTAGTTTAACACCAAAACTACGTCGTTTCGATGCCAACCCATCACAACCGTTTAAACCAAGCCGATCCAACGGTCCGGATCTTTCACCCGTAATCCCACTACCCGACCCGTTACCCGAACCAATTCTGACCCCTACTGAGCCAAACGACGACGTTTCGTTTAAACCTTCAGATCCAAGCCGTCCATCTCGTCTCATCCAACGGTTGAAATCAATCCCCCCATTCCATATATAAGCCTCATACCACACCCTGCCCCCCTATCCAATACCCCAGCTTCCGTCTTCACCTCCTTCCCCACAAAACCCTAGCCGCCTCCTTATCCCTCGCCATTAATCCCGGCGGCATGAACGCCGATGACCTCGCCCTGAACACCATAGAACCCCCTCACCACCCTGAACATAGACCTGTTAACCGTTTGGTTCGAATCACCCCCAGGTCCTCGAATCTTCATTTGAAGATTCGAGTCAAAACTCGATCTACTCAGTTTAACCCCAGTTTCATACCAGACACTCCCCAGACCCCCTCGTGATCGAACCATACTTGGTTTGGTCCGAATCTGATCAGGGAGGCATGAATCCCAGATCTGAGTTTTGGAAATTTTGTGTTCCTCCGTCACTGGTTCAACCGAAGAGATTAAGGTCTAATGGACTTTAATCAAAGTGTTTCTCGTCTGAGAAACACTTCGTTTAAAGTCCGTTCAGCCTTAAGAAAGGCCTGACCAAGTCCGAGTTAAGGTTTTGATCTTTTGCGGTTTAAGGTGAGTTTTCTTTCTTTTCTTAGTTGTTTTGGTTCGTTTGATTGTTGTAAGGGTCTGTTCGTTTTTCTGTTTATGTCCTTGACCTCTATCAACTGTGCTTCAACCATTTCGCCTGAACCTCTGTTTGTTTGTCTAAATTTCCCCCTCCTATTCTGATAAGGCATTATGTATTTGTTTGTGCAAGTAGCTGATTTTCGAGTTTGGACTGACTAGTTGACTCCTCGAGTGTATTTCTGCTTAGTCAGTATAATGCGAACCATGTATCAATACTGTTTAAATGTCTGATTTTTGGCTACGATTGTGTATGTTAATACTAATATAGTCGAGTCGACATGTGTCGTCAATTAATTTCAACTGTCTGAGCATAGTAAATCGATTTGCTTCTGTTGAACATTTGTTGAAATCAATTCAGAACCAGTTTTGTTTACTTATAGCTGTTGATTTGGATCAGTCAATGTAAAAAGGATTGTTTATGTTTAAATTCTGAATTGGAAGGCATGTGCACTCGTGCACAGCATGTGCATTGGTGCACCTCATGTGCCTTGTGCACAGCCTGTTTTTCTGCATTAAGAAGCTTTTAAGTTTTAAACAATCTGACAGTATATGCTGTCAGATATATTCTACTGCCCATACTTGTTTTTAGATAATAAAATGAAAAGTTAAAGCCTGCCAAGGGAATGTCATGGGATTAATACTTAAATAGCTGAGTGAAAACTGAAAAGAAAGGGGCACATGGGAGGGGTATCTGATTAATTTAACAGGCTGTAAAAGATTTGATTTTGAGGCTTATAAAAGGGAGGCACATTAAGACATATAGGACATCTGGATAGGGGGAAGAAAAGGAAAATACACAGGTTGTGAGGAATTCTTTGAAAAAGAGATATTAAACCAGAAACTACTACTGTTGAATCGAGAGACTGGAAAGAATCTGTCTGATAACTCAGATAAACAAAAACCAGAAATTGCTCCTTTTCCTTTGGTTTTCTGACTTCAACTAAATCCGGATCTATTCTGTGTAATACTGAGTCTCTCACAAAACTGAGTCTGTTTATTCACTGTTTGTTCTACTCGAAAGTCTAGTTTAGTTGAGGTTGATCCCACTCCAATTGTTTGAAAGTTGTAGTTGCTACTCTACTGTTTCTTGTTGCTGTTGCTATACTGCCCTGCTGCTACCGTTGGTGTTGCTACTGCTGCTGCGTTTGTTCATTGTTACTCTACTAATTGCCCTTTTTCCTCAATTGCAAATATTCCCAGGTACACAATCTTTGAACCTTGTAGTATTGAAAGTGTGAAGTTGAAGCAGAAATAAAGAAGTGAATACCAGTGTATGTTATAGCATCGGTGTAAAAGGATAATTCGAATGTTAGTTGGGCCTGCATTTTTACTACAAACTATTCTGTATAAACTAGCATACATTCTGTTTAAGATTGAGCTGTTAGATAGCATGGCTCAACAGTAATGACAGATGACATAGACAGCATGTTTTGGTTTAGTATACATTCAGCTCAGTATAACACTTGTTTGATTTAGTATGACTGTATAGCATGGAGTCATGGTAACACTTGTATGCATTTTACCTAGACCACTGCATTGACAAAACTGTGGTACTGGGTCCGGGATAAATGTATCCCCAAACAAACTATCATACAGTCACACTAAGAGTATGGCTATGAATGTCAGTTCTCTTGTCAGTTCATTCGTTCCAATACAGGTTCGATACTGGGTTTCATTACAGATTTTATTTCGAAATAATGTAATGATTGTTGAGAAAAACTGATAATCATTTTTGAGTTCAATTAGTAGTAATTTTTCTAATAAAGCAGCCGATCTTTTTTTATCAATTTCGAATAGGTTAGAGTGTTAAGAATAGAACTTGGAGGTCATGAAAACATAACTCAACATATGTTGTTAGTTTGTTTGCAATCTCGCTTAGCGAATTAATAAGCATATTCACTTGTTGAAGACAAAGCATACCGTAGCTCTCACCTCATGAACAATCAATCTAGTAATCAAACAAGTTTAGGTTCGGCAAACATAATAAGGATTCAGTCCGTATTTGTCTAAACCAGCAAAATTCGGCATCATCCTTCCCTTAAAAGATAAATGCAGCAAAAAATGTAGTTCTTGTAGGATACCCTTCTAAAATAATGAGACGAGTCTCGCCAAATCAAAAGGCAAATTGCGGGGCCCTCAAAAATTGGTCATAATAAATACTTAGAATTTGGGACGGGCTATTTTAGTGAATTCCACTGCCCTCCCCGAAGACGATAACGCGTTAGATTCTTTAGGCGCGACTTAATTAAATCATATTCTTAAATTCGGGTGCACATTGATTGTGACCCAAATCCAAATCTCAACGAAGTCAAATGTGTTGACGATCACGGGCGCATTGATTGTGACGTGGTTCGAGATGCATTTTCACGACGTTGCAATTCTATAAAAATAAATGATAATGATAAAAGCGGTTTAAACTTAATGGAAGCACGCAAGTCATAACATGTATTTAAATCAGATATTTAGCCATTATAACAATTTAAGCGACCGTGCTAGAACCACGGGATTCGAGGGTGCCTAACACCTTCCCTCGGGTCAACATAATTCCTTACTTAGAATTTCTGGTTCGCAGACTTCATTTGGAAAAGTCGAATATTTTCCTCGATTTGGGATTCAAGATAAACCGGTGACTTGGGACACCAAAAGCCAAACTTTTCCCAAGTGGCGACTCTGAATTAAATAAATAATCCCATTTCGAATATTGTCACTTAAATTGGAAAAACTCCACCCGCGCGTTTAACCCTTCGGGGCGGGCGCGCAAAAAGGAGGTGTGACAGCTCTGGCGACTCTGTTGGGGAGATTTACCCAGAACCTCTGGTTCAGGGTTCAAGAATTCGAGCTTAGAATAATTGTTATATTTGGCTTTATTATCTGATCTTTATTACATGTTTTTGCATAACGTGCTAAATGTTGTCTTTTACCGCTTTGATATTATCTGAACTGTATATAAACTGTGCCGAAACCCTTCTCTTCTTACTTCCGGGGAGAAGCTCGCTGGTCGGGACTCCCTATTCTGTTAATGTCAATACCTAAAATAAGAAAGAGGACGGACAAGTTACAAAGCCGGACGATCTCGCGGGTCCCCGGTACGTAGCCCCCTCCTCGACTCGAGTTGTCCGCTCGGGTACACAGTCTAGAACAAATACCAAGGTTTAAACCTAGTATAACGAAACTTCATGCCGGATCCCTAGTAGGAACGCTTATTTGCATCATATTGCATTTGACTTAGGGGACTCAACACAGGGGTTGGGTCCGTCTAGGACAGGCAACCTGAAATGGAAAAGACCATCATGCTGCATTCCTATCTGTGTTGTGCATTTATTTGCTTCGATTCCGCATGTCGACCGGTTCCTAAAAAAAAAAAGGGAAAATAGCAGCGTAGGGGAGATAATTACTTAATTTTGGAAAATAAAACCAATGTCCAAGTAGTGTCAAAACCTTGCCGGAATTTTCCTAAAAAAAAAAACTGTCTTGTTTATTGAGAGTTATTAAAAAAAATATAAAAATTTTCTTTTATCACTTTCAAAATCAAAAAAAAAAGGTATTTATTTATTTTAAAAGTAAAAAAAAAATCAAAAATTCATAATTCAAAAAAAATGTGTTGTTTCTTTCGTAGTACCCCTTTTATGAATTCAGACTAAAGGTCCAAATTTTTCCTAAAAAGAAATATAATATAATCTTTATCTCTTTTCAAAAAATGTAAAAAATACGCATTCTTGATTTCTAGGTTTATTCGATTTTTTCCCCTATTTTACGATATCCCCGAACTACGCCGGTTTGATTCTCACCGGATGTGAGATACGTAGGCAACCCTCGTCGGGTTCAACCCCCATTTTGCTAAAATAGCCAAAATCAAAAAAATATGTTTCAAATTTTTAAAGAGTCATAAATAAGTCAGGTGATGCTGTTTTGACATGAATAGCCGAATGTTCCCGAAAAGGGACGCCGGAAGGCTGACTTTGCATAAATAGCCACTTTTGGGTTTTGCTTAGCATTTTTAGACCCACACAGCCTTAAAATCTTCTTCCCCGAAGTGCTTAAAGGCCGTGTTCAAAGCTTGGTCCCCTCTGTAAAATATTTTGAGTCAGTCATTTTTGTTAAAATCACCTTAATAAATGTGCAGGATGAGCACGATGCAAAATGAACATTTTTCAATAATGACCAAAATCCCTATCAAGTTACGGCTATGGTGGAATGATCTAGGTGTTGAAGGGCAAAATGAGGTTAAGAAAAATCTGAAAGGTCTTGTGGGTCTGTTGGAAATCCAGCCTCGGGGAGATATCATAAGAGCTTTGGTTACCTATTGGGACCCGGCGCACAATGTTTTCCATTTCTCTGATTTTGAGCTCACCCCAACTTTGGAAGAAATGGCCGGATACATCGGGAATACTGAACTTCCGTTGAGGGAAAAATACTTGGTCGCCCCAAGAGTCGTCACGGTACATCGGTTCCTGGATTCATTGAAAATACCTAGAACAGTCCACAACCCGGATCTAGCAGCCGGATTCTGTACTCCATGCTTCATATATGATAGATACGGTCACGAGGGGGGATTCAATAATCCAATCAACAAACTGTGCAGCAAAGGAGTTCGTCAGAAGTGGGACGAGCACAGACGGGTGGCGTTCATGATAACGTTTCTGGGTCTTCTGGTATTTCCCAGGAAAGATGGAAACATTGATTTGAAGATATCTGGGGTCGTCAGCACTTTACTCACGCAAAGTGACAGTACTCTCGCGCCTATGGTGGTATCCGACATCTTTCGAGCTCTCACAGCTTGTAAAGCTGGGGGAAATTTCTTCGAAGGTTGTAACTTGCTCCTGCAGATATGGATGACCGAGCACCTTTGCCATCATTCCGAGATTTTGAGCCATGGTTCCCCGGAAAAGACCCGCATAGAAGAATCTTACGCGAGAGCCAAAGAGATCAGTTTGCCCGAAGGAGTCCTGGCTTGGACCTCGTTCTTTCAAGCTCTTACTGCCAGCCAAATACAATGGAAGTTGGGATGGTTGCCCGTTGATGAGGTCTTATATATGTCAGCGGCTAAAACTCATTTCTTGCTGATGGGGCTTAAGAGCATTCAACCTTACGCACCCTGCCGAGTTTTAAGACAGTTCGGAAGATGCCAGACAGTACCTCATGAGGAAGATCTAAGCACTCAAGCAATTGAGATAAGTCCTAACGGACAGTTCCCAGAAGCAAAGATTCGCCAAATCTGGAATGAGGGTCAATATTTGAAATCAGATACTTGCGTGCGGGATCAAGCCAAAGGAGAAACGGCGCCAGGTTACCTTGCATGGTACAGAAGGGAACTCGAGCATGAAAGGCCAGCTAAGAGACCCCACATCCGGAATTTTACCGAATCATCACAAAAGCAGTGGGATTGGTTAGCAAAAGAAAGAGGCTATTGCACCGAAATCAGCAGGTTAAAGCAACAAGTGGAAAAATTGAAATATGAACACAACGTGCAAGTTGCTACCGATCTGGGAGAGCGGAACAGGTTGATTCAAGAAAATGAAATGCTCAGAGCCCAGATCAAACAGATAAGGTTGGATGCAGATAGACAACCAAGGCGTCGATCGGACGAGCAGCTGATAAAAGGGCTAAAAGGTGAAATCAGGGAATGGCGAGATGGTTTGGAGAAATCTGAAAACATCATAGCAGAGCTCAAAGCACAGTGGGATACAAGAACGGATAAGCATCGCAGGTACCTGAATCGATTGGAAGGCGACCACGAGAAGACTGTTGCTAAAATAAAGAGAGAGATGGCAGCACTTGAAATCAAAGCAGCTAGTCAGGCCAAGGATTTCCAAATGGAAAGCAGATACTGGTATGACACAATAGCCCATATGAAATTGGAAGTACGGCGATTGAAGCATCAACACGTGCAAGATGTTCAAGTCTTCAAGATATGCAGCGATCAGATAAAGCACCTGCTTGTAGAGAAGAAGCAAACCAGAGATAGGATCAAAGCCGTTGCCCACGCCATCACCAGACGATGTCTACGATGTGAGAACATGTCTAGTGTTACCTTCCTCTCGGCAGTAATGGTTTATGTCAAGCAGACTATGCACGAGCTGGAGCAACTTGAGAGGGATCTCACGCCTAGGACCGCGGCGAGGCCGAACGATGCCCCGCGGAAACCAATTTTTAAAACCATAATGCATTCATAGGTCAAATCTGTATTTTTGCATCTTCTGCCTTTTTTTTTTCATCAAGGTGATTTTCAGTTGAGTCTAGGTTCATTTTTCCAAGTTTGCTTTTTCTTTTGCAAAATGTAGCTTGTAATAGAACATTCCAACAATAAAGAGGTTGTTTCTTTTACGTCCATTTGTGTTTTTCGAACTACGTAATGATCTGATTCACGTGAGCATCGTGATACGTAGGCAATCCTCATCGGGTCCGATCGTATTTTCTTTTACAAAAAAAAAAAATAAATAAAAAAATAAAAAATATATATATATATATATAAAAGAAAAAATATATGTAAAATAAAACAAAAGGGAAACAAAAGAGAAAAAGGAGAAGAAAAAAAGGGGAAATAAGAGGAAAAAATACCGGAATGACGCATGCTCTCGTAGCAGACATATAGTAATCCACTTAACTGTATAGGTGCATCATGCCCAACGTGAGATTAACTATCTGCTATTTGCTGCAAATTAACCGTGCGCTTGTCATTGAGCATTTTTTTCCCAGGGTTTTTGAAAAGACGGTTGGTTTGGTGAAAGTCTGGCCTCGCACTCATACTTCACGAGGTCAAGGAGAGGTGTTCAACTACCTGTTGCTAGGACCAGAAGCAGTACTCACACTTACTTCACCAGGTCAAAAGGAAGTGTGGAAATGTCTTCGGAAATTCCATTGCAAACAGTCCCCGTCTCTGAGGAGAGCTCAATCTCAGCCGTCCTCACGCCTGAATCCGCAACTGCGGAAGAAAATAGAATCCTACGGCTCCGCATGTTGGAAATGCTGGACGACTGGAACAATGGGAAAGAGCCGCCAAGTGTCGTCCCCGGATTCCCTGAATTATTCTCCAGGTCAGGTGGGACTTCTAATGTCCCCATAAATTACCCTGCTACCCCATTCGGGTACCCAGCCAACTCCGCTTTCTCCGCAGGATCACCTTCTGAGCCTCATCCCCGAATGTCGGCCACTGATGCAAGCATGAATATCTTTACTGCATCGCCTTGCCCAGCTACGGCACAGCCTGCCACATACAAGCCAAGCTTTGACTCATCCTCTTTTACATTCCAAGCACCATCGTTCTCAATGGAACCAACCAGGTTCGCTACCAACAATAATCCTCTACCGCCTCAGTGCGAACTCGCACCGGGACAGGATCAGAACCCCAGGATTGCAGAACAAAATGAGATTGCTAAGAGAATGAGAAGCCTTGAACAAAGTTTGAAGAATATGCAAGGTTTGAGCGGACAAAAGAGCGTCTCTTACGCCGACCTGTGCATGTTCCCTCACGTGCACCTGCCGACGGGTTTCAAGACCCCCAAGTTCGAGAAATACGATGGGCACGGTGACCCCATTGCACATCTTAAGAAATACTGCAACCAATTGCGGGGGGCCGGCGGAAAAGAAGAACTGCTAATGGCGTATTTTGGGGAAAGCTTAGTAGGGATAGCTTCGGAATGGTATATGGATCAGGAAATGTCCCGATGGCATATATGGGATGATCTCGCCAGAGATTTTGTAAAGCAATTCCAGTATAACATCGACATTGCGCCAGACCGAAACTCTCTGTCGAATTTGAAGAAGAAGCCTTCGGAAAGCTTTAGAGAGTATGCTATTAAGTGGCGTGAACAGGCGTCGAGAGTGAAGCCTCCCATGGATGAAGTGGAAATGGTCACTACCTTTCTCCAGGCTCAAGAGTCTGACTATTTCCAAAACATGATGTCAGCCATGGGTAAGCCATTCGCGGAAGCAATCAAGATAGGAGAGATGGTAGAGAATGGGCTGAAAACGGGTCGGATTCTGAGTCAAGCAGCCCTAAGGGCAACCTCCCAGGCCGTCCAAAGCGGGTCTGGAGGGACGACAAGGGGGAAGAAGAAGGAAGAAACGGCTATGGCAGCCTCTGAAGCAAGGGAGTATCGTCATCCCAGGCCCCATTTTTCGGAAAGGGCCCCACAACACTACTACCCCCACTCAAATGTGGCATATGCTCATCAACCTTATATGGTCATGAATGCCCAACCTTATAACCATTCACCACAACAAGCCAACCGAGGCCCAGCTCCACCTCCCAGAAATCAGCCTCCTTACCGCAACCACTATAACCCACAACCCCCGCAGAATAACTACCGCCCCCAGGAGCCACCTCGACGGCGGACTTTTACGCCCATCGGTGAACAATACTCCACATTGTTCCCTAAGCTAGTCCAGTTGGGTTTCTTGCAACCAATTCCCCAAACGAGGCAAAACCCGACATCTCCTTCTTATAAAGCCGGAGTCAGATGCGCCTATCATTCAGGGGCCGAAGGACATGATACAAACGACTGCTGGTCATTGAAAAGAGTGGTCGAAAATTTGATAGAGCAGGGAAAAATAGTGCTAAGGGACGAAGAGATCCCGAATGTGACTAACAATCCATTGCCCGCTCACAATAATGGGCCGCTGATCGGCATGATTTGTGAAGACAAAGAGTTCGACCCTGCCTTGAAAGCCATAATTGCCATTGTCGACACGGGGAGGAGGCCTGAAATAGACCAGAAATCAGAAAGGGGGGAGGAGGCCAAGGCTGCAGAAAGCAAGCCTGAAAAGAAGGTGGAGAAGAAAGTGGTACCAGCAAAGGGTGGAGTTCTTTACATACCGCGGGGTCAAGCCAAGAAGACGCAGAACTTCGGGATCAAAAAGACAAAACCTATGTACGTGCCAAAAGGGGCCTATGTGGTCCGGGGGACGATTCAACCACCTCGGCTGAATGAGCCAGTGGTTATCGGACGCGTGCCACAAAAGCCAATGACCAACCCGTCCACAGTGCCGTGGAATTATCAAAAGACTTTGGTAACGTACAAAGGTAAGGAGGTCATGGAAGAACTTCCAGAAAATACTTTCGTTGGAGGGTACTCAAATACCCAAGAACTGAACAACGCCACACAAAGGCGCTTCCCTCCAAAGGAGCCTGTGAGTGTTGAAGAAGCGGAAGTGTTCTTCAAACAGATGAAGATGCCGGATTACGAAGTGATAGACCAGCTGCGCAAGCACCCTGAGAAAGTGTCCATGCTGTCACTATTAATGAGGTCAACCGAGCATCAAAAGATCCTGCTGAAAACCCTGAATGAAGCATACGTACCGGTCGAAACCTCGGTGGAGCAACTAGAGCGGATGACAGAAAGATTCTTCGCCGTCAACCAAATCTCCTTCAGCAAGAACGATCTACCCCCGGAAGGAGCAGCACACAACAAGGCATTGCATTTAACAGTCAAATGTGAGGACTACTATGTCAAGCGGGTGATGCTGGATGGGGGATCAGGTGTTGACATCTGCCCGCTCTCCACGCTGCAAAGAATGGAAATTGAGACCGGAAGAATCCGACCCAACAACGTCTGCGTGAGAGCTTTCGATGGTATCAAGAGAGACACCATGGGAGAAATAGACCTGTTGCTGGTCATAGGACCAGTCGAATCTCGAGTCACTTTCCAAGTGATCGACATGGACACATCTTACAATTTCCTCCTTGGCAGGCCTTGGATCCATGCGGCAGGAGCCGTGCCTTCTACTCTTCACCAGATGGTGAAGTTCGAGTATGAAGACCAAGAGATCGTGGTCCATGGAGAAGATGAACATGCCATTTATCGGGACCCATCTATCCCGTATCTTGAACCAAGAGAAGGGAGTGAGCATACGGTCTATCAAGCTTTCGAGGTGGTATTGGCAGAGCAGCACGAAGAGGGAGTACCTTGCCCCCAGCCTTTCTTGTCTAACGCTTCGGTTATGGTGGCCAAAGAGATGATCCGACACGGATTTAGGCCAGGGAAGGGGCTTGGACGAACCCTTCAGGGAATGACGGAACCCATTACTTTACCAGTCATCAAGAAACCTTTTGGACTAGGTTTCAAACCTACTCCAGCAGACGAAAAATGGGCAAAGAAAAGGAGAAATGAGGGCTGGAAGTTGCCTCAACCACTGCCGGATTTACATGCGACTTTTGTCAGGCCAGGGTACACTGAAGAAGAAGAAGATGAGGTCTTCACAGTTGAGGAAATCGAGGAAATATGTGGGGCAATGAGGGAAATGCTCTACGAGGTCCACATGGTTCAACCAGGCGAAGGCACGAGCACTGCTGAGATGATATACATGGGGCCAAACGCCAAGCTCCAAAACTGGGAGATCACGCCATTCCCAACTAGACGGAAGTCCGGGTAGACCTGTCCTGCCACCTTTCCTGTATCACAAGTTATCTCCGGGACATAACTTGAACGTTTTCTTCTTTTCAATTGTTGTTCCGAATTCCTAGTTGTAAACGTTGTTGTCTTCCAATTTTCCAAAGAAAATAAAAAAAAATCATCATTGCTTTCCTATTCTTTCTTTTGTTCTGATTTTATTACTTTTCCTCTTATCTTCCTTTTCAGTCCTAATAATGCGGCTTTAAATATGACATGCTTGCGGACTTCACGCCCAGATCACAATGAGCTATTTAACTGCGAATTAATGAACCCAGAACCAGAATATGATGCGGAAGAGGCTTTTAGGGAGATAAACCGAGAGTTGGAATATTTCGAGAATAAACCTAAGCCAAATCTGAATGACACTGAACCGGTAAATTTAGGAACCCCGGAAGAAATCCGGGAGACCAAGATAAGCATTCACACGGACAAGAAAACGCGAGAGGCGATAATTCAACTTCTTCTTGAATTTAAAGACGTGTTTGCTTGGTCATATGATGACATGCCGGGACTAGGTGTCGATCTAGTGGTTCACAAATTGCCGATTCATCCTGATTGTCCTCCGGTTCAACAAAAGCAACGAAAGTTCAAAACCGAGGTCAGTGACAAAATTAAAGAGGAGATCACCAAGCAACTGAAAACAGGAGTGATCCGGGTAGTCCAATATACAACATGGTTGGCGAATGTGGTTCCAGTACCGAAAAAGGACGGGAAAACTCGGGTATGTGTAGATTACCGAGATCTGAACAGAGCAAGTCCTAAAGATAATTTCCCGCTGCCCAACATCCACATCCTCGTTGATAATTGCGCCAAGCACGAGATACAGTCTTTCGTAGATTGTTACGCTGGGTATCATCAGGTATTGATGGATGAAGAGGATGCCGAGAAAACTGCCTTCACCACGCCTTGGGGCACCTACTGTTATCGGGTCATGCCATTTGGTTTAAAGAATGCTGGGGCTACTTACATGAGGGCCATGACCGCCATTTTCCATGACATGATGCATCAGGAAATAGAGGTGTACGTGGACGATGTAATAGTCAAGTCCAGGACACAGGATAATCACATCCAAGACTTGAGGAAATTCTTCGAGAGGCTAAGGAAGTATGACTTGAAGCTAAATCCAGCCAAATGCGCTTTCGGAGTTCCGTCAGGTAAACTTTTGGGTTTCATCGTAAGCAGGAGAGGTATCGAGCTAGATCCGACTAAGATAAAATCTATCAAAGATCTACCTCCCCCAAGAACGAAGAAAGACGTGATGAGTCTTTTGGGCAGGCTGAACTACATCAGTCGGTTTATTGCCCAGCTGACAAGCACGTGTGAGCCCATATTCAAGTTGTTAAGAAAAGATGCGGCGATTAAGTGGACAACGGAGTGTCAAGAAGCCTTTGATAAAGTCAAAGAGTACCTTTCGAATCCCCCAGTCTTGGTCCCTCCCGAACCAGGGAGGCCACTTTTCTTGTATCTGACAGTCTTGGAGAACTCCTTTGGCTGCGTCCTGGGGCAACACGATGTGACCGGGAAAAGGGAACAGGCGATCTACTACCTGAGCAAGAAATTCACCAGCTACGAGGCCAAATACACTCTGTTGGAGAAGACATGCTGCGCTCTCACATGGGTTGCTCAAAAGCTGAGGCATTATCTCCAAGCCCACACTACATTCCTCATAAGCAGGTTGGATCCCTTGAAATATATATTTCAGAAACCAATGCCTACTGGGAGACTGGCTAAATGGCAAATCTTGCTTACGGAATTCGACATAGTTTATGTCACTCGCACGGCAATGAAAGCCCAGGCGTTAGCAGATCATTTGGCCGAAAACCCGGTCGATGAGGAATACCAGCCATTGGATACCTACTTTCCAGATGAAGAGGTAAACACCGTAGAAGTAATCTCAGAGGAAGCTCATGTTTGGAAGATGTTCTTTGACGGAGCCGTGAACGCCAAGGGTATAGGGATTGGGGCAATTTTGATCTCACCTGCCGGTCAGCATTATCCCGCCACAGCTAGACTTCGTTTCTTCTGCACAAATAATACAGCTGAATATGAAGCCTGCATTATGGGCATACATATGGCAATCGATCAGGATGTCAAAGACTTACTGATTATGGGAGATTCTGACCTGATCATCCGGCAAGTTCAAGGCGAATGGGAAACTCGGGATGTCAAACTTATCCCATACCGACAACATGTGGAGGACCTCAGCAAGCGCTTTACCTCAATAGAATTCAGGTATATTCCGAGGTGTCGCAATGAACTGGCAGATGCACTTGCTACTCTGGCTTCTATGCTACCCTACCCGGGCGACACCCACATTGATCCTTTGGAAATCCAAATCAAGGAAAGACACGGTTACTGCAGTGTAATCGAGGCGGGATCAAATACGCAGCCTTGGTACCATGACATCAAGAAATTCCTGAAGACACAAGAATACCCCGAGCATGCAACTGGAGATCAAAAGAGGACCATTAGGCGACATGCAAGTGGTTTCTTTTTGAGCAGTGAATTGTTATATAAGAGGACTCCGGACCTCAATCTCTTAAGATGTGTCGATATCGAGGAAGCGAGAAAGATCATGCACGAAGTACACGCAGGTGTGTGTGGACCTCACATGAACGGGTATGTCTTGGCAAAGAAAATCCTTCGAGCAGGTTATTACTGGATGACCATGGAAAAGGATTGCTTTAGTTTCGTTCGGAAGTGTCATCAGTGTCAGGTGCACGGTAATTTGATTCATGCACCTCCCACGGAACTGCATCCCATGTCCGCACCTTGGCCATTTGTCGCTTGGGGCATGGACGTCATTGGACCAATTGAACCAAAGGCTTCGAATGGACACAGGTTTATACTGGTTGCCATCGATTACTTCACAAAATGGGTAGAGGCTGTCACTCTCAAGTCGGTCACCAAGAAAGCTGTAGTGGATTTTGTACACTCAAATCTTATCTGTCGCTTCGGTATTCCTGCGACTATCATTACAGATAATGCAGCAAACTTGAACAGTCACTTGATGGGAGATGTGTGCGAGCAATTCAAGATAACACACAGGAATTCCACTCCTTATCGGCCAAAAGCCAATGGTGCTGTGGAAGCTGCAAATAAAAACATCAAGAAGATTTTGAGGAAAACAATACAAAATTCCCGACAGTGGCATGAGCAGTTGCCTTTTGCATTATTGGGGTACCGCACTACGGTACGCACATCGGTGGGAGCGACTCCTTATCTTTTGGTTTATGGGACCGAGGCCGTAATACCGGCAGAGGTAGAGATTCCTTCACTTCGAATCATTGTCGAAGCAGAAATCGAGGACAGCGAGTGGGTTAAGACTCGACTGGAGCAATTGACGTTGATTGATGAAAAGCGGATGGCTGCAGTTTGTCACGGACAGTTATACCAACGAAGGATGGCCCGTGCTTACAACAAGAAAGTCCGACCTCGGAATTTCGAAGTAGGACAATTGGTACTGAGGCGTATTCTGCCGCATCATGAAGAAGCAAAAGGAAAGTTTGCCCCAAATTGGAAAGGCCCATACATCGTAAGGAAAATATTGCCAAGAGGAGCATTGTATTTAGGTGATATCGAAGGAAATGACCCTGACACAGCGGTAAATGCAGATGCAGTCAAGAGGTATTACGTCTAAAGCATACTCCAGTGGTCCTGACACGTTGAAAATGGCGAAGGCGTTTGTTCCCCACTACTCCTCAAACACTACCCAATCCTCTCCACCAACTTTTGAGCCGCTTACAAAACAAAACAAAACAAAAAAACAAAAAAAAAACAAATTTGATTGAGGCCTGAACTACGTTTGACTTGATTCCGAAAGGATACGTAGGCAGCCTCTCCCTGAGGTTCAGTCACACCAACAATAAAATCCCAGCCACCCTGAAATTAAAAACCGGGGCATGTCGGACACTTGAGAAGTTTAGTATCAGCTACCTCTCTTTACCAAGTACAAGCCTTCAAATCAATTACCAAAGATAGGGGGAAACCAATAAGCATCACAAATGGAAACCGGCACACCCTGAGTTGGGAGAAATAAAATGAGAGAGTCTCGGCGGTGAAAACCTTCGGGCACCACGAGGCGACGGGAGAAGAGAAACCAAAATGAGAGAGCTTGTTTAGTAAAAACTCGCAAAGAGTGCTATCAAGCGATGACAGGAAGAGAAATGAGAGAGGTCAGCCAGCGAAAACCCGCAAAGGGCGCTGTTGGCCGAAAAGAATGACGCCACCCCAAGAAAGTTTCGGCAGAGTGCCACCAGTTTGGAATCACAGATCCGTTCTGGTTCAGGAAAATGCAAGCTTTTAGAAGGTCAGACGTCCAGTCCAAAAAGCATGTCATGTCATTGAAAGCCAGCATTATCTTCCTCAGATAAGTCTTTCTCATCCCGAAAAGGTCACTCCTTTTCTGATTGGTTTGCTCTTTTCTTTGTTTCTTTTCGAATCCCTTTCGCATTTTAACCCCGAGTTCAGGACACACCGGAAAGGACAGGTGGCAGGTTTGTTTGCACGGAATCCCGTCTCATGAAGGAAAGCACCTCATCTCGTTGATATGATTACCCAAGCATGATGAATCATGACGTTCGATGGTGTTCCGGAGTAAAGGAAAAAGAGAGAAATCTTGAAATCTTCCCCAGCAAGTCTACCTTCGGACAAATCCCCACAGAGTTTCCCCCTGTACAAAACCCCACAGAGTTTCTCTTTTGTACAATCTCCCACAAAGTCTCCCCGCTGGAATTTCATCGGCGCATCCCCAGCGAGTCCTTTTGTAAATATTCCCCAACAAGCTTACCCCAACAAATCCTAGAAATCCCGCTTTGAAATAAATCCCCAATATGCCCCATTGTACAAAAATCCACACAAAGAATCCACTTTGTAAATATTCCCCACAGAGCTTCCCTTTTGTACAAATCCCCACAAAATACCTCCAATAAAATCCCCATTGAGAACCTCCAAGCAAAACGGGACACACAAAAAAAGAAAAGAAAAAAGAGCCTTACGAGGCAAATCATCACAGAATCTGGAAACACAAGCCTAAGCGGTCTAAAAGGTTTCGACATATGAATCAAATCAATGGCGGGACTTCACAACAGAAATGAAGACGCAACAAAGCAACCGGGAACGATCAAGGTCACCGAACCGACCGTCATTTTCGAACTAACAATTGTTCTTTAAGTCGAAACAGGTATTAATCCAAGACAACCGTGCAAGAAGCAGGTGTCGCCCAAAGAAGAAGGTACACGGGTACAAGAAACATTTTGGCAATAAGGAATTCACTCAAAAGGTAAGTTCCCGCAAAACTCCCTCTTATTTTTCTATTAAAACAAGAAAACTCAGAAAGATGATCGTATAGCATTCTGAAGCTCTATCCCCAGCCAATCAGCATTAGGGTTTTAAACCCTAAACTGAATTTTCCTTTTAGTCAGCATTAGGGTTTTAAACCCTAAACTGAACTTTTCCTTTCAGCCAGCATTAGAGTTTTAAACTCTAAACTGAGCTTGTCCATGCAATCAGCATTAGGGTTTTAAACCCTAAACTGAACTTTTTCCTTTCAGCCAGCATTAGAGTTTTAAACTCTAAACTGAGCTTTTCCATGCAATCAGCATTAGGGTTTTAAACCCTAAACTGAAATTTCCTTTTTAGTCAGCATTAGGGTTTTAAACCCTAAACTGAACTTTTTCCTTTCAGCCAGCATTAGAGTTTTAAACTCTAAACTGAGCTTTTCCATGCAATCAGCATTAGGGTTTTAAACCCTAAACTGAACTTTTCCTTTCAGCCAGCATTAGAGTTTTAAACTCTAAACTGAGCTTTTCCATTTTAGTCAGCATTAGGGTTTTAAACCCTAAACTGAACTTTTTCCTTTCAGCCAGCATTAGAGTTTTAAACTCTAAACTGAGCTTTTCCATGCAATCAGCATTAGGGTTTTAAACCCTAAACTGAATTTCCCTTTAGTCAGCATTAGGGTTTTAAACCCTAAACTGAACTTTTTCCTTTCAGCCAGCATTAGAGTTTTAAACTCTAAACTGAGCTTGTCCATGCAATCAGCATTAGGGTTTTAAACCCTAAACTGAATTTTTCTTTTAGTCAGCATTAGAGTTTTAAACCCTAAACTGAACTTTTTCCTTTCAGCCAGCATTAGAGTTTTTAACTCTAAACTGAGCTTTTCCATGCAATCAGCATTAGGGTTTTAAACCCTAAACTGAAATTTCCTTTTAGTCAGCATTAGGGTTTTAAACCCTAAACTGAACTTTTTCCTTTCAGCCAGCATTAGAGTTTTAAACTCTAAACTGAGCTTTTCCATGCAATCAGCATTAGAGTTTTAAACTCTAAACTGAGCTTTTCCATGCAATCAGCATTAGGGTTTTAAACCCTAAACTGAATTTCCCTTTAGTCAGCATTAGGGTTTTAAACCCTAAACTGAACTTTTTCCTTTCAGCCAGCATTAGAGTTTTAAACTCTAAACTGAGCTTGTCCATGCAATCAGCATTAGGGTTTTAAACCCTAAACTGAATTTTCCTTTTAGTCAGCATTAGGGTTTTAAACCCTAAACTGAACTTTTTCCTTTCAGCCAGCATTAGAGTTTTAAACTCTAAACTGAGTTTTTCCATGCAATCAGCATTAGGGTTTTAAACCCTAAACTGAATTTTCCTTTTAGTCAGCATTAGGGTTTTAAACCCTAAACTGAACTTTTTCCTTTCAGCCAGCATTAGAGTTTTAAACTCTAAACTGAGCTTTTCCATGCAATCAGCATTAGGGTTTTAAACCCTAAACTGAAATTTCCTTTTTAGTCAGCATTAGGGTTTTAAACCCTAAACTGAACTTTTTCCTTTCAGCCAGCATTAGAGTTTTAAACTCTAAACTGAGCTTTTCCATGCAATCAGCATTAGGGTTTTAAACCCTAAACTGAAATTTCCTTTTTAGTCAGCATTAGGGTTTTAAACCCTAAACTGAACTTTTTCCTTTCAGCCAGCATTAGAGTTTTAAACTCTAAACTGAGCTTTTCCATGCAATCAGCATTAGGGTTTTAAACCCTAAACTGAATTTTCCTTTTTAGTCAGCATTAGGGTTTTAAACCCTAAACTGAACTTTTTCCTTTCAGCCAGCATTAGAGTTTTAAACTCTAAACTGAGCTTTTCCATGCAATCAGCATTAGGGTTTTAAACCCTAAAACTGAATTTTCCTTTGTTTGGCATTAGGGTCTTTAACCCCAAACCGAACCTCTCCCCAGCTAGCCGATGTTGGGGCTCCAACCCTGAACTGGGCATTCATATCCTCTTTCATCAATTTTATGAACTTCCTGGTGAATAATTAACGAAATTTTCCTAGTGAAACTGGGGCAGAAAATTTCGTTCGTTTGTTTGTTTTTTCCCGCAGGTCTAACCTCGAGCCACACGGATCGAAATGACCCGCGAGATGAGTCTCAACTCAAAATCAAAGAAGAAAAGAAGATGTCCCAAGATACTGGAGAAAATGGAAGGCGGATCGCTCCAAGATTTGATTAAGGTCCAGAACTCTGCCAGTCGCGTCTCACTGAGTATCCCGGAGATTAAGCAAGTCGCCACAACTCGCAAGCATCAAGATTCAGATCGAAGTCTCCAAGCCCAATCAACTAAGACTCAAGATCAAGTCGCCAAAGAATCATAAATAGGGATCTTGTAACTAGCAGTTGACATGCATATAAGTATTTAGTTCAGTTTCAATTTTTCTTTGGTTGTAATAAGGCGGTCAGTAACGTAGCAGTGACAACAGCAGCAGCAGTAGCAGCAAGCATTGCAATCCCATGGTAGTCCCAGCTACCAAAACTTCCCGAACTACATTGACCTGATTCCTGTTTAGCCCAGGATATGTAGGAAATCTTTGAAGCAAGATTCGGTCGGATCTTTCAAAATGCTTCATGCGGAGTGGTCTGCAGGCAAAAAATCGCTCATACACGCTCACTTTGTCTTTGCACGAAAACCCTTCGTGTTTCCGAACAAAGAGGGGCAGCTGTGAGCACGTGATTTTTGTTTTGCACGACAATCGCTTCAAAAAGAAATAAAAAAATAATAATTGGCCCTGCTGTACAATTTTGAATTTCTGTGCGGCACCTTGTTGATTTATTTGTGACTTCGGCCCATTTTTATTTATTTACTTTATTAAAAAAATAAATAAAATTCAAAAATATATGTGTCCTGCATAATTCAAACCGTAAGCCGGTCGTTAAATAGAAAATCATAAATAGGCATCTTCGTCCGTGATTTTATTTTTTGTTTAATTTTACCCATTTTTGAATTATTTTAACGTGTGTGTGGATAATTGTATTGGGTGTTTGATTTTATTTAGTTTTGTATTTCTTTTTATATAATAATAATAATAAAAAATAAAAAAAAAGGGGGGGGGGCTTGCCTTTCCGGATTTGGGCCAATTTATTAAAATTGGCCCAAACAAATAATGCCCAAACGGACAGCCCAAGCCACCAGTCCAAACAGCCCACCCCCAGGCCATGAAACGACGTAGTTTAACACCAAAACTACGTCGTTTCGATGCCAACCCATCACAACCGTTTAAACCAAGCCGATCCAGCGGTCCGGATCTTTCACCCGTAACCCCACTACCCGACCCGTTACCCGAACCAATTCTGACCCCTACTAAGCCAAACGACGACGTTTCTTTTAAACCTTCAGATCCAAGCCGTCCATCTCGTCTCATCCAACGGTTGAAATCAATCCCCCCATTCCATATATAAGCCTCATACCACACCCTGCCCCCCTATCCAATACCCCAGCTTCCGTCTTCACCTCCTTCCCCACAAAACCCTAGCCGCCCCCTTATCCCTCACCATTAATCCCGGCGGCATGAACGCCGATGACCTCGCCATGAACACCATAGAACCCCCTCACCACCCTGAACATAGACCTGTTAACCGTTTGGTTCGAATCACCCCCAGGTCCTCGAATCTTCATTTGAAGATTCGAGTCAAAACTCGATCTACTCAGTTTAACCCCAGTTTCATACCAGACACTCCCCAGACCCCCTCGTGATCGAACCATACTTGGTTTGGTCCGAATCTGATCAGGGAGGCATGAATCCCAGATCTGAGTTTTGGAAATTTTGTGTTCCTCCGTCACTGGTTCAACCGAAGAGATTAAGGTCTAATGGACTTTAATCAAAGTGTTTCTCGTCTGAGAAACACTTCGTTTAAAGTCCGTTCAGCCTTAAGAAAGGCCTGACCAAGTCCGAGTTAAGGTTTTGATCCTTTTTGCGGTTTAAGGTGAGTTTTCTTTCTTTTCTTAGTTGTTTCGGTTTGTTTGATTGTTGTAAGGGTCTGTTCGTTTTTCTGTTTATGTCCTTGACCTCTATCAACTGTGCTTCAACCACTTCGCCTGAACCTCTGTTTGTTTGTCTAAATTTCCCCCTCCTATTCTGATAAGGCATTATGTATTTGTTTGTGCAAGTAGCTGATTTTCGAGTTTGGACTGACTAGTTGACTCCTCGAGTGTATTTCTGCTTAGTCAGTATAATGCGAACCATGTATCAATACTGTTTAAATGTCTGATTTTTGGCTACGATTGTGTATGTTAATACTAATATAGTCGAGTCGACATGTGTCGTCAATTAATTTCAACTGTCTGAGCATAGTAAATCGATTTGCTTCTGTTGAACATTTGTTGAAATCAATTCAGAACCAGTTTTGTTTACTTATAGCTGTTGATTTGGATCAGTCAATGTAAAAAGGATTGTTTATGTTTAAATTCTGAATTGGAAGGCATGTGCACTCGTGCACAGCATGTGCATTGGTGCACCTCATGTGCCTTGTGCACAGCCTGTTTTTCTGCATTAAGAAGCTTTTAAGTTTTAAACAATCTGACAGTATATGCTGTCAGATATATTCTACTGCCCATACTTGCTTTTAGATAATAAAATGAAAAGTTAAAGCCTGCCAAGGGAATGTCATGGGATTAATACTTAAATAGCTGAGTGAAAACTGAAAAGAAAGGGGCACATGGGAGGGGTATCTGATTAATTTAACAGGATGTAAAAGATTTGATTTTGAGGCTTATAAAAGGGAGGCACATTAAGACATAGAGGACATCTGGATAGGGGGAAGAAAAGGAAAATACACAGGTTGTGAGGAATTCTTTGAAAAAGAGATATTAAACCAGAAACTGCTACTGTTGAATCGAGAGACTGGAAAGAATCTGTCTGATAACTCAGATAAACAAAAACCAGAAATTGCTCCTTTTCCTTTGGTTTTCTGACTTCAACTAAATCCGGATCTATTCTGTGTAATACTGAGTCTCTCACAAAACTGAGTCTGTTTGTTCACTGTTTGTTCTACTCGAAAGTCTAGTTTAGTTGAGGTTGATCCCACTCCAATTGTTTGAAAGTTGTAGTTGCTACTCTACTGTTTCTTGTTGTTGTTGCTATACTGCCCTGCTGCTACCGTTGGTGTTGCTACTGCTGCTGCGTTTGTTCATTGTTACTCTACTAGTTGCCCTTTTTCCTCAATTGCAAATATTCCCAGGTACACAATCTTTGAACCTTGTAGTATTGAAAGTGTGAAGTTGAAGCAGAAATAAAGAAGTGAATACCAGTTTATGTTATAGCATCGGTGTAAAAGGATAATTCGAATGTTAGTTGGGCCTGCATTTTTACTGCGAACTATTCTGTATAAACTAGCATACATTCTGTTTAAGATTGAACTGTTAGATAGCATGGCTCAACAGTAATGACAGATGACATAGACAGCATGTTTTGGTTTAGTATACATTCAGCTCAGTATAACACTTGTTTGATTTAGTATGACTGTATAGCATGGAGTCATGGTAACACTTGTATGCATTTTACCTAGACCACTGCATTGACAAAACTGTGGTACTGGGTCCGGGATAAATGTATCCCCAAACAAACTATCATACAGTCACACTAAGAGTATGGCTATGAATGCCAGTTCTCTTGTCAGTTCATTCGTTCCAATACAGGTTCGATACTGGGTTTCATTACAGATTTTATTTCGAAATAATGTAATGATTGTTGAGAAAAACTGATAATCATTTTTGAGTTCAATTAGTAGTAATTTTTCTAATAAAGCAGCCGATCTTTTTTTATCAATTTCGAATAGGTTAGAGTGTTAAGAATAGAACTTGGAGGTCGTGAAAACATAACTCAACATATGTTGTTAGTTTGTTTGCAATCTCGCTTAGCGAATTAATAAGCATATTCACTTGTTGAAGACAAAGCATGCCGTAGCTCTCACCTCATGAACAATCAATCTAGTAATCAAACAAGTTTAGGTTCGGCAAACATAATAAGGATTCAGTCCGTATTTGTCTAAACCAGCAAAATTCGGCATCATCCTTCCCTTAAAAGATAAATGCAGCAAAAAATGTAGTTCTTGTAGGATACCCTTCTAAAATAATGAGACGAGTCTCGCCAAATCAAAAGGCAAATTGCGGGGCCCTCAAAAATTGGTCATAATAAATACTTAGAATTTGGGACGGGCTATTTTAGTGAATTCCACTGCCCTCCCCGAAGACGATAACGCGTTAGATTCTTTAGGCGCGACTTAATTAAATCATATTCTTAAATTCGGGTGCACATTGATTGTGACCCAAATCCAAATCTCAACGAAGTCAAATGTGTTGACGATCACGGGCGCATTGATTGTGACGTGGTTCGAGATGCATTTTCACGACGTTGCAATTCTATAAAAATAAATGATAATGATAAAAGCGGTTTAAACTTAATGGAAGCACGCAAGTCATAACATGTATTTAAATCAGATATTTAGCCATTATAACAATTTAAGCGACCGTGCTAGAACCACGGGATTCGAGGGTGCCTAACACCTTCCCTCGGGTCAACAGAATTCCTTACTTAGAATTTCTGGTTCGCAGACTTCATTTGGAAAAGTCGAATATTTTCCTCGATTTGGGATTCAAGATAAACCGGTGACTTGGGACACCAAAAGCCAAACTTTTCCCAAGTGGCGACTCTGAATTAAATAAATAATCCCATTTCGAATATTGTCACTTAAATTGGAAAAACTCCACCCGCGCGTTTAACCCTTCGGGGCGGGCGCGCAAAAAGGAGGTGTGACATGGGTAAGACTAAACTTAGGAGGAAATGCATCTCCTATGGGGTGAAACTAAAACAAACTTAGGAGGAAATGCATCTCCTATGGGTGAAACTAAAACAAACTTAGGAGGAAATGCATCTCCTATGGGTAAAACTAAACGTAGGAGGAAATGCGTCTCCTATGGGTAAAAACAAACTTAGGAGGGAATGCCTCTCCTATGGGTGAAACTAAACTTAGGAGGAAATGCATCTCCTATGAGTCAAAGTAAACTTAGGAGGAAATGTGTCTCCTATGGGTAAAACTAAACTTAGGAGGAAATGTCTCTCCTATGGGTGAAACTAAACTTAGGAGGAAATGCCTCTCCTATGGGTGAAACTAAACTTAGGAGGAAATACGTCTCCTATGGGTAAAAGTAAACGTAGGAGGAAATGCATCTCCTATGGGTGAAACTAAATTTAGGAGGAAATGCCTCTCACATGGGTAAAAACTAAACTTAGGAGGAAATGCCTCTCCTATGGGTGAAACTAAACTTACTTAGGAGGAAATGCATCTCCTATGGGTGAAACTAAAACAAACTTAGGAGGAAATGCATCTCCTATGGGTAAAACTAAACGTGTGAGGAAATGCGTCTCCTATGGGTAAAAACAAACTTAGGAGGAAATGCCTCTCCTATGGGTGAAACTAAACTTAGGAGGAAATGCATCTCCTATGAGTGAAAGTAAACTTAGGAGGAAATGCGTCTCCTATGGGTAAAACTAAACTTATGAGGAAATGCCTCTCCTATGGATGAAACTAAACTTAGGAGGAAATGCCTCTCCTATGTGTGAAACTAAACTTAGGAGGAAATGCGTCTCCTCTGGGCAAAAGTAAACGTAGGAGGAAATGCATCTCCTATGGGTGAAACTAAAGTTAGGAGGAAATGCCTCTCCCATGGGTAAAAACTAAACTTAGGAGGAAATACCTCTCCTATGGGTGAAACTAAACTTAGGAGGAAATGCCTCTCCTATGGGTAAAAACAAACTTAGGAGGAAATGCATCTTCTATGGGTGAAACTAAACTTAGGAGGAAATGCCTCTCCTATGGGTGAAACTAAACTTAGGAGGAAATGCGTCTCCTATGGGTGAAACTAAACTTAGGAGAAAATGCCTCTCCTATGGGTGAAACTAAACTTAGGAGGAAATGCGTCTCTTATGGGTAAAAGTAAACGTAGGAGGAAATGCATCTCCTATGGGTGAAACTAAACTTAGGAGGAAATGCCTCTCCCATGGGTAAAAACTAAACTTAGGAGGAAATGCCTCTCCTATGGGTGAAACTAAACTTACTTAGGAGGAAATGCATCTCCTATGGGTGAAACTAAAACAAACTTAGGAGGAAATACATCTCCTATGGGTAAAACTAAACGTAGGAGGAAATGCGTCTCCTATGGGTAAAAACAAACTTAGGAGGAAATGCCTCTCCTATAGGTGAAACTAAACTTAGGAGGAAATGCCTCTCCTATGGGTGAAACTAAACTTAGGAGGAAATGCATCTCCTATGAGTCAAAGTAAACTTAGTAGGAAATGCATCTCCTATGGGTAAAACTAAACTTAGGAGGAAATGCATCTCCTATGAGTCAAAGTAAACTTAGGATGAAATGCGTCCCCTATGGGTAAAACTAAACTTAGGAGGAAATGCCTCTCCTATGGGTGAAACTAAATTTAGGAGGAAATGCCTCTCCTATGGGTGAAACTAAACTTAGGAGGAAATGTGTCTCCTATGGGTAAAAGTAAACGTATGAGGAAATGCATCTCCTATGGGTGAAACTAAACTTAGGAGGAAATGCCTCTCCTATGGGTAAAAACTAAACTTAGGAGGAAATGCCTCTCCTATGGGTGAAACTAAACTTAGGAGGAAATGCCTCTCCTATGGGTAAAAACAAACTTAGGAGGAAATGCATCTCCTATGGGTGAAACTAAACTTAGGAGGAAATGCCTCTCCTATGGGTAAAAACAAACTTAGGAGGAAATGCATCTCCTATGGGTGAAACTAAAACAAACTTAGGAGGAAATGCCTCTCCTATGGGTGAAACTAAACAAACTTAGGAGGAAATGCATCTCCTATGGGTGAAACTTTAATGATTTCAAACTAGGAAGTGCGTCTCCTATTAATGAAATCTTCACTTAGGAAGTGCGTCTCCTATGCGTGAACCATTTCCTTCTTCCTGAATTATTTACTTACCTGTGTTGTCTTCCCTCGAAACTGCTGGGGATTATTTTGCTGGGGATGACTTTTCCTTTTCTTCCTTACCCACTCTGGGTTGCCCGAAACTCTGTCGAGGATGCTTCTACATCTCGATGATCCACTGGGGATAACACTGCTGTGGATAACTCTGCTGAGTAAATATGTTATCTTACTCCTTCCAAAATTACTTCCTTTTGAGTAAGATGTTTCATTCCTCTGCAAACTACTTCCCCCTTTTTCTTTTTTTTCGGTTGTTTTTTTTTCTTACTTTTTCTCTATTTTTTTTTGGAAAGAAAAGTATGAATGTATTCCTCTGTTATATGGGCGGGCTCCCAACTTCAACCAACAAATCACCTATTCTGTTCTTCAGGGGGGCTTCTGACTTCAACCAATAATGTCAAAAATAAAACGCCATTTTGTTTTTCAGGGGGGCTCCTGATTACTTAAGATTTGAATTGTATTCCCTTATTCTCCAGGTGGGCTCCTGATTGCTGATACTTCCATTGTATTCCCTTATTCTCCAGGTGGGCTCCTGATTGCTGATACTTCAACTGCTCTTCCTTGTTCTCCAGGT
Source organism: Nicotiana sylvestris (assembly GCF_000393655.2). NCBI lineage: Eukaryota > Viridiplantae > Streptophyta > Magnoliopsida > Solanales > Solanaceae > Nicotiana > Nicotiana sylvestris. The sequence goes on from NC_091066.1 coordinate 142,882,020, forward strand.
GGACGCCTGATTGCTAATACTCCAACTGCTCTTCCTTGTTTTCCAGGTGGACGCCTGATTGCTAATACTCCAACTGCTCTTCCTTGTTCTCCAGGTGGACGCCTGATTGCTGGGGATAATACTACTGGGGAAGTCTCCTTTCTTCCCCTCCTTCAAATTCAATTTTTTTTCTTTTTTTTCTTTTTTTTTCAACACTGCTGGGGATAAAAGTGTTATCTTCTCGGGATAACGTTGTTGAGGATAACGCTGCTGGGGAATTTTATCCCTTCAAGTCGATGCTTCATTCTTCTGGAAGCTGCTGGGGATGATAATGGCTTTTTGCTTTTCTGAGCACAAGTGTCATCCCTTTATTCTGTCTGCTGGGGAATACTTCCTCCATTTAAACTTATTATGTTGGGGCAACACTGGTTCAAACACCACTTCCCTTGAGACTGGTGCTATCTTTATTCTTCCTCGAATGGGTACCTGACTTCCAGAAAATTTTCCAAATGAAAGGAAAATTTTCTGCCCCAGTTTGACAGTCTCCCTTATGGCATGCATTTCTGTCATCAATGTCATTTCCTTTACCTGTTTCAAATCAAACAAAATTTGTTAGTTTAAAACGTGGTGGTTGGTTGTGATACTCCTACTGGGATGACTTTTCCTTTTCTCCTTCCTTGCTCTGCGCTCCACAACTTGTTGGGGATGATATTATTTGCTGGGGATAATCCCTTTCTGCTGGGGATATCCCTCTTCTTTTGTGGCATAGATCGGAAACTGGAATTTCCCCGACCTTTTAGTCTAGTATGAATTTCCCCAAATCATGCTCACTGCTCTCCTTGCTTTGTTCAATGGGCCTTGGCCTTGAGGTTTATAACCTTTGATTTAGGCAAGGGTATCCCTCTTGACACTTGTCAATCCTTTTGTCAATTCCCTTTTTCTGGGGATATCTTTTTTTGACACTGGCCTCGCGTTTGTTCCTCGCTGATTATACCACTTGGATGTACTAGTCAGATCTTATCTTGCATAATTGGAAAGCTGATGACATATTTTGAAGTCAATTCACACTTGTTTTGACCAGACAGACTCTATTGGGGAGTTTTTCTATGAAAGGAAAAAGATAAAAAGGGAACAGAATAAAAGACAAATGAAAAAGATGACTCTGTAACAAAAGAAACTATAAATAAAAACCTATCAAACGCAGACACCGACTCTAATGGTCATGGCATGCATTTGTGGCCTATCTTCCGTCGTCAATCGTCTTTCAAGACCTTCAATTGGCAATTCCCCATCTGATTCTCAATCTTATTCGACTTGTAGTGCCCGAAGGGTTTTCACTATCAAGTCTCTCTCATTTTGGTTTTTCTCTCAGCTTTCATCGCCTTATGGTGTCCGTGAAGATTTTCACCGATAAGACTCTCTCATTTGTATCACTTTCCAGCTGGGGATTTGGAGTGTTGTCGGTATGACTCTCTCTGCTGGAGATTAGAGTCCTTTCTGCTGTGGAACAGAATGTTATGTTTGCCGGTAAGACTCTCATTTGTCTAACTTGGCATCTTTTGCAGACTGGTCAGAAGGTCTTTCTTTGGACCGTAATGTGGGTTTTTGGACAGGCTAGAAAGAAAGGGTATTAAAGGCTCAAAAACAAATCAAATTTTGGGTTCAAAATTACAACCTTCGAAATCATATTTGTTTACAACAAGCGCAACCCTTGCCCCAGTTTCTTGCTTGGGAATTATTTATTATTATATTTTTTTTATTACACCATGTACATTGTGACCATTGTGGCCATTATGCACCCTATGACCGAACCGTGAAGCGCCTACGTATCATCTTTGAGGAATCAGGTCAAACGTAGTTCCCAATTCCTCTGTTTTCATTTGACTTTCTTTTGTTTTTTTATTTTTTATCATTTTTCTCTTCTTTTTTTCTTTTTTTTTTTTGATTTTTTTTTCTTTACCTTCCAGGCTCGTATTTCCTAGTCGTTGCTATTGATTCCAAACGAGGGGTATGAAAGAAAATAAATAAGGCTCAAAGGGGGGTAACGAAGGATAAAGTGTTTAGATAGCAGAACAAAATGCCTTCGTCATTCCAGTCTTCAAAACATGCCAAATGCAAACAACACAATTGATCATAGATTTATAGTCTCTTCCGATGGTGCTGGACTTGAAAATTATGTTAAACACTTGCTTTTTCATTTGTCATTTCTAAAGCACCGTTGGGCGACACTCTCACTTTTATGAACGATCCTCATGCCAATTTGGCGAATCTTGCATTTAACGATTTTCTTTATGTTTTACTTGCCCCAGTTCCACATGACTCGGGCTTCAAATAATCTCAAACCGTTCTTATTTCCTTTAAATGTTCTGGTTGCCTTTCCGGGGTTTTATGATTAACTTTAAAGACTAGGCCCAAACTGTGTGCGCATGTCATGTCACTAGAATCGGCGCTGACCAAAAATGATAAAAGGACTAAACAAAAGATGACTGGAAATAATAAAAGATCGGATTTTGCATTAGACTACCGGTGAAATGGTTTGAATAACAAAAACAAACCAGAATAAAATCCTAAAACAACCTGGACAAACTTAAACAAACCGCTATGACAAAACGGAAAGATAAGACAGTTTGACACGAGACAATATCCGAATTACAACCCTAATAATCCGAACAACAGAAATGACAACAAAATAAGCCACCACAAGCTTCTCTCTTGCTAACCAAGGAACGGAGCGTCCTCCCACTTTATCAAAATTGGCATCTTAGCCACTGAGCTTCGCATCAGTATTGTCCAGACCATTGCCAACTTCGATATCATCAACCTTAGTCAACAATTCCCCAATAGGATTCGAGTGCTTCTGTCATCAGGCCTGATCCCCGCAAAGTGTGTATCATGATGTGCAGGTAAAGGATTCCGCGCGATATTCTGGGTGTCATTGTCCGGCTTACCACAAACCAACCACCTTAACTTTCTTTGTGATTCAAAACAAAACAGGTTAAAATGGACTCAGTCGGTCCTCATTATTAACAACATCTTTTCTTTTCTTTTTTCTTCATTTTTCTTTTTTTCTTGATTTTTTTTCGATTTCTTTTTCTTTCTTTTTTTTCTTTCTTTTTTTCATTTTTTTGTTGTGGTCGAATCTTATGGAGATTGCCTACGTATCATGACCCCGCATGAATCAGACCTTGCGTAGTTCGGACAAATAAAAGATAAACAATACTAAACATTTTTTTTTCAATTTAAAACAAATTGGGTTTCAAAGGTTTGAAGATGACCTACAAACTCGAAAATCAAACAACCCACCTATTCTAATCAAAAGATTTACAAACTCCAAAAACAAATGGCCAACTTCCTTTCTCCGTTTGACAAATGCAACCGAACGGTTATTTTTTGCAAACGTGGCCCCCTCCAAATTTCACATGAATTTGAGGCCGGGGAGGATTATTTTATGACACTTTACAAACTTGTCCGTTCTTTTACGAAAATAGCCTTTCGACAACTGAAAGATACTCTAAGGCTATTTCGGCAAGAACGGTTTAAGACGCGGCCGAAGCTGGCGCGGCTTATTTTGACCAAAAATCCAAACGGTATTCACCTGACCGCTAACTCTTTATTTTTATTTTTTCAAATTACAATAAAAAGCTGGTGTTGCAAACACGGCCCTTCAGCGCCTCGAGGACGAAGATTTTTTAAGGCTGTGTGGGTCAACTGGACCAAAATCCTAAACATGACCCAAAAGGTGGCTATTTATGCAAAGCCAGCCTTCCGGCGTCCCTTTCGGGAACATTCGGCTATGTCTTGATAAAACAGCGTCACCCGACTTTTTTATGACTCTTTTTATCATTTTTCAAATTAGAAAACTCAATATTGCAAACACGGCCTTTAAACGTCTCGGGGACGAAGATTTTTAAGGTTGTGTGGGTCAACTGGACCAAATCTTAAACATGACCCAAAGGTGGTTGTTTATGCAAAGTCAGCCTTCCGGCGTCCCTTTCTTATCCATCCGGCTTATTAACTTACCGGGAACCAAAAGGCCATCCGGCTTCGTAACTTATCCATCCTCTTTCTTATTTCAGGTATTGACACTAATAGAATAGGGAGCCTCGACCAGCGAGCTTCTCCCCTGAGGTAAGAAGAGAAAGGTTTCGGCACAATTTATATGTACAGTTCAAATAATATCAAAGCGGTAAAAGCAGCATTTAGCACATTAGGCTCAAATATGTAAAAATCAGATAAAACCAAATATAACAATTTATCTAAGCTCGAATTCTAACCCTGAACCAGAGATTCTGGGTTTATCCCCAGCAGAGTCGCCAGAGCTGTCACACCTCCTTTTTCCGCCCCCGCGAGGGGGTACAAGGGAGTTTTTTCCAATTAAAGGACAATCGAAACGGGATTTATTTATTTATTTCAGAGTCTCCACTTGGGAGATTTAGGGTGTCCCAAGTCACCAATTTTGATCCCGAATCGAGGAAAAGAATGACTCTGTTTAACAGTCTGCGCACCAGAAATCCGGATAAGGAATTCTGTTAACCCGGGAGAAGGTGTTAGTCATTCCCGAGTTCCGTGGTTCTAGCACGGTCGCTCAACTGTTATATTCGGCTTGATTATCTGATTTTATACAAATATGAACTTATGTGCAAATTTTATCTTTTTACCGCTTTCATAATTGTTATTATTATTTTTACAAGAATGTGAACATCGTTTAAAAACATGTCTTTGGATTGCGTCACATAAAATGCACCCGCGATCCGGAACGTATTTTTATTCAATGTTTTAGGATTTGGATTTGGGTCGCATAAATGCGCACCCGTGTTTAAGAATGTATTATTATTAAATCGTGCCTAAAGCGATTAGCGTATTATTATTTATGGGTAAGACTGTGGAATTCACTAAACAGTCCATCCCGAATTCTAAATACTCAATTAAATATTTATTGAGGGCCCCACAATTTTGTATTTTTTATTCGGCGAGGCTCGTCTCATTTATTTTTAAAAGACAATCCTAAAATGCCTACATTATTCTCTATTAAATTTGTCTCTACAAAATAAAATAAAAAAAATGTCTTAATTTATTTACAGGCTGAAATTGACCAATAATATTTAATTAAACAACATTCTTCCAAGTTCCAAAATGGTCTATTTTGATAAACTAACGTGTTTTTTGAGACATGATAATCATCCAACAATAGCGAATTAACTAGACGAAGTTACTACACCATTTATTTATTTTTAGGCAATATATAGGTAGTTCGTCCGTTAAGCTATCATCCGATGTTTCACTATATGTATTAAATATCTACATGATTCTGATTTTTTGCAAGCTAAATAATTTATAAATTCAGAATATAATTAAATATAATTCAGAATTTCAACTCTTCATTTTTCGTATTCATACTTCATATTTCGGATTACAATAACCAGCGTGTCAGTTGTGTACCTGATTTGGAAGCAAAAGAAAATGAAAGATGAGAATCAGCAGCAGTAATAACAATACAGCACAGCAGCAACAATCCAGCAATAGTAACAACCCAGAAACAGAGTTTGCAAATCGGTGGAGTATTAATCCCAAAACAAAACAAAAGCTTCAAGCCTTGATGAAACAACAATTAATTCTGATTTCAAACAATGAAAGAAAGCAGAAGATTTTTTTTTTTAGTTTTTTTTTATTTGAAAGTTTAAATATTTTTTCGGAATTTTCTCTCTCTCTTAAATGTTCAGCCTTTTTTTTCTCTCTCTTATTCTCTTTCTGTCAGATTTTTTCCTCTCTTTTTCTCTATCTCTGTCCCCCCTTTATAACCCACCCCATTTCATTTTGTCCCCCATGCTTCATATAAACAATTACAAAATGTACAATTCCTAAACTACCCCTCCGACCCTATTGCAAATTACTATTTTACCCCCGAAAGTACTATAAATTACCAAACTACCCATCAGCTATAACACATCAATTAATCAAACTTAACCAAAATATAGACAATATGATTAATTTCTAACAATGTTCAAACAACAAATTTCATGAACATGATTTCTTCAACATTTCAACAACAAATCACATGAACATGATTTCTTCAACATTTCAACAACAAATCACATGAACACAAATTGAACAACAAAGAACAACTAAAATTTGATTGAACAATATTTTAGCAACAAACAATCCTATTTTCGGATTCAACAACAACAACAAACAAGTATATTTAGATTTCTAAATTCAATCATATTGAACTTAAAATTAACTCTAACAACATTACAACCAACAATTCCTATATTAAACTTAGACAAGATTATGAGACAAATTCAAGAAATAATCATAAATGATAAACAAGAAATCAAACTATACAAATTTCGGATTCAAGATCAACCAAACAAAGTATGAACATGAATGAATCTATATTTTTTTAAAACAACAAAAACGACGGATTCAAATGATTAAAACCAACATACTTCCCTATTACAACTAAATTCTTTTAGGCAAATAACAAAACAAAACCTAAGAAGAAACAATTATGAATTTAAACTTGAACTTAACAATATTAACAATTTCTGGAAAATACATAAAATACATGAAACAAATTGAAGAAACAATTAATTAAACTTCAATTTGTATCTAACTAACATTAAACTAACAACGTTTACCTAAACAATAAAACAAATATGAAATAAACATGAAAAAAACACTAATTAAATTTCCATTTAAAATCTAAAAATTAATTCAACAAAACACATGAGCAAACTAAAAAAATTATTTCAAATGATAGACATGATTAAAACAAACATTTGCCGATTTTAGATTTGAGAAATATCAAAACAAAATACGGACAAAATAAAACTCAAAAACTACTAACCAGATTGAAACGAAATATGTATGGACTGTTTCGACAGACCTCGACCAAAGCTCGACCAAACGATGATGAACATGAACAAATGAAGCCGCGCCGAATCAGCAACAGTAGTTGACGCGGCATAAACGCTGCTCGAGCAGCAACACGACGACGGGGAAGTACATACCCACATGACGGACTGTTCGTCATCGACGACTGGATGTAGCGAAGAAGAAACAGCTGGTCGACGCAACATCAATGGAGTAAAAGAAACAGTGGTCGTCTACTTGCTGCTGCGTTCAACAGCTATGAGAAACAACGGAGCAACAACGCGAGCTTGACGCAGCAGCAGTTGGGTCCGTTCGAAGAAGGTCGATTTATGGGCAGAAGCTGTGACGAGGAAACAGAAGCAGCATGGAGGAGCTGGAGCAGTTGTTGGCTGCGTCAATGGTGGATGTTCACGATGGTGAGGTCGAGGAAGAAGGAGAAGCAGCAGCCATGGACGGGCTGCTGCGTGTGTGCTTGTGTGTTTTGTTGCGTATGTGTGTGTGAGTGTGACGACGTGAGGGGGTGTTCGTGGGGGATGGTGGTCGACGTTGCAGGCTGGGGTTTGTGGGGGGGGGGCATCCATGGATGGGGTGTTTTGGAGCTTGAGGAAGAAGAAGGAAAATGAGGGGGGTGGCAGATGACTTAGTATAGTTTTAGGGTTTTTGGCCTTTTTTTTTTGTTTGTTTTTGTTTTGTAAAAATGAAAAATGATAGGATGTTGGGTTATGGACTGGGTCGACCCTGTTCGAAATGGACTGGGTCGTTTGGGAAGATTGGGCCATTTTTTGGGCCTGAGGCTTGAAATCGAAGAAGAGGCCCAATTCCGATTTTCTTTATATTTTCGCTCTCTTTTCTTCTTTTATTTCTCTAAAACTAAATTATAAAAATACTTAACTTATTATTAAGAACTAAATTAAGTTATAAAAATGCAAATTAACTCCAAATAACAATAAACGCATAATTAAGCAATAATTAAGCATAAAATTGTATATTTTGACATTAAATGCTAAAAATGCAAATGATGCCTATTTTTGTAATTTTTAATTTTTGTAAAACAAATTTAATTACTAACAATTGTATAATTAAATCCTACATGCAAAAATGCGATATATTTTTGTATTTTTTATTAATTTAGCAAATAAACATGCACAGACAAATACAAATAATTATTCAAAATATCACAAAATATCACAAAATTACACACCAAGAAAAATTACTTTATTTTTGAATTTTTTTGGGAGTAATTCTCATATAGGGCAAAAATCACATGCTTACAACAAGGATTCAAGGCAGGGAAATACATCAAAAAAGGGTGACCATACAGAATACATCAATTAAGTTAGGGAACACATTCTCTAGCCTAGTGGAGAAACAACTAGTTGAAGGAAGGAACATATACTCAGGAGAACCAAGCTCTTCTTTCCCAAAGAAGTGCAAGGTGCAAGGAAGCCAGGATATGGCAAGGGTGAAGGCATCCCCCATCCTAATGGATAACATTGATTTCTGGAACACCAGAGGACTAAATAAACCTACCAAATAGAAAGAGATAAAGTCGTTTATGCATAATTCTAGAATAGGGGTATTTGGTCTTCTGGAAACCAATGTGAAGAGAGAAAAAGCCCAACATATCTCTCTTCACCTCTGTCAAGGCTAGTAGCTCAGCACAAACATATCCCAACATCCGGTGGAAGGATATGGATCCTATGGAATTCAATATTATATGGAGTCAATATAATCAAAGTGACAGCACAACTAATTCACTATGAGCTACACCATAGAGGGATTGGCAGAAGATAACATGTGACTATGGTATATGCATTTAATGATGCTGCACTCAGAAAAGATCTTTGGCAGGAATTAAAGATATTTCCCTTGGGTGATAATAGGGGACTTCAATTGTGTTCTGTATAAAGATCAGAAAATGGGAAGCCCTGTCACAATGGAAGATATAAGAGATTTAAAAAATATATTGAGGACTGCTCATTGTTGGACCTTAAATCCACTGAAACTTTCTTCACATGGACAAACAAGCAAAGTGGAGTGGATAGAGTACTCAGTAGAATTGATAGAGTAATGGTAAATGCTGAGTGGGGACTAAACCTACCTACATCAGTAGTACATTATAGGAATGAGGTGCTATTTGATCACTGTCCAGCCATTATTAGCTAGGACAATGGCAGCCAACCAAAGAATAAAATGTTCAGATACTTTAATATGTGGAGCTTGGCCCCAGACTCCAGGGAGAAAAAAAACAGGGTGGTGGACTGATAGGAAGGGCACTAAGATGTATGAATTAGTGAGAAAATTAAACAAGATCAAACGTACATTGCAAGAGCTGAACAAGGACAGGTTTAGTGAGGTTGAAAGGAAGGCAGATGAGGCGATGTAGAAGCTTCAAAAGTGCCAAGAAAGAATTCGATTGGATCCATGTAACATTCAATTGATAGTTGAAGAAACTAACATGTCCAAGGAATGTAAAACATGGAATACTACTAGAGAGGAGTTTTTCAGGCAAAAGTGCAATGTACAGTGGCTGACTCAAGGAGACATGAATACAAAAATTTGCCACAGTATAATGAAAGCAAGAAGAAACTCCAACAGAATATTCTCTATTGACAATGCAGAATGGCAGAACAACAATGATCTAGAGATGATAGCTAAGGCATTTATAACCTTCTATGAAGGGCTTTTGGGGACCAATAAAAGGGACATGGAGCATGTTTGTAGCAGTTTGGTAAGACAGGATCCTATTGTTTCTGCTATACAAAGAACACAACTAGAAGAGCAATTCACTGAAAATGAAGTAAAAAAATCACTATAGGCTATTGCCGGAGACGCGACACTAGGCCCAGATGGCTTTGGTAGTCAATTCTTTAAAGATGAATGGGAAATAGTAGGGAAAGATGTGGTTGAAGTTGTGCTGGAATTCCTTAAAAATGGGAAAATGCTCAAAGCATTGAATAATACAGTAATTACACTGATACCAAAGAGTTCACATGCATCCAATGTGGGAGATTACAGGTCAATAGCATGTTGCAATACAATTTACAAGATAATATCGAAGATGCTTTGTAATAGGCTCAAGCTAGTCCTCCATGATCTAATATATGATAATCAAAGTGCATTTATAGCTGGGAGAAGTATTGTGCAGACCATTCTCATTTGTCAAGATCTAGTAAGACTATATAATATAAAAGCCACCACCAAGAGTTGTTTGATTAAAATTGATCTCAAGAAAGCATACGATTCAGTAGAACGGGAGTTTGTGGAGAAAATGTTATATACTATAAACTTCCCTGTGAAGTTCATTAAGTGGGTGATGAATTGTATATCCACAACACAGTACAATATTGCTTTGAACAGGGGCTTGTATGGAAACATTCAGGGTAAATGTGGATTGAGACAGGGGGACCCAACATCCCTACTTATTTTTGTCATTTGCATGGAATACTTCTCTAGAATAATGAAGAAGGTAGCAAATGTGCCAGGATTTGAGTATCATACAAAATGTAAGGGGTTGAAGTTGAATCACTTATTCTTTGCTAACGATGTCCTTTTATTTTGCAAAGGAGCTTACCAGTCAGTCTTTTTGATGTTAAGAGGCCTTTGGTACTTTTCAAGGGCTTCAGGATTATGCACCAATGCAGGAAAGTCTAATATTTTCAGTTCCAATATAGATCAACAATCCCCAATGAATCTATGTGACATGACAGGATACCAGAAGGGTTCTTTACCATTCAAATATTTGGAGTTCCAATCTCAACTAAAAAGCACATTGGTATAGAATGTGAGATATTGGTAGACAGGATGACAACAAGAATTAGAGCATGGGGATCAAGGCACCTATCATATGCAAGTCGAGTGCATCTTATCAACTCAATATTGATGCATGTTCATACATATTAGGCTTCCATATTCCTCCTACCTAAAGCAGTAATGAAAAGGATTACAGCAATCGATCTGCAGAAACTTTCTATAGGATAGGAAGGATGTGAGTAATAGAGCATCACTGGTAGCATGGGACTTGGTATTTAGACCAAAGAAAATGGGAGGACTAGGAATGAAAAATGGAGTGGTATGGAATGAGGGTGCAATAGCCAAGTACGTATGGAACATTGCGTGCAAGACGGATGATCTTTGGGTAAAATGGATAGATCACATTTACTTAAAGGGCAGCTCTTGGTGGCACTACAAACCTCCTAATGACTGCGGCTGGTATTGGAGGAAAATCTGCTCGATCAAGGACAAGTTTGCGCAAGGGTATGTCGAACAAGGGTGGTTGGCAAGGAATGGAAGGTATACCATTAAAAGTGGTTACCGCTGGAGAATAGGAAACTATGAGAAGTGTCCTTGGAGCAGTTGGGTACAGAACAAAGGAAATGTGCCTAAACACTGTTGCTGAAGCCAAATGTATATAGTGTGAATAAGTCACAACTACTATACCAAAAAATATGACAGCCACCAAATAATAAATAAGACAATAAAGCAACAATAAAAGGAACACCAGAATTTACGAGGTTCGGCTAATTTTGCTTACTCCTCGGACACAACCAATATTTTATTCCACTCCAAAAATACAAGTGAAATAATACTAAAGAGAGAAGATACAAATGCCTTAAACAGATGAGAAGGCAAATGAGAGGTGTGTTTAAATCCTAAACATTAAGCCTTCTTTTATAGGGGGAAAATCCCCCCAACTTTTGTTTTCCCACCGATGTGGGACAAACATTTTGCCAAACTTAACAAATCTCCACCTTGGCAAAATTTCACATCTTCAATTTTCTCTCAATAACAAATTTTGGTTGTGTCTTCATCTTCAATCTTTAGTGTTCAACAATGTTGATCAAATCCAAACAATGTTGAAACTTGATCGCAGTCACCACCTTAGTTAGCATATCAGTAGGATTCTCCGTAGTATGAATTTTCTTCACTGTGACTCCTCCTTCTTCTATGATTTCTCGTACGAAATGATACCAAACATCAATATGCTTCATCCTTGCATGATAAACTTGGTTCTTCGCTAATTGAATAGCACTTTGACTATCACAAAAAATTGTGATACCTTTTTGTTCAACACCAAGCTCCTTTAGCAATCCTTGAAGCCAAATTGCCTCTTTCACAGCCTCTGTAATAGCCATGTACTCTGCCTCTGTTGTAGACAAAGCAACTGTTGACTGCAAAGTAGACTTCCAACTAACTGGTGCCTTTGCAAAAGTAAACACATAACCAGTAGTTGATCTTCGTTTGTCCAGATCACCCGCAAAATCTGAGTCACAATATCCAACTACAGACTGATTGTCTTCCTGCTCAAAAACTAACCCGACATCTACAGTATTATGAATATACCGTAGAATCCACTTCACAGCTTGCCAATGCTCCTTCCCTGGATTGTGCATATATCTGCTAATAACTCCAACAGCTTGTGAAATGTCAGGCCTTGTGCAAACCATTGCATACATCAAGCTACCAACAACATTTGCGTATGGTACCTTTGACATATACTCTCGTTCAGCTTCATCCATTGGCGACATAGTAGTACTTAGCTTAAAATGGGGAGCAAGTGGAGTACTAACTGGCTTAGTCTTGTCATCTATGCCAAAACGTTGTAGTACTCTCTTCAAATATTCTTTCTGAGATAAACAGAGTTTCTTTGAACGTCTATCTCTAATTATCTCCATGCCAAGAATTTTCTTTGCCTCACCCAGATCCTTCATCTCGAACTCCTTCTTCAGTTGAATCTTCAACTTATCAATTTCTTCCGAATTCTTGGAAGCTATCAACATATCATCAACATATAGGAGAAGATATACAAAGGAACCATCTTTAAGCTTGTGCAAATACACACAATGATCGTATTTGCTTCTCTTGTACCCTTGCCGCAACATAAACTCGTCAAATCGCTTGTACCATTGTCTAGAAGATTGTTTCAATCCGTACAACGATTTTTCAAGTTTGCACACCATATTTTCTTTTCCAGCAACTTTGAATCCTTCTGGCTGAGTCATGTAGATTTCCTCCTCCAAGTTTCCATGTAAAAACGCAGTTTTTACATCCATCTGAACTAGTTCCAAATCCAATTGTGCTACCAAAGCCAACATAATTCTAATGGAGGAATGTTTTACAACTGGAGAAAACACTTCATTGTAATCAATTCCCTCCTTTTGAGCATATCCTTTGGCCACCAATCTTGCTTTGTAGCGAACATCTACTTGGTTAGGAAATCCTTCCTTCTTTGCAAATACCCATTTGCACCCAATTGCTTTCCTTCCCTTCGGGAGATTGGCCAATCTCCATGTATGATTCTGATGAAGGGACTGTATTTCATCATTCATGGCAATCCTCCACTTATCTTCTTCTGAACTTTGGACAACGTCTTTATAAGTAGTAGGAACATCATCAGCTACAATTGAGGTTGCACAAGCAACCGTCTCTATGAGACGAACAGGTTTCGTTATTGTTCTTTTTGGCCTGCTGGTTGCTATTGATTCAAGTTGTTGTTGAGGTTCCTGAGTTGGAATCTCCTCTACTGGCTCTTCTTCCAGAGGGTAATCTTCATTTGTTTCCTCCTCTGCTTCTTGTGTAGGAAAAATAAATTTTCCCTCAAACTCCACCTGCTTAGAAGCACCTTTATTTTGTTTGGTGTCTTCTGTTACCTTATTTACCATAGCAGATTCATCAAAGGTAACATCTCTGCTGAATATTACTTTCTTTGTCATAGGACACCATAAGCGATATCCTTTGACTCCAGAAGTAATTCCCATAAAAATAGCCTTCTTTGCCCTTGGATCCAATTTTGACTCCGTCACATGATAATATGCAGTTGAGCCAAACACGTGCAAAGAGTTATAATCTACAGCAGGTTTTCCATACCATTTTTCAAATGGTGTCTTGCCATCAATAGCAGCAGATGGTAGACGATTAATGAGGTGGCATGCATATGTAATTGCCTCAGCCCAAAATTCTTTGCCCAAGCCAGCATTGGACAACATACACCGTACCTTCTCCAGCAAGGTCCGGTTCATACGTTCTGCCACTCCATTCTGTTGTGGTGTATGTCTAACAGTGAAGTGTCGGACGATGCCATCATTTTCACAGACCTTATTGAAATGATCATTTTTGTATTCACCTCCATTGTCTGTGCGAATACACTTGATCCTCCTGCCTGTTTGATTCTCCACCATCGTCTTCCATTTGAGAAAAATTCCCAGCACTTCATCTTTGTTTTTCATTGTATACACCCACACTCTTCGAGAAAAATCATCAACAAAGGTTACAAAATAGTGCTTCCCACCCAATGAAGGTGTTTTGGAAGGACCCCAAACATCAGAGTGTACATAATCCAAAATGCCTTTAGTATTATGGATCGCTGTACCAAATTTAACCCTTGTCTGTTTCCCTTTGACACAATGCTCACAAAACTCCAAGTTGCAAGCCTTTACTCCTTTTAACAATCCTTGATCTGATAGAGTTTTCAAGGATTTTCCTCCAGCATGTCCCAAGCGCATGTGCCATAGCTTGGTTGCTTCTGCCTCTTTGTCGTCACTGGATGTCACTGTCGCTGTCCCAATAACTGTACTGCCACGATAGCGGTACATATTATTATTCTTCCGATTAGCCTTCATTACCACTAGTGCACCGGAGCATACTCTCATCACTCCATTTTCTGCAATGATTTTGAACCCTTTTGATTCTAGGGCTCCCACAGAGATGAGATTCTTCTTCAAATCCGGTACATATCGAACATCTGTTAATGTTCTGATCATTCCATCATGGTTCCTTAATCGTATTGAACCAATGCCATATGAGGTAAGAGGGCTGTTATCCGCTGTGTGGACGACTCCATATTCTCCTTCTTGAAATTCCACGAACCAGTCCCTGTTGGGACACATATGATAGCTACAAGCCGAGTCCATCAACCATATGTCTGATGATGTTGATGACTCTGTTGTAACTAATGAGAAGTCTGAATCATCACAATCAGCTACATTTGAATCCATAATGGCCTTTCCATTATTATATTTGGCCTTATTCTTCAACTTCGGACAGTCTTTCTTCCAGTGCCCTTTTTCTCGACAAAAGGCACATTCATCTTTGCTGGGTCTGGATCTTGACTTGGATCTTCCCTTCTTTGTCCTCGTTTGATTTTGAGGATGACCCCTCACAAATAGTGCTTCTCCTTCTCCGCCCTTCTGTTTTTCTCGCTTTCTTTGTTCATAGCTGTACAAAGCCGAACAAACTTCTCTGAGAGAAACTTCGTCATTTCCATGGAGTAGAGTAGTTTCAAGGTGCTCGTACTCATCAGGAAGTGACGCCAACAACATCAAGGCCAAGTCACCATCATCATAAGTTGTATCCATATTTTGCAAATCTGTGACCAACTTATTGAAACTGGTGATATGTTCATTCATCGTGGTACCAGGAACATAGGTGAAGTGAAACAGTCTCTTCTTCATGTACAATTTATTTTGACTATTTTTCTTCAAAAATTTATCCTCCAGTGCTTTCCATAATTTACTTGCAGAAGTTTCCTTTGTGTATGGATATTTCTGCTCTCTAGCAAGGTAGGATCGAATGGTACCGCAAGCAACACGGTTGATAATTCTCCAATCTTCTTCTCCAATAACATCTGGTTTCTTTTCTTCAATGGCCAGATCTAGCCCTTGTTGAAAAAGGACATCTAGAACCTCGCCTTGCCACATCCCAAAATGTCCGGACCCGTCAAAAATTTCTACCGCAAATTTCGCATTTGACACAATTCTTGTCATAAGCGAAGATGCCAATGATGACGTATTGTTGACACTTGATGTAGATTCTTCTTGTTTATTGTCTCCCATATTTGACACAAATATTATTTAATAGCTGACGACACAAATCAAGATTATTTCCTTTCTGATGTAGAAGATCAGACTAAGCTGCAACTACAGAGCATACTCAGACAGAACCTTGACTCAGTTACCAAGATAAATCTTTTCTGATGTGGAAGATCAGACTATGCTGCAACCACAGAGCATACTTAGACAGTACCTTGGCTCTGATACCAATTGTTGCGGAAGCCAAATGTATATAGTGTGAATAAGTCACAACTACTATACCAAAAATTATGACAGCCACCAAATAATAAATAAGACAATAAAGCAACAATAAAAGGAACACCAGAATTTACGAGGTTCGGCTAATTTTGCCTACTCCTCGGACACAACCAATATTTTATTCCACTCCAAAAATACAAGTGAAATAATACTAAAGAGAGAAGATACAAATGCCTTAAACAGATGAGAAGGCAAATGAGAGGTGTGTTTAAATCCTAAACATTAAGCCTTCTTTTATAGGGGGAAAATCCCCCCAACCATTCTTTTCCCACCGATGTGGGACAAAAGATTTCTGCCAAACTTAACAAACACAACTTCATATGTTGGCTGGCTGGGCACAAGCGACTACTAACAAGAGAGAGAATGCAAAAAATGGGGATAATCCAAGACACAAACTGCACAATATACGACAATGCACCTGAGACGTTAGAATAGTTGTTCTTTGAATGCCAGTTCTCAAAAAATTGTATAACGGCAGTGCTAAAATGGTTGAATATTGGGATACAAAACACTACACTACAAGGGATATGGAGAAGGCTAACAAGAGGGGTCAAAGGAGAAAGATGCAGAACATTTATAAAGACATCATTAGCAACACTGGTGTATGCTATATGGAAGGCACGCAATGAAGCACTATGGCACTAACGAGTCCCAAGTCCTGGGACAGTTTGTACTCAAATTCAGCATGAATGTAAGATAAAGAGTGATAGAATAGGTACTAATGAAGGAAGTAGGAGGGGCAGGGAGTGGATAGATGGTCTGTATAGGCAAAGGTCTTAATACAAAGAAAACATAGACCCAGTTTTGCGACTATGGAAAGATGATAGGTAGCAAACCTAACTTTCATAGTCTGTAAAGATTTTAAAGTGTATATTGGTATGATTAAATAAAAAAAATCTTCACAAAAAAAAAAGAATATATATATATATATATATATATATATATATATATATATATATATATATATATATATAGCGGGGGGAAACTTTAAGTCGGATTTACAGCTTGTTCCTAACATTAGGGTTATTGCAGGGTCGAATTCCAGTGATTAGTCTTTTAATTTTATCCCTTATTTAAATTGATTTTCTACGTTTCTCAACGAATTAAGAGAACAAGCTTTTATTTAATTACTTAATTATGTATTCAACGCGTCCCTTACGTGGGGACATGATTATTTTATAAGAGCCAAAAATGAAAAATATTTTTATAGTAGTTAGCGGTGAGACTCAAACTTATGACATATGTCTTATCCGATGTCATATTAAGGTGTGTGACCAATTGGCCATCTCATTTCGAAAATTTAAATTATTGATGTGAGTGTACATTTTTATTTATTTTATTACTCCGCATGTTAACAAAAAAGCCTTTAGGTAACTACGCACTGCCTATTGACAGGATGTTTGCCATTTAGACTTCGGCAATATAAAAGTAAAACAGATGGGTCAACAAGAAATAGAGATTATATTTGCATTAAAAATAATGGTCAAGTTGATTCTGTAATATCTATTGAGAAAGTAAAGTCGTCCGTCTCCTTCATGTCACTCTTTGGTTTCCATTTTATATATAAGACACTATATTTTCTTCTTAATTCATTCAAAAAGAATGAAATCTTTTTATATTCAAAAATAATTTAACTTTAAAATTTTTATTTTAATTTAAATTAATTACATGATTTGATAGACACACAAATATCATGGTACGATTAAGACCACTATATAAGTTTCAAATGCTACGAAAACAAATTAACGACAGACAAATTTCGTAGCTAAACAACAAATATCTCGTTGCTAGATAGGATTCAGCACGGATTAACGACTAATTATAAAGAACTTTTTTGGCGATGGACTAGCGATAGATACTCCTTTTTGGTAATTGAATGTCTTTCTTTCTTAAACTCCATGTTGATTAGCCGAATAGTTTCATCTAATACGTATACGTAATTAAGGGAGTAATATTTTTGAGCATGATACAGCCATAGGTGGTCTGCCTAACCTCTTACGATTTTATATTTATAAAAGAAAAAAAAAAGAATAAGAAGAATAGACAAACCAGTTAAACAAATTATATCACGATAGTAATATGAAATTGCAGAATTGTGAAATAAAAGTAAAAATATATGAAATTGCAAGGTATTAACATTCAAAATAATCAAATAAAAGACTGCAAACAAATTAAACTAAACCTAGCTAGGGTTACACAAACATCAGAGTACGTAGAACTCTATAGGATATGCCATTAATTGTAGGTACAAGTTGGGCAACCAATGTTCCTCTCTAACCAATTTTTCATGCAGTTGAAGTGAAACATATGTTTGCACGGCATCTTTATAATTGCGGATCCTCCAAAAATGCATTCTTCACATATTTTGCAATTCTTAGTAGGAAAAGTTCTTGACATTGCGTTCCTATCATTCTCGTTTGTTTGATGGTACCTATGAGACATATCAAACATAACACCAAGTTTCAACATGAGACGATCATTAACGAGCACTGAACGATTGCTATGTTTGCGTGCCAGTTCAATCAATTCATCGACGATTAATTTGCATTCAAAGAGTGGAAATTGGCAAATTTTTAGCTGGTCGTGTATGACACGACGAGTCTTTTCTGGGTTCTTGAAATCTTGAGATTGCATTGTAATACATGTTGAGATTTCTGGACGCTCGGTTTTCTTCTTTTTACTAGAAAGATCATGCCAAAGATGTTCCATTCTGAAAATCAGCTGAATTTCAACTAATTCAAAGGAAGGATTGGAATTTCTGGGTTTATTTTTAGGCCAACCGAATTTGTAATGCAATTTGGACTCATCATAAGCGAATATCTCCATGTTGAATTAACCTAATAAAAGATCGTTAGGTGAGTTTGGTTAATTTATAGATATTCTAATTCTAAACCTTCTCTAAGAATGATTTTAAATGTTTTACTCCGTTTACGCCTATTTATACTTGGTTTTAATGTTCTACTCCGAGTTAACAAAGGATAATTGATATCTGACATAGTGTTCTATTTAACAAACTTAAGGTTATTTAATGTTAAAAGGGGAAGCAGAATTAAGCCACGTGAATATATACGATGACTTGGTTTATTATTATGGTTAAAAAGGAGTATAGTAGAACATTTTAGGAAACCATTCGGTTTAGGTTTAACAAAGTTAGACTACTAGGACATTATAATTCTAAAGGGGATGGCTGGTTTGAAACTCTCTTAGCGCACGTTAGCATAAACGTATGCCGCCATGGGCAGGAGACCAAAAACCATGATTCTGACGGTGAATTTGGGTGTGACGAGTTCAGAAAGGGTGGGAACCAAGGCGGTGGCCATGTGGGAAAGGATCTCTGATGTTAATAGTCCAAAACTCAATGTAACAGTGATTGAAACAATTAGCGAAAAAGTGGTAAATTCGGCGGAATTGCAACGAAATTCAGTTGAATTAGTGATTAATTCTGAAGGTGAGGGGAGTAAATTAAGCTCACAAGTGCAGAAGTGCACACCGGTGAAGGAAAGAGTGGAGAATTGGAATGAAGCAACAAAAACCTTGGGTATAGGGGGGAGACAATCATGGGCCGATAATGCTGAACTTGCTGAGAAGAATGCAGGTAAGGAATCGGAATCTAGGGCATCTGTGTGGGATAATTTTGATATATCAAAAATAACAAATTCTGGATTTAAGCTTGAGTTTGTAAATCCTACAATTGTGGGGGAACAGATTGAGGATGATGGCATTGTTACAGAGATTGAATACGGGAGGAATGATATAGTGTGCTATGTATTAGGAGCACACCCTCCATTTGTAGTACTTAATGGATACATACAAAGGAACTGGGGGAAATTAGGTATAAACAAAATAGTAACGATGAAGAATGGCATAGTGTTGGTCAGATTTGAGAATGAAGAGAGGAAGAATGAAGTTATTCAAGGGGGATATACCACTTTGATAACAAACCATTCATAGTGAAGGCTTGGAATGCAGACATGGAATTCACTCGAGAAGAATTATTTTCAATACCTATTTGGGTCAAATTTTTGGGATTAGCTTTAAGTATTTGAGTGCAAAGAGCTTAAGTAAAATTGGAAGCTTAGTTGGGAAGTCTCTCATGGTGGATAAGAATACTGAGAAGAAACTAGGGCTGAACTTTGCAAAGTTGCTGGTGGAAGTGAAAGTGGGTGAAAAATTACCAAAGATAACTTACTTCAGAAATGAGAAAGGTAATGTGATTGAACAAAGAGTAACATATGAATGGACGCTTCTATATGCTCTAGTTGCAACAAATATGGGCATACAAAGGATATTTGTAGGAAAAATAAGACATCAATGGAGGGGAAGGAACAAGAAAGAAGCAAACAACCAGAAATGGTAGCACAACAAAATGTTGAGAATAGGGAGAGTATAGAGATAGTACAGGAGGATAAGGGAGTTAAAGAAATAGGGTGGGAAGATATGTAGGGTAGATAGCAAAGGCAGAATCATAGGAGAGGGCAACGGGGATGGATCTAATCATATAAATGGAATAATGTGGTTAAGCAAACACATTCAGTGGTGCCAGTGAAAAATACTTTTCAGAACCTGGGGAAGGATAAGGCAAGAACAAGTGCTGCTAATGAAGCAAAGGAAGGAGGGGCTGGTACCATTTTCCCTATAGGGGATGGTTAAGATAATGAGTTGGAATACAAAAGGCATTAATGGCCTCAATAAGCAGAAAGAGGTAAAACTCTTCTGCAATGAACAAAATGTTGGATTAGTTGGGTTACTAGAAACAAGATTAAAAAGGAATAAGGTGGAGAGTATTATTAATACTATGTTTGCAGGGTGGCAATAATATGGTAATCATATATCACACTATAATCGTAGAGTGGTGTTAGTGTAGAAACCAGAATGGTATGAGGTGAGAATAAAAAATAAAATTGAGCAGGCAATAACTTGTCAAGTAAAGTACATTTCTATGCAAGTCGTATTCATGGTCACATTTATGTATACACATAATCTCTGAGATGAGAGAAAAGCATTATGGGACTATATACACCAGAAGAGTATGGGTTGCCATATTCCATGGATAATCATGGGGGACTTTAATGCTGTATTACAACAAGAGAACAGACTTGGAGGGAATGCAGTAGCATTAAGTGAGGTGGTGGAATTTCAAGAGTGTATTGATAAATGGATACTTATAGAGTTACCAAATAATGGGTATGTGTACTCATTGAATGATAAGTAGGGGACAAATAGAATATGCTCAAAAATATATTGGGTATTTGTCAATGGGAAATGGATCGATACAATGGAGCAATGTAAAACTTATATTTTTTTAGAATGGGTGAGTGATCACTGTCCATTGATGGTGGAGATGATTAAGACTCATACAAAGAAGGGTAAAGCTTTTAGGTATTGTAATATGTGGAGTAAACACCATAATTTTATACACATGGTTGAAGAGGTATGTGCAATGCAAGTAGAGGGGTGTAAGATGTATCAAGTAATAAAGAAATTGAAGGTTTGAAGCAAAAACTTAAAACACTGCACAAGAGGAACTTCAGTAATGTCATAAATGAAGCAAACAAAGATAGGGAGGAAGTGCAGAAACTACAAGAAATTCTCCAGGAGACATCACTAGATCAGGAGCTATATACAGCAAAAGGAGAAAAATGTAAGGGATAAGTTTAGGGAATCATCAATTATGGCAGAAAATTTCCTGATGCAGAGAAGTAAGGCCACATGGATCAGACTTGGAGATGATAATACCAAAAATTTCTTCTCCATTATTAAACAGAGAAATTAGTACAATCAGTGACTCAAATTAATGGTGAGAGGAAATAATTGCACACAGAAACTTAGTAGATAGTTGATGTATTTGTGAACTATTATAAGAAGATGTTAGGTGCTAATGGAGTAGCTAGGAGAAAGTCATGGCAGGGGTTCCTAAATCAAGGCCATGTATTATTTGTTCAACAACAATTAGATCTGATAAAAGGGGTAACTACACATGAGGTAAAGAGAGAAATGTTCAGTATCAATGTTAATAAGAGTCCCCGACCTGATGGGTATGGATCAGGATTCTTCAAGGATTCATGGAGAGTGGTTGTCAATGATATCACTGAGGTAGTCATGGAGTTCTTCAGGATTGGACAAATTCTCAATCAAATTAATGCAACTATGATAACTCTAATCCCCAAGGTGCCTAATCCAATAGAAGCTAGTCAATTTCGACCTATATCATGTTGCAATGTAATTTACAAGTGTATATAAAAGGTATTGTGTAACAGGATTACTGATGTGCTTCTTACAATAGTAAGTGAAAATCAAACAACATTTGTGAAGGGGAATTCATTAGTTCATAATATTCTTATGTGTAATGATTTACTAAGACACTACAATAGAAAAACTACTCCTAGATGTCTAATGAAGTTTGACTTAAGAAAGGCGTATGATATGGTACAATGGGAGTTTATTGAGGAAATGTTGAAGGGCTATGGATTTACTCCTAAGTTCATTCAGGTGATCATGGCATGTGTAACAACAACAAAATTCTCAGTGAAGGTTAATGGGGAGGGGTATAGTTACTTTGAGGGGAAGAGGGGTTTACGGAAAGGGAATCCAATATCCCCACTGCATTTTGTTATGGTGATGGAATACCTATCTAGGATTCTAAATAGAATGAGCCAATTGCCAGATTTTAGATACCACCCAATGTGCAAGGAACATCAACTCACTCACTTGGCATTTGCAGATGATCTAATGCTATTTTGCAAAGGGAATGAAACAGTTGTTAGGAGAATATGGAAGCACTTAAACATTTCTCAGAGGCTACAGTCCTGGAGGCAAATACAGATAAGTAAAGTATCTATATTGCATGGGTGGATGCTGAGTTAAAACAAAAATTACTGGACATCACAGGCTACTCAAGTGACACATTTCCTATGAGATACTTAGACCTCCCACTATCACCAAAGAGGTGGAGTAAAAAGGACTGCCATCAATTGTGTGTGAAGATCACTGAGAAGATGAATGCAATATCAAATAGGCACCTTTCTTATGCAGAGAGGCTACATGTGATAGTGTCTGTATTATTCTCATTTTTGGGGAGTAGTATTTATTCTACCATAAAGTGTCTGAAGAAAGTATATAAGAAATGCAGAGACTTCTCATAGGGGACCATTACAGAGAAGAAGAGGATACCTTTAGTAGCATGGGAGAAAGTATGTCAACCTAAGAATCAAGGTGGGCTAAACATTAAAAACTACAAATTGTGAAACATAGCTTCTGTTGGAAAGTTAATATGGTTATTTATTAATAAGAAGAAAATACTATGGGTGAAGTGGATACATGGCATTTACCCAACCAACACAAGATAGCAGTTGGTATTGGAGGAAATTAGATGGTATAAAGCAAACAATGCTGTAAGCACGTGATTTTTGCTTCACGGGAATTACTCCAAAAAAGGAAAAGAAAATAAAAAAATATATGTCTTGTCATTGAGTCATTTGTATTTAATTTTAAAATTGTGTGTTAATTGTTATAAGTGCTAACCAATATGTGTGTTATTTCAACTTTAATTTTTACAAAATTTTTTATTTAGCAATTTTAGTTTAATCTTGTTAATTGGGTTGTAGGGAAAAGGTTGTAGGAAAATCAGATTGGGCCCCAAAGTGAGGCCCAAAACCAGCACAAGGACCCAGTCCAAACCAGGCCTGCCCAGGCATGGACCCAAAACGATGCCGCATAGGGCGTCTAATCGGAGCCGCACGTTCAAACTCATCCAACCGTCCACATCCGCACCCATAACCCAACCTGTTTAACCGGTTCAACCCAACCCCTCACTTAAACCAAACGACCCCGTTTCTATACCAAACGACCCCGTCCCGTCTCTCACCAGCGAATCCAAGCCGTTGAGATCATCTGATCTAATGGCCCAGATCTAATCCCCTACCCCGTATATAATCTCCCCATCACACCTCACGCCCCCCCAAACCAAACCCCACCTCTCACCCCACTGTTCACCATCTTCCAGAACCCCTTCCTCTCAAACCCTAGCAACCCTAGGATTTTCCCACCATAAACCCGGCCCCCCCGGACTCCGATTACCACCAAAATAACACCCCCATGCACCCAACCATCCCGAACACGGATCCATTAACCGTTCACCTCGAATCACCCCGTAGATTCTCGAATCTTCGATCGAAGATTCGAGAAAAAACCAGACCTGCACCCCTTGACCCCAAACTCACACCACAACATCTCCTGACCTCCCTCACCCCCTGAACGGCTTTGGTTCCGTTCAAATCTAACCAAAGAGGCTCGAACCCCTAACTCGAACCTCAAGAACCCTAGGACTAAGATCTATGGGTTCTGTCCGAATCAACAACGAGATCAGGGTCTAATAGACTTTTGTCGAGGTGTTCTCAGTTGAGAACACTTCGATTAAAGTCCATTCGACCCCAAAATGATTTGGCCCGAGTTCGAGCATTTTCAGTCTTAGTTTCCTTTCCCTGAGGTAATTTTCCTCTTCTTTTGTCCTCTTAATTTCTATCTGTCGTTCATGTTTTGTTTTGGTTTGGTTTCTGACTTGTCCGTCCATGTATGTGAATTGTGAGTTAAGGTTTAGTTTGTTTTGTGGTTTTGATGATTGTTTGCTATATATTATAGTTCGCGTAGTCGTTTAAATAAGTGTCGTCAACTAAATTCACTTGAAAGATTAGAAAATCAGGAGTTGAATTTCAGTATTGATTACTATGCATGTTTCTTGTTGGTGTTACTTGTATCAGCATGACCAACCCGTACCCTTTAATTGGCACCCCTGTTTGATTGAATTGGAATCATTGGCTTGAATTTAGGCTGAAAATTGATTGTTAGCTGTGGAAAGCTAACAGATCCACCTGAAGGCAGCATTGAGTTTAAGTTAAGTAGTCAGTGATTAGCTAAAATCAGAGAGGTTTATATACTAATTATTAAGAGTTAGGGTAATACAGTAACATGCAAGGTTTAAGGGTAGTTTTGGCATAGGACAAAGTCTGGTTAGGGGATTTAACTTAAGAATATGTCAAGTGGTAATTAAAGTATTATTAGGCTAATGACAATGGGGAACAAAACATAAGAGTATGAGAATTAAATGAATACTTAACTAAACCCATGACTCTTGAATAGAGCAATAGGCCAGGCGTGGGGAACCAAATGACTTGCATCAAGAAGATGCTTAGGCATGGGGAACGAATGGGATGGGCAGACCTTAGGCTGGAAATTCTAGGCAGACCTAAGGGGGTTCTCTTTTAGGTTATAAATAGAGCTATTTTTAGCTAAGAAGGGGCTGGACATTTTTAGTCTTCAGAGAGGGAAAAACATAAAGAAATTTCAGAATACTGTGAATGAGTACTGTCTGAAAACTGCATAAGAGTTCAAATTGGTCAAGCTATCTTTGCTAATTGTTGTTGGTTATTTGCCGAGCTGTTTGTGATTGTTGAACTGTTGGTGCTGTTACATTGAATACTCTGGTTTTCTGTTGGTTCACCATTCTGTTTCTGGGATTGCTTGTTTATTGCTCGACCACTTGTGAGCTTCATCATTGTGGCTGGTTGTTGTTGCTGTGTTGTTGCTGTTTGGTTGTTGTTGCTGATCATTCTCCTTCTTCTTTTGCTTTCCATACCAGGTACACGACTAATACACTATCAATGTAACCTGAAAGTTGAGCATGAATACGAAAGAGAAGAGTTGAAGATGTTGTGTTACACATAGTCTGTTACATTAAATATCATGCAATGTATAATGGTTTACGTTTTGCCTGGATACCGGAGTTAGCCCTCCCACACAGTGAATGTAAATGTAGTGTAACTTAGTGTCATATTGTGTGTGTAGGCTGATAGACAACAGGATTGACAGTGTAGTAGGCTATATCTTAGAAGCTAGCTATATTTTTGATTAGCATGTCATTAAATGCATGTCACGTATAAAGCTATCCATTGTTAGCTAATTTCATTTCCTTTTGATAAACTGTCCTGTTATAACTGATAAACCACCCCTTTAGAACAAAAACACAAGTTTCCGGCCTCAACCTCACGAAGGTCGAGCCCAAGTCGAAACGGGCTAAGCAGGCCTTCACCGAAAAATCGGTGGCCCAGGCCTGGCGAATCCCGTATAAGCTGGGTTTGGGCCCATGATGTCCGATCGCTCGCCTATGGGTGTGGCCCTATTTTTTATTTCTGTTTGAAAATGCATTCGGAATCCTGCTGTAAATAACTGTCAGCATGTAATTAACTAGGGCTATTTCTGCTTTCAACTGGTAGAGACAAATGCGACAAGAAACATAGCCGCTATAGGATATCCTTTTAAAATAAAAAGATGAGATGAGCCTCGACAAATAAAAATATACAAGTTGCGGGGCCCTCGTTGAATGTATATATTAAAATAATTAGAATTCGGGACATGCCGTTTAGCGAATTTTACGGTCTTTCCCAAAATAACAATACGCTAGGTGCTTTAGGCGCGCCTTTAATAATGCTATCTCCTTAAACTCGGGTGCACATTTATGTGACCCAAATCCAAATCTCAACGAAGTCGAAATGTGTCTCTAATCACGGGTACATTGATTGTGACGTGGTCGGAGATGCATTTCCATGACGTTGCAAATTCCTTTTAAAAAATAAGAATGAGATGAGCCTCGCCGAATAAAAATACAAATTGCGGGGCCCTCAGTAAATACTTGTTTTAAAATTACTTAGAATTCAGGAGGGTCGTCTAGCGAATTTCACGGCCTTCCCAAAATAATAACGCGATAGTCTCTTTAGACGCATGTTTAATAGTTTACTTTCTTAAGCTTGGGTGTGCATTTCATGCGACCCAAATCCAAATCCCAAAACATCAAATAAAATATGTTCCGGATTGGGGGGTGCATTTCATGTGACGTAGTCCAAAGACATGTTTTAAGCGATGTTCACATTCTTTAAAATAATAATAATAAAGTGGTAAAAAGTTAAAATTGGCACATTAGTTCATAATTGTATTAAAAATCAGATAAATAAGCCGAATATGACAGTTGAGCGACCGTGCTAGAACCATGGAACTCGGGAATGCCTAACACCTTCTCCCGGGTTAACAGAATTCCTTATCCGGATTTCTGGTACGCACTGTAATATGGAGTCATTCTTTTCCTCGATTCAAGATTAAAATTGGTGACTTGGGACACCCTAAAACTCCCAAGTGGCGACTCTGAAATAAACAAACCAATCCCGTTTCGATTGTCCTTTAATTGGAAAAAACTCCCTTGTACCCTCGCGGGTATGGAAAAAGGAGGTGTGACAGCTCTGGCGACTCTGCTGGGGATCAAACCCAGAACCACCGATTCAGGGTTAGAAATTCGAGGTTAGAATAAATTGTTATATTTAGCTTTATCTGATTTTGTTACATGATCTGTGCTTAATGTGCTAATTGGTTGCCTTTTACCGCTTTGATATTACGTGAACTGTATATAAACTGTGCCGAAACCCCTATCCTTTCTGAGTCTTTCTTAATCATGAAGAAGGGCGTACTTCGTACGACTTCTTTTCTGGATAGTGTCAAATTCCAATTTAGAACGAGGTTCGGAAAAGTTGCTAAGCCGGTGATGCTTCTGTATTCCCGGTACACTGCCCCCCCTCGGCTCGAGCTGTCCGCTCGGGTAAGCCAGGTCTAGAACAAACACCCAGGTTTTGAACCTAGTATAACAAAGCCACATGCCGGATCCCTAGTAGGAACGCTTATTTGCATCATGTGCATTTTTGACTTAGGGGACTCAACACAAGGGTTGGGTCCGTCTAGGAATAGCAACCTGAAGCAGAAAAGACCATCCTGATGCATCCTGCTCACTTCTTGTGCATTTATTTGCTTCGAACATGCATGACGAACGGTTTTGAATGTTGGGAAATTTTTACAAAAAAGGGTGACAAAGTTCAAATAGAAGAGAAAATGGGTATATTTTATTTTAATAGTTTGTTTTACTAAAAACAAAGGAAAAGAGAAAAGAGAAAAATAGCAAGCTGAGAATGAGGAATGAGTTTTCATTTTAATTTGCTTTGTTTTCAAATTCAAAAAAAAAAACGAAAAAAGAAGGTACGCTTGTTTTTGAAAGGTTAGTTAGTTTATTACCCGAACTACGTCGGTTTGATTCTCACCGGATGTGGGATACGTAGGCAACCCTCATCGGGCCCAACTCCCTGTTTCATTTTACCAATAATGATATACAACAAAGTATATATGTATATATATCTATATACACATGTATATATATGCATATGTTGTTTTTTTTTCTTTTCTCAAAGATTTTTGCTTTCGCCTAAAAACACCTTAATAAATGTGCAGGATGAGCACAGAGCAAAATGAACCGTTCTCAGCCCTCAGCGAGGTCCCTCTACAACTCCACATGTGGTGGAATGACTTGGAAGTCGATGGCAAAGAGATAGCGGGAAGAGTATTGAGAGGTTTTGTCGATTTGCTGAGTGTTAGGCCAAGGACAGATATTCTTGAAGCTCTAATACCATTTTGGGACCCAACCCGCAATGTATTCCGTTTCGTTGACTTTGAACTTTCACCAACACTGGAGGAAGTCGTCGGATATGCAGGATTGAATGGGAGGTTAAGAGGGCAATACCTACTTTCGCCAAGGCCGGTATCTCCGCATGCGTTTCTGGATCTGCTAAGCATCAGTCGAAAGATACGACATGATGATTTATCGAGAGGATGTTGTGATCTCCATTTTTTGTATCAGCGGTACGAAACTCCGCAAGGTTTCGAGGAGCCAAGCCTTAGACTAACTCATGGCGGGAACAGAAACAAATGGGAAGCAAGACGTACTTTGGCTTTCATCACAGCGTTCTTGGGAGTCGTGGTCTGTCCAAGGAAGGATAAAAAGATAGAGATAGGCCTTGTAGGGATGGCCGACGTTGCAATCAAAAGAACCGACAGTACTGTGGTTCCTTTGATTTTGTCCGAAATCTACCGATCTTTGATTGTATGCCGAGAAGGAGGCAAGTTCTTCCAAGGTTGCAATCTGTTACTTCAGCTATGGATGCAAGAACACCTCCATCACCGAGTAGGATACATGAACCACAGGTTGACCGAGAGGAATTGTATCAGCGGCTTCGAGAAGCGCATGACAGGCGCCAGATTTCCTGAAGGTGTCGAAGCATGGTTTGCACGGTTGAGGTCAACAACAGCGGACCAAATTGAATGGGCATTCGGATAGTTGATTGATACTGAGGTGATCTACATGTCGGCTGAAGAATGTCATGTTCTCTTAATGGGACTTCACAACATCCATCCATATGCTCCTCATCGGGTATTACGATAGCTGGGCAGGTTTCAAGTAATCCCTACTAATGAAGATCTGAGCAAGCATGCTATTGAGCTGAGCCCGAGAGTCATCTTTCCCGAGGGGAAGATTAGAAAGTTGTGGCACGAATGTAGATTCTTGGAACCCAAGACCATGGTGTGAGAACTAGCCAAAGGTGAGGCAGACCCAAAGTACGATGCTTGGTTCGAAAGAAGGTTTCAGATTCGGCAAAGACCTGCTAAAAGAGCTCACGTCCAACAATTCACAGATGATTCGCAGGAGCAATGGGGTTGGTTAAAAAGGGAGGAAGGTTACTGGGTTGAAATCGGGAAGCTAAAGCAACAAGTTGAAAGGCTCGTATTTGAGAACAACGTGCAAGTCGCCTCAGAGCAGGGTGAAAGAAACAAGCTAGCCCAAGAGAACCAGACACTGAAGGCCCGCCTTCGCCAAGCCAGTAAGGGTAACATTGACCGACAGAAGCATCGCTCCGACGAAAGATTGATAGCAAGTTTGAGAAATCAGGTTATCCAAAGCCAAGAAGAATTAGAACAATCAGAAGCTTGCATAGCAAGGATGAAGGTCAAATGGGCAAAAGGTACAATGGCCCGGAGGCAGCGTCTGCAACAGGTCATAAGGGATTATGAAATGAGCATCAGGATATTAAGGAAGACTAACTCCACTCTTCATGATCAAATCATCAAACAAGCACGAGATGCTCAGGCCGACAGAAGACATTGTTACGATGCAATGGCCTGCATGGAAAGACAAATGGAGATATTCCAAGATCGACTTGATGACAATGCTCAAGCACTGGGATTAAAGAACCGGCGAATAGAGCAGTTGTTCGCTGAAAAGGACAACATTCGAGGAAGGATCGACGAGATTGGGAGCCACATCTACATGAGATGCCTAGCATGCGAGCAAATGCCTCGGAAAACCCTCCTTGTTTCCATCATGGGCTACGTCCACCGGATCATGAATGAATTGAAAAGCTTGCAGAGAGACCTCACACCTAGAACCACGAAAATGCCGAATGATGCCTCGAGGGCCCCCAAGTTGGAAAATTAGTCTTCAGTCAAGTCCTGTTCATTTGACCTTTTGCTTTCCCATATGTTGTTTTCTTTTCTTTTAGCCAAATCAAGTTAAAAACTGTGGAGTCTGTACTGTTGCTATTTTTGTTTGAAGTAATTTGTAATAGCAAATTTTGATAATGAAATTAAGTGACTCCAGAAGAATTTTTATGTGTGGCAGAACTACGCCTGGTCTGATTAGCGCGGGGACGTGATACGTAGGCAATCCCCATAAGATTCGACCGCCTTTAATAAAGAAAGAAAAAGAAAAAATAATAAATACAAGAATAAAATAAAATACAAGGTTTCCCAAAGTACTTTAAAAAAAAGGGACAAATGAGCAAGCCGGGATGACGCATGTTGTTTGAAGCAAAGCATGTAGAAACGGTTAACTGCCTAGGAGCATTGCATCCTCTATGTGTTGTGATCAAAGCTGTTAAACCCTAACGCTAACAAATTTTGTTGTTGTCTGATACCAGACAGTTAGTTGTTAAAGAATTTTGGCAACACACTCTTACCAAACCAGATCCAAAGGACCAGTAGCAACAAGCATGACTACTTCAGAGAATAGTAACGAGGAAGAAAGGCCGATGAGCCAGTTGTTAAAAGAGGCGATGGAAAAGATTGAAAGGATGGGACTAGAAATGAATGCAATGCATCTAGCTCTAGCCAAATCACAAAAGAGCCCTGAGCCACTGGGGCACATGCCGGAATACCCTCACTCCGGCCCTTCTACAAGCCTCCTGAATCCTCGTTATCATCAGGAAAGAAGCCCCCATGATTCCCAAGCTCCACCACCCCATCAACCTCTCCCAACACCAAATATTCCCACTTTTGTGGGACCCGCATCAGCCACCTTGCAAAGAACAACCAGTGAGCCATTGTTTCAGGCTCACGATACGCAATACTATCCCCTTGAGCCTACATTCCATTCCCCCGAACCACATGCCTACAATCCGCACTTGGAGGTACCGACAAAGATTGAAAAGCCGGTTAAAGCCCCTGAACAGGATAAGGTATTGAGGAAGTTCAAAAGCCTGGAGCAGTCTTTCAGGAACCTGCACGGATTGGGCAACCAAGTCAGTGTGGCTTACAAAGATCTATGCCCTTTCCCGGATGTCCAACTCCCGGCTGGAGCAGTCCTAAGTTTGATTTATATGAAGGGCACGGTGATCCCATGGCACATTTGCGGGGATTCTGTAGCAAAATGAGAGGGGCAGGTGGCAAAGATGAGCTGCTGATAGCTTATTTTGGCCAAAGTCTGAGCGGATCTGCACTAGAATGGTATACCAGGCAGGATTCCAGCAGATGGTACACTTGGGATGATCTGGCGCAGGCTTTCGCAGGTCATTTCCAATACAATCTCGAGATAGTCCCTGACCGTCTCACATTATTGAGGACCGGGAAGAAACCCGGGGAAAGTTTTCGCGAGTTTGGGTTCCGCTGGAGAGAGCAAGCGGCCAGAGTCGATCCTCCCATGAGAGAGGGAGAGATGGTGGACTATTTCTTGCAAACATTGGATCCAACCTACTTTGGTCACTTGGTGACGACGGTTGGAAAATCCTTCAACGAGGTGGTGAAGATAGGGGTCATGATAGAAGAGGGTCTGAGGTCTGACAAAATCCTGAATTACTCAGCACTCAAGGCAACGACCCAGGCTATTCAGAACGGCACATGAGGTGCTTTGAGAAGAAAGAAAGAAGAAATTGTCGCGATCGAGGCAGGCAGTTGGTCCGGGTCTGGCATGCCCCACTACAACCAACCCAGACCTCACAGGCCAAGCTACCCATACAACCCACCACATCACTACTATCCACCCCAAGAACCGCATTTCACCATCCATCAAGCCCAGACATACACCCAACCCCCGGTTCGCCCACAATGGCGTGCGCCAGCTCCCCACAATACATACCCAGCTCCACATAATACCTACCCACCACCACAAAGTACCTACCCTCCACCCAGAGCATACAGGAACCCTCTAGGGATAGGTTTTCGAGGGAGTCAAGCTGCCAAAAATGATAGGCTACAGAAGCATAGAGCCTTTACTGAGCTGGGATAGTCCTATACCGCCGTATTCCACAAATTGAGACGGTTGGGTTTGGTGAGTCCTGTCGAACCCAGAGAGCAAAACCCCCCGCCTCAAAATGTGAACAGGTCAATAAGCTGTGAATACTGCTCAGGAATGCTGGGACATGAAACTGAAAAATGTTGGAGACTGAGGCAAGCGATACAAGACCTCATTGATACTAACAAAATCGAGGTCCAGACACCGGAGGCACCTAACATCAATCATAACCCACTGCCAGCGCACCACGAAACGCACATGATCGAGTTGGTGTATGAGGGAGGAGAGTTGAGACAGCCCTCACAGACAGTGATGATGATCCAGGCTGCTCCGAAAGAAGGATTGCCCAGTGGAAGAATGGGGGTGCAGTCGCAGGGAGAAGGCGCAAAGCCAGTATTGATATTGGGAAAGAGCCCTTCCGCCATAACAAGCAAACCCGAGCCAAATAAGTTGGTAACATTAGGGACTCCACCCACACCTGCAGTTGTGTTGAAGAGGGTATACAGAGAACTGGTCACCATAAAGACTGTAGTCCAGCTGCCGATGATTGATAGCAAGGCCGTCCCTTGGAAATATGAAAAGGCGGTGGTGATGTACAAAGGAAAACAAGTGGAGGAAGTTAGTTGTGAAGCGCAAGGGCTGACTCGATCAGGACGGTGTTTCGCTCCGGTAGAGCTGAGAAGAACCAACCCAGCTGCAACCAAGAAACCTGTGTCCGAAGAAGAGGCTGAGGAGTTCCTGAGGAAGATGAAGGTGCAGGACTACTCCGTGGTCGAACAGCTAAGGAAAACACCAGCCCAGGTCTCGCTGCTGTCATTACTGATCCATTCTGAGGAACATCGCCGAGCCCTAATGAAGATATTGAACGAAGCTCATGTGCCCAACGAGATTTCTGTAAACCACCTGGAAACCATTGCCAACAAGATTTTCTAGGTGAACAGGGTAACATTCCGAGATGATGATCTGCCGGTAGAAGGTACGGAGCATAATAAAGCTCTCTACCTAACTGTCAAATGTGAAAACTCGGTAGTCACTCGGGTATTGGTGGACAACGGTTCAAGCGTCAATATTTGTCCACTATCCACCCTAAACCAGTTAAAGATCGACCACGGAAGAATTTTCAAGAATAGCATCTGCGTCCGAGGGTTTGACGGAAACGGAACAGCCACTGTGGGGGATGTGGTGCTTGAATTGACCATCGGTCCAGTCTTGTTCACCATGGAGTTCCAGGTGTCGGATGCCACAGTATCTTATAACCTTCTGTTAGGACGACCGTGGATTCATGCAGCCAAAGCAGTGCCTTCCACCCTACATCAGATGGTCAAGTTCGAGTGGGATAGACAAGAGGTCGTACTGCACGGCGAGGACACGACATGCACCATGGGTGGCGCCATTGTGCCTTTCATAGAGACCGAGGATGACAAAGGTCCGTGGGTCTACCAGATTTTCGATGCAGTGTCGGCAAACAAAATTTCTGAAGGAGAAATCCTCCCGCACCCTAGGGTAGCTGCCGCAACAGTCATGATGGTCTCTGAAATGCTGGGTAATGGATTTGTGCCGAGAAAAGGCCTGGGAGTCGAGCTTCAGGGGATTGTCCAACCTGTCTCCCTGCCTAAAAATTTGGAAACTTTCGGGTTGGGGTTCAAACCAACCACAACAGATATAAAGCAAGCGCGGACAATGAAGAAGAAAGTCTGGTATCTTCCCAAACCCGTGCCACGTCTCTCAAGGTCTTTTGTCAGAGCAAGGGCCAAGAGGCCACCAATCCCAAAAATTCTCGGACCATTGATCAGGATGGACGGGGACCTAAATTAGAGCTTCGAGAGACTATTCGCTGATGTCAGTATGGTAGAAGTTGGGGAAGGTTCCAGCAGAGCGGAGATACAATTTGTGGGGCCTGAGGCCAAGACCAACAATTGGACGGTTACTCCTCTTCCTGTCCGAGGGAGTCTTGGTAGTAGGTTTTGATTTATGTTTTTGTTTGTTTTGTTTTGTTCGGATTATTCCAGGGTGTAATCCAAATTTTACTTTTGTTTTGTAAAAGTGTGAACCCTTCTATCCCGCAAGTTTAATAAAGTTCTCTTCTTTTGTCTCATTTTAATTTTGTTTTGTTCTTTTTCTTTCTGAACAGTTCTCTTTTTACTGGTTCTAATAGCATGGCATGCACAGCGGATCTTCGACCTAGTCTAATAAATCAATCTGCATCCGACTTAATGATACAAGAGGTCGTTTGTGACGATGAATCTGAATATGACGAAGATAAAGCCTTCGAAGAGATAAACCGAGAACTGTGCCAATTTGAAGAAAAACCCAAACCTAACCTAAATGACACTGAGGCTGTGAATCTAGGAGACGCTGATAATGTCCGAGAAACCAAGATCAGCATCCATATTGAGCCGAATGTCAGGGAAGAATTGATCAAAACCCTCGTGGAATTCAAAGATGTTTTTGCATGGTCATATGATGATATGCCGGGATTAAGCACCAATTTAGTGGTTCACAAATTGCCCACTGACCCGGCATACCCTCCGGTCAAGCAAAAGCTAAGGAAATTTAAAACAGAAATGAGTGTAAAGATCAAAGAAGAGGTGATTAAGCAGTTGCAGGCGAAGGTCATTCGGGTCACTCGATATCCCGAGTGGTTGGCCAATGTGGTACCAGTTCCAAAGAAGGATGGGAAAATCAGGGTGTACGTCGACTACAGAAACCTCAACAAAGCAAGTCCCAAGGACAATTTTCCATTGCCCAACATCCATATCCTGATCGATAATTGCGCGGGGCGCGAGATCGGATCCTTTGTGGATTGCTATGCGGGATATCATCAGATCCTAATGGACGAGGAAGATGCGGAAAAGACAGCATTTATCACGCCATGGGGAACTTACTGCTATCGGGTAATGCCATTTGGACTGAAGAATGCCGGGGCAACGTACATGCGAGCAATGACTGTTGTGTTTCACGATATGATACACAAAGAAATTGAGGTGTGCGTAGATGATGTGATCATAAAGTCTTGGCGTCAGGAAGACCATGTAGCATACCTAAGGAAATTCTTTCAAAGACTCTGAAGGTATGATATCAAGCTTAACCCAGCCAAATGCGCATTCGGGGCTCCATCAGGAAAGCTGTTAGGATTCATCGTCAGTCAACGGGGTATTGAGCTGGACCCATCTAAGATCGAATCCATCCGAGATTTGCCACCGCCAAAGAACAAAACAGAGGTAATGAGTCTGTTGGGTAGACTCAATTACATCAGCAGGTTCATCGCTCAACTCACAGCAACTTGTGAGCCCATATTTCGGCTGCTGAAAAAGGATGTTGTAAGTTGGACGGTAGAGTGTCAAGAGGCTTTCGACAAAATCAAAGGGTATATGTCTAATCCACCCGTGTTGGTCCCGCCTAAGTCAGAGAAGCCCTTAATTCTTTATCTGACGGTCCTGGAAAATTCATTTGGTTGTGTACTGGGGCAACATGATGACACAGGAAGGAAGGAGCAGGCCATCTACTATCTTAGCAAGAAATTCACAGTATATGAAGTCAAGTACACTCAACTCGAGAAAACATGTTGCGCCCTAACTTGGGTAGCTCAGAAGTTGAAACACTACCTGTCCTCGTATACTACTTATCTCATATCCCGTTTGGACCCATTGAAGTATATCTTTCAGAAACCTATGCCCACGGGGAGGTTGGCAAAATGGCAAATTCTGCTCACAGAGTTTGATATCGTCTATGTGACGAGGACAGCCATGAAAGCCCAGGCGCTGGCCGACCATTTGGCAGAGAATCCCGTCGATGAAAAATACGAGCCTTTAAGAACGTATTTTCCCGACGAAGAGGTAATGCATACAAGTGAGCTGGAGTTACCCGAGGAACTGGGGTTGGAAGCTTTTCTTCGATGGAGCTGCAAACGCGAAAGGGGTTGGAATAGGAGCAGTACTCATTTCTGAAACAGGACGCCATTATCCTGTTACGGCTCAACTACGCTTCTATTGCACCAATAATATGGCCGAGTATGAAGCTTGCATTTTGGGTCTGCGGTTGGCTGCGGACATGGATGTCCAAGACGTTTTGGTCTTAGGAGACTCGGACCTCTTGGTGCATCAGATTCAGGGTGAATGGGAAACACGGGACTTGAAACTCATACCTTATCGACAATGCCTGCACGATCTGAGCAAGCAATTTCGATCAGTGAAATTCAAACATATCCCGAGAGTTCATAACGAGGTTGCGGATGCATTGGCCACCTTAGCATCAATGTTGCCCCACCCTGACAAAATGTATGTTGACCCTCTGCACATCCAGGTTCGTGACCAGCACGCTTATTGCAACGCGATAGAAGAGGAAGTAGATGGTGAACCTTGGTTTCATGATATCAAGGAGTACCTCAAAATTGGGATATATCCGGAACAGGCCACTAGAGACCAAAAAAGAGCCCTTCGGCGTTTGTCGAATGGTTTCTTCCTCAGCGGAGGAGTTTTGTACAAAAGAACCCCGGATTTGGGATTGTTAAGATGTATAGACGCCGGTCAAGCCACGACGGTCATGGCAGAGGTACATGCTGGAGTTTGCGGGCCACATATGAGCGGATATGTATTGGCAAGGAAGATCCTTCGAGCAGGGTATTATTGGCTTACCATGGAGCATGACTATATCTCTTTCGTGAGAAAATGCCATCAGTGTCAGATACATGGAGATCCGATTCATTCTCCGCCAACAGAGTTACATACGATGTCAGCACCCTGGCCATTTGTTGCATGGGGCATGGATGTCATTGGACCTATCAAGCCGGCAGCATCCAATGGTCATAGGTTCATTCTAGTAACCATTGACTACTTCACCAAATGGGTTGAGGCTAAAACCTTCAAGTCGGTAACTAAAAAGGCAGTGGTGGATTTTGTGCACTCCCATATCATCTGTAAATTTGGGATCCCAAAAGTGATCATTACGGACAACGGTGCAAACCTTAACAACAGTCTGATGAGAGAGGTATGCCAACAATTCAAGATTACACACCGCAATTCCACCCCATATCGCCCCAAGGCGAATGGAGCGGTCGAAGCAGCCAATAAAAACATCAAGAAGATACTGCGAAAGATGGTGGA
This sequence comes from Nicotiana sylvestris, assembly GCF_000393655.2. NCBI lineage: Eukaryota > Viridiplantae > Streptophyta > Magnoliopsida > Solanales > Solanaceae > Nicotiana > Nicotiana sylvestris. The sequence goes on from NC_091066.1 coordinate 142,919,486, forward strand.
AGGATCTAGACAATGGCACGAGAGATTACCCTTTTCTTTGTTGGGTTATCGCACTACCGTCCGGACTTCCATAGGTGCAACTCCCTATTTGTTGGTATACGGAACTGAGGCCGTAATACCAGCGGAGGTCGAAATTCCGTCCCTCCGGATTGTCGCTGAAGCCGAGACTGATGATAATGAATGGGTCAAAGCTCGATTGGAACAGTTGAGCTTGATAGACGAGAAAAGATTGGCAGCAGTGTGCCATGGTCAGCTGTATCAGAAGAGAATGGCAAGGACATATAATAAGAAGGTACGCCCTTGGAAGTTTGAAGTAGGGCAGCAGGTATTGAAGAGGATCCTCCCGCATCAGGTCGAAGCAAAAGGCAAGTTCGCCCCAAATTGGCAAGGGCCTTATATCGTGACCAGAGTATTGTCCAACGGTACTTTGTGTTTGACGGATATCGAGGGAAGATGTGTTGACATGGCTATCAATTCGGTTGCAGTCAAGAGATATTATGCGTGACTTCTTTAGTTATGGCAATTATTGGTTCATTTTTTTGTACCTGGTACTTATTGGATAATGAAATGACGGAGGCAATTCTTTCTTCTATCCAAACCCTTTTTACCTTTGTTTCCCCCTTTTGAGCCTTAGGTTATTCTTTCATATCCCTCTTTTGGAATCAATAAAAAAAAAGGGAAAAAGAAAATTGTAAAAAGAAAATGAAAAAGAAGAAGATAAAATCACAAGAAAAACAAAACTGTGGGAACTACGTTTGACCTGATTCCTCAAAGAGGATACGTAGGCGCCTCACGGCTCGGTCATAGTGTGCATAATGTCCATAAGTGTGCATAATAGGCACAGTGTGCGTGACGCACATAGCTCAACATAGAGTAAAAAATAAAATCCCCCAAGCAAGAAAACTGGGGCAGAGGTTATGTTTTAAAATTTCAACAAAAGTTTGATTCCAAAAGTTGTAGCGGATCACCCATCAAAGTTATTTCATTTTTTGATAGCCTTTCTTTTAGCCCCACACCAAAACCCACATCGACGTCCAAAAGACCTCCCGATCAATACCCAAGAGGTGCCAAGTCAGGCAAATAAAGCCGAGAACAATACACCGATCCCTGGCGAAGAAGAGGATCATAAAACTGGAAATGAATTGATAGTCCACAGGAATCTCCAAAAGAGAGGATCATATCGGCAGCACTCCAATCCTCCGTTGAAGAAATAAAATGAGAGAGTCTTGGCGGTGAAAACCTTCGCAGGCACCACAAGGAGACGAAAGATGAGAGATATAAAACGAGAGAGTCTTATCGGTGAAAACCTTCACAGGCACCATAAGGCGCCGGGAGCTGAGAGAAAAGAGAGAGCCTCATTAGTGAAAACCCCTCGAAGGGCACTATGAGACAACAAGACAGATCAGCAAAAGGATCCACGTTCACAAAGAAATGGACGCCCATTTATCCCCAACAAGTAAGGTCATCAGGCAAGTTGATTGATACAAATAGACTGGGTCGGGAATCTATGGTGCACGTCATGATCACAAGGACCAGTCATGTCGTCCAGATAAGTTTTTCTCTTTTCCTTTTTTCCACCAAGTATTGGTTCAGAAAAATTTTCCTCATTTTTCTATCTCTTTCATTTTTCTTTCTAAGAATTCATTTTGAAAGAGATTTTTCAAAGTTTACTACCAGAGGCCGAAGGGGCACAAAAGCAAAATATGAAAAGAGTAGGCTAGGAGCCGAGGCAATAAGACAAAAGGCATCGGCTGCAAAACCAAAAGACGAATTGAGTAGAAAGAAGGGTTACGTAAAGAGAGCGGAAAAAGTTCCGAGAAGGTTTCCCCGCAGAATGTTGATAAATCCCGGACCCAAATCCAAAGTGGTCAGACGCCACAAGAAAGGGAAATCAATCCGGTGCAAGATATCTCCAGGCAATGCAATTCTATGCCCTGCAGTTCCGGGAGGAGGTAAACTCCTGAAGGGAGTAGTTTCGGGATTAAAAGCAGACTCCCACAGCATGTCCTGAAAAGTGAAAGCAGAAAGGGGGATAAATGGAAAACCACCCCCGGCAAGCAACGTCGTCCACCAACCAGTTGTTGGAACATAGAGCAAGGAAAAGAAAAGGGAGAAATCGTCCCCCATCGGAAAGGTCACCGTTGCCCCACCATGATTAAAACTAACTAAATCCTTTTTTCTGCTGCAGGAAAATAAAGATTGATGATGGCAGAAGGACGCAATACCAGAAAGGTCACCAAAGTCGGGGCAGAAAATTTTCTGCCATTGCCAAATATTTTCTCGGAGGAACGAGAAAACAAAATCAAATATGTCTGAGTTTAGCCCACCTGTATAACGAGAGGAATAATTTTCATGTCTTAGTATAAATAGGCGCCCACCTGTATAATGAGAGGAATAATTTTCAGTCTTAGTTTAAATAGGCGCCCACCTGTATAATGAGAGGAATAATTTTCAGTCTTAGTTTAAATAGGCGCCCACCTGTATAATGAGAGGAATATTTTCATTACTCAGTTAAAATAGGCGCCCACCTGTATAATGAGAGGAATACTTTTCATGTCTTAGTATAAATAGGCGCCCACCTGTATAATGAGAGGAATAATTTTCATTCTTAGTTTAAATAGGCGCCCACCTGTATAACGAGAGGATTAATTTTCAGTCTTAGTTTAAAAAGGCACCCACCTGTATAATGAGAGGAATACTATTCAGTCTTAGTTTAAATAGGCGCCCACCTGTATAACGAGAGGAATAATTTTCATGTCTTAGTTTAAATAGGCGCCCACCTGTATAACAAGAGGAATAATTTTCCGTCTTAGTTTAAATAGGCGCCCACCTGTATATTGAGAGGAATACTTTTCAGTCTTAGTTTAAATAGGCGCCCACCTGTATAACGAGAGGAATAATTTTCATGTCTTAGTATAAATAGGCGCCCACCTGTATAATGAGAGAAATAATTTTCAGTCTTAGTTTAAATAGGCGCCCACCTGTATAACGAGAGGAATAATTTTCAGTCTTAGTTTAAATAGGCGCCCACCTGTATAATGAGAGGAATATTTTCATTACTGAGTTAAAATAGGCGCCCACCTGTATAATGAGAGAAATACTTTTCAGTCTTAGTTTAAATAGGCGCCCACCTGTATAACGAGAGGAATAATTTTCAGTCTTAGTTTAAATAGGCGCCCACCTGTATAACGAGAGGAATAATTTTCAGTCTTAGTTTAAATAGGCGCCCACCTGTATAACGAGAGGAATAATTTTCAGTCTTAGTTTAAATAGGCGCCCACCTGTATAATGAGAGGAATATTTTCATTACTGAGTTAAAATAGGCGCCCACCTGTATAATGAGAGGAATACTTTTCAGTCTTAGTTTAAATAGGCGCCCACCTGTATAATGAGAGGAATACTTTTCAGTCTTAGTTTAAATAGGCGCCCACCTGTATAACGAGAGGAATAATTTTTATGTCTTAGTATAAATAGGCGCCCACCTGTATAATGAGAGGAATAATTTTTCGTCTTAGTTTAAATAGGCGCCCACCTGTATAACGAGAGGAATAATTTTCCGTCTTAGTTTAAATAGGCGCCCACCTGTATAATGAGAGGAATACTTTTCAGTCTTAGTTTAAATAGGCACCCACCTGTATAACGAGAGGAATAATTTTCATGTCTTAGTTTAAATAGGCGCCCACCTGTATAATGAGAGGAATACTTTTCAGTCTTAGTTTAAATAGGCTCCCACCTGTATAACGAGAGGAATAATTTTCAGTCTTAGTTTAAATAGGCGCCCACCTGTATAATGAGAGGAATATTTTCATGTCTTAGTTTAAATAGGCGCCCACCTGTATAATGAGAGGAATACTTTTCAGTCTTAGTTTAAATAGGCGCCCACCTGTATAACGAGAGGAATAATTTTCATGTCTTAGTTTAAATAGGCGCCCACCTGTATAACGAGAGGAATAATTTTCATGTCTTAGTTTAAATAGGCGCCCACCTGTATAACGAGAGGAATAATTTTCCGTCTTAGTTTAAATAGGCGCCCACCTGTATAATGAGAGGAATAATTTTCAGTCTTAGTTTAAATAGGCGCCCACCTGTATAACGAGAGGAATAATTTTCATGTCTTAGTATAAATAGGCGCCCACCTGTATAATGAGAGGAATAATTTTTCGTCTTAGTTTAAATAGGCGCCCACCTGTATAACGAGAGGAATAATTTTCATGTCTTAGTTTAAATAGGCGCCCACCTGTATAATGAGAGGAATACTTTTCAGTCTTAGTTTAAATAGGCGCCCACCTGTATAACGAGAGGAATAATTTTCATGTCTTAGTATAAATAGGTGCCCACATGTATAATGAGAGGAATAATTTTCATGTCTTAGTTTAAATAGGAGCTCACCTGTATAATGCGAGGAATACTTTTCAGTCTTAGTTTAAATAGGCACCCACCTGTATAACGAGAGGAATAATTTTCATGTCTTAGTTTAAATAGGCGCCCACCTGTATAATGAGAGGAATACTTTTCAGTCTTAGTTTAAATAGGCTCCCACCTGTATAACGAGAGGAATAATTTTCAGTCTTAGTTTAAATAGGCGCCCACCTGTATAATGAGAGGAATATTTTCATGTCTTAGTTTAAATAGGCGCCCACCTGTATAATGAGAGGAATACTTTTCAGTCTTAGTTTAAATAGGCGCCCACCTGTATAACGAGAGGAATAATTTTCATGTCTTAGTTTAAATAGGCGCCCACCTGTATAATGAGAGGAATATTTTCATGTCTTAGTTTAAATAGGCGCTCACCTGTATAATGCGAGGAATACTTTTCAGTCTTAGTTTAAATAGGCGCCCACCTGTATAACGAGAGTAATAATTTTCATGTCTTAGTTTAAATAGGCGCCCACCTGTATAATGAGAGGAATACTTTTCATGTCTTAGTTTAAATAGGCGCCCACCTGTATAACGAGAGGAATAATTTTCAGTCTTAGTTTAAATAGGCGCCCACCTGTATAATGAGAGGAATATTTTCATGTCTTAGTTTAAATAGGCGCCCACCTGTATAATGAGAGGAATACTTTTCAGTCTTAGTTTAAATAGGCGCCCACCTGTATAACGAGAGGAATAATTTTCATGTCTTAGTTTAAATAGGCGCCCACCTGTATAATGAGAGGAATACTTTTCAGTCTTAGTTTAAATAGGCGCCCACCTGTATAACGAGAGGAATAATTTTCATGTCTTAGTTTAAATAGGCGCCCACCTGTATAACGAGAGGAATAATTTTCAGTCTTAGTTTAAATAGGCGCCCACCTGTATAACGAGAGGAATAATTTTCATGTCTTAGTTTAAATAGGCGCCCACCTGTATAATGAGAGGAATAATTTTCAGACTTAGTTTAAATAGGCGCCCACCTGTATAACGAGAGAAATAATTTTCATGTCTTAGTTTAAATAGGCACCCACCTGTATAACGAGAGGAATAATTTTCCGTCTTAGTTTAAATAGGCGCCCACCTGTATAATGAGAGGAATACTTTTCAGTCTTAGTTTAAATAGGCGCCCACCTGTATAACGAGAGGAATAATTTTCATGTCTTAGTATAAATAGGCGCCCACCTGTATAATGAGAGGAATAATTTTTCATGTCTTAGTTTAAATAGGCGCCCACCTGTATAACGAGAGGAATAATTTTCAGTCTTAGTTTAAATAGGCGCCCACCTGTATAACGAGAGGAATATTTTCATGTCTTAGTTTAAATAGGCGCCCACCTGTATAACGAGAGGAATAATTTTCAGTCTTAGTTTAAATAGGCGCCCACCTGTATAACGAGAGGAATAATTTTCAGTCTTAGTTTAAATAGGCGCCCACCTGTATAACGAGAGGAATATTTTCATGTCTTAGTTTAAATAGGCGCCCACCTGTATAATGAGAGGAATACTTTTCAGTCTTAGTTTAAATAGGCGCCCACCTGTATAACGAGAGAAATAATTTTCATGTCTTAGTTTAAATAGGCGCCCACCTGTATAATGAGAGGAATACTTTTCAGTCTTAGTTTAAATAGGCGCCCACCTGTATAACGAGAGGAATAATTTTCATGTCTTAGTATAAATAGGCGCCCACCTGTATAATGAGAGGAATAATTTTCAGTCTTAGTTTAAATAGGCGCCCACCTGTATAACGAGAGGAATAATTTTCAGTCTTAGTTTAAATAGGCGCCCACCTGTATAATGAGAGGAATATTTTCATTACTCAGTTAAAATAGGCGCCCACCTGTATAATAAGAGGAATACTTTTCAGTCTTAGTTTAAATAGGCGCCCACCTATATAACGAGAGGAATAATTTTCAGTCTTAGTTTAAATAGGCGCCCACCTGTATAATGAGAGAATATTTTCATGTCTTAGTTTAAATAGGCGCCCACCTATATAATGAGAGGAATACTTTTCAGTCTTAGTTTAAATAGGCGCCCACCTGTATAACGAGAGGAATAATTTTCATGTCTTAGTTTAAATAGGCGCCCACCTGTATAATGAGAGGAATACTATTCAGTCTTAGTTTAAATAGGCGCCCACCTGTATAACGAGAGGAATAATTTTCATGTCTTAGTATAAATAGGCGCCCACCTGTATAATGAGAGGAATAATTTTCAGTCTTAGTTTAAATAGGCGCCCACCTGTATAATGAGAGGAATAATTTTCAGTCTTAGTTTAAATAGGCGCCCACCTGTATAATGAGAGGAATATTTTCATTACTCAGTTAAAATAGGCGCCCACCTGTATAATGAGAGGAATACTTTTCATGTCTTAGTATAAATAGGCGCCCACCTGTATAATGAGAGGAATAATTTTCATTCTTAGTTTAAATAGGCGCCCACCTGTATAACGAGAGGAATAATTTTCAGTCTTAGTTTAAAAAGGCACCCACCTGTATAATGAGAGGAATATTTTCATTACTCAGTTAAAATAGGCGCCCACCTATATAATGAGAGGAATACTTTTCAGTCTTAGTTTAAATAGGCGCCCACCTGTATAACGAGAGGAATAATTTTCAGTCTTAGGTAAAATAGGCTCCCACCTGTATAATGAGAGGAATATTTTCATGTCTTAGTTTAAATAGGCGCACACCTGTATAATGAGAGGAATACTTTTCAGTCTTAGTTTAAATAGGCGCCCACCTGTATAACGAGAGGAATAATTTTCATGTCTTAGTTTAAATAGGCGCCCACCTGTATAATGAGAGGAATAATTTTCAGTCTTAGTTTAAATAGGCGCCCACCTGTATAATGAGAGGAATATTTTCATGTCTTAGTTTAAATAGGCACCCACCTATATAACGAGAGGAATACTTTTCAGTCTTAGTTTAAATAGGCGCCCACCTGTATAACGAGAGGAATAATTTTCAGTCTTAGTTTAAATAGGCGCCCACCTGTATAATAAGAGGAATACTTTTCAGTCTTAGTTTAAATAGGCGCCCACCTGTATAACGAGAGGAATAATTTTCATGTCTTAGTATAAATAGGCGCCCACCTGTATAATGAGAGGAATAATTTTTAGTCTTAGTTTAAATAGGCGCCCACCTGTATAACGAGAGGAATAATTTTCAGTCTTAGTTTAAATAGGCGCCCACCTGTATAATGAGAGCAATATTTCATTACTCAGTTAAAATAGGCGCCCACCTGTATAATGAGAGGAATACTTTTCATGTCTTAGTTTAAATAGGCGCCCACCTGTATAACGAGAGGAATAATTTTCAGTCTTAGTTTAAATAGGCGCCCACCTGTATAATGAGAGGAATATTTTCATGTCTTAGTTTAAATAGGCGCCCACCTGTATAATGAGAGGAATACTTTTCAGTCTTAGTTTAAATAGGCGCCCACCTGTATAACGAGAGGAATAATTTTCATGTCTTAGTTTAAATAGGCGCCCACCTGTATAACGAGAGGAATAATTTTCATGTCTTAGTTTAAATAGGCGCCCACCTGTATAATGAGAGGAATACTTTTCAGTCTTAGTTTAAATAGGCACCCACTTGTATAACGAGAGGAATAATTTTCATGTCTTAGTATAAATAGGCGCCCACCTGTATAATGAGAGGAATAATTTTTTGTCTTACTTTAAATAGGCGCCCACCTGTATAACGAGAGGAATAATTTTCAGTCTTAGTTTAAATAGGCGCCCACCTGTATAACGAGAGGAATAATTTTCAGTCTTAGTTTAAATAGGCGCCCACCTGTATAATGAGAGGAATACTTTTCAGTCTTAGTTTAAATAGGCGCCCACCTGTATAACGAGAGGAATAATTTTCAGTCTTAGTTTAAATAGGCGCCCACCTGTATAATGAGAGGAATAATTTTCATGTCTTAGTTTAAATAGGCGCCCACCTGTATAATGAGAGGAATACTTTTCAGTCTTAGTTTAAATAGGCACCCACCTGTATAACGAGAGGAATAATTTTCATGTCTTAGTTTAAATAGGCGCCCACCTGTATAATGAGAGGACTACTTTTCAGTCTTAGTTTAAATAGGCGCCCACCTGTATAACGAGAGGAATAATTTTCATGTCTTAGTATAAATAGGCGCCCACCTGTATATTGAGAGGAATAATTTTCAGTCTTAGTTTAAATAGGCGCCCACCTGTATAACGAGAGGAATAATTTTCAGTCTTAGTTTAAATAGGCGCCCACCTGTATAATGAGAGGAATATTTTCATTACTCAGTTAAAATAGGCGCCCACCTGTATAATGAGAGGAATACTTTTCAGTCTTAGTTTAAATAGGCGCCCACCTGTATAACGAGAGGAATAATTTTCATGTCTTAGTTTAAATAGGCGCCCCACCTGTATAACGAGAGGAATAATTTTCCGTCTTAGTTTAAATAGGCGCCCACCTGTATAATGAGAGGAATACTTTTCAGTCTTAGTTTAAATAGGCGCCCACCTGTATAACGAGAGGAATAATTTTCATGTCTTAGTATAAATAGGCGCCCACCTGTATAATGAGAGGAATAATTTTCAGTCTTAGTTTAAATAGGCGCCCACCTGTATAACGAGAGGAATAATTTTCAGTCTTAGTTTAAATAGGCGCCCAACTGTATAATGAGAGGAATATTTTCATGTCTTAGTTTAAATAGGTGCCCACCTGTATAATGAGAAGAATACTTTTCAGTCTTAGTTTAAATAGGCGCCCACCTGTATAACGAGAGGAATAATTTTCATGTCTTAGTTTAAATGGGCGCCCACCTGTATAACGAGAGGAATAATTTTCCGTCTTAGTTTAAATAGGCGCTCACCTGTATAATGAGAGGAATACTTTTCAGTCTTAGTTTAAATAGGCGCCCACCTGTATAACGAGAGAAATAATTTTCATGTCTTAGTTTAAATAGGCGCCCACCTGTATAACGAGAGGAATAATTTTCAGTCTTAGTTTAAATAGGCGCCCACCAGTATAATGAGAGGAATATTTTCATGTCTTAGTTTAAATAGGCGCCCACCTATATAACGAGAGGAATAATTTTCAGTCTTAGTTTAAATAGGCGCCCACCTGTATAACGAGAGGAATAATTTTCAGTCTTAGTTTAAATAGGCGCCCACCTGTATAATGAGAGGAATATTTTCATGTCTTAGTTTAAATAGGCGCCCACCTGTATAATGAGAGGAATACTTTTCAGTGTCAGTTTAAATAGGCGCCCACCTGTATAACGAGAGGAATAATTTTCATGTCTTAGTTTAAAAAGGCGCCCACCTGTATAATGAGAGGAATACTTTTCAGTCTTAGTTTAAATAGGCGCCCACTTGTATAACGAGATGAATAATTTTCATGTCTTAGTATAAATAGGCGCCCACCTGTATAATGAGAGGAATAATTTTCATGTCTTAATATAAATAGGCGCCCACCTGTATAATGAGAGGATTAATTTTCAGTCTTAGTTTAAATTGGCGCACACCTGTATAATGAGAGGAATATTTTCATGTCTTAGTTTAAATAGGCGCTCACCTGTATAATGCGAGGAATACTTTTCAGTCTTAGTTTAAATAGGCGCCCACCTGTATAATGAGAGAAATAATTTTCATGTCTTAGTTTAAATAGGCGCCCACCTGTATAACGAGAGAAATAATTTTCCGTCTTAGTTTAAATAGGCGCCCACCTGTATAACGAGAGGAATAATTTTCATGTCTTAGTTTAAATAGGCGCCCACCTGTATAACGAGAGGAATAATTTTAATGTCTTAGTATAAATAGGCGCCCACCTGTATAATGAGAGGAATAATTTTCAGTCTTAGTTTAAATAGGCGCCCACCTGTATAATGAGAGGAATATTTTCATGTCATAGTTTAAATAGGTCCCACCTGTATAATGAGAAGAATACTTTTCAGTCTTAATTTAAATAGGCGCCCACCTGTATAACGAGAGGAATAATTTTCATGTCTTAGTTTAAATAGGCGCCCACCTGTATAACGAGAGGAATACTTTTCAGTCTTAGTTTAAATAGGCGCCCACCTGTATAACGAGAGGAATACTTTTCAGTCTTAGTTTAAATAGGCGCCCACCTGTATAACGAGAGGAATAATTTTCATGTCTTAGTTTAAATAGGCGCCCACCTGTATAATGAGAGGACTACTTTTCAGTCTTAGTTTAAATAGGCGCCCACCTGTATAACGAGAGGATTAATTTTCATGTCTTAGTATAAATAGGCGCCCACCTGTATATTGAGAGGAATAATTTTCAGTCTTAGTTTAAATAGGCGCCCACCTGTATAACGAGAGGAATAATTTTCAGTCTTAGTTTAAATAGGCGCCCACCTGTATAATGAGAGGAATATTTTCATTACTCAGTTAAAATAGGCGCCCACCTGTATAATGAGAGGAATACTTTTCAGTCTTAGTTTAAATAGGCGCCCACCTGTATAACGAGAGGAATAATTTTCATGTCTTAGTTTAAATAGGCGCCCCACCTGTATAACGAGAGGAATAATTTTCCGTCTTAGTTTAAATAGGCGCCCACCTGTATAATGAGAGGAATACTTTTCAGTCTTAGTTTAAATAGGCGCCCACCTGTATAACGAGAGGAATAATTTTCATGTCTTAGTATAAATAGGCGCCCACCTGTATAATGAGAGGAATAATTTTCAGTCTTAGTTTAAATAGGCGCCCACCTGTATAACGAGAGGAATAATTTTCAGTCTTAGTTTAAATAGGCGCCCAACTGTATAATGAGAGGAATATTTTCATGTCTTAGTTTAAATAGGTGCCCACCTGTATAATGAGAAGAATACTTTTCAGTCTTAGTTTAAATAGGCGCCCACCTGTATAACGAGAGGAATAATTTTCATGTCTTAGTTTAAATGGGCGCCCACCTGTATAACGAGAGGAATAATTTTCCGTCTTAGTTTAAATAGGCGCTCACCTGTATAATGAGAGGAATACTTTTCAGTCTTAGTTTAAATAGGCGCCCACCTGTATAACGAGAGAAATAATTTTCATGTCTTAGTTTAAATAGGCGCCCACTTGTATAACGAGAGAAATAATTTTCAGTCTTAGTTTAAATAGGCGCCCACCAGTATAATGAGAGGAATATTTTCATGTCTTAGTTTAAATAGGCGCCCACCTATATAACGAGAGGAATAATTTTCAGTCTTAGTTTAAATAGGCGCCCACCTGTATAACGAGAGGAATAATTTTCAGTCTTAGTTTAAATAGGCGCCCACCTGTATAATGAGAGGAATATTTTCATGTCTTAGTTTAAATAGGCGCCCACCTGTATAATGAGAGGAATACTTTTCAGTGTCAGTTTAAATAGGCGCCCACCTGTATAACGAGAGGAATAATTTTCATGTCTTAGTTTAAATAGGCGCCCACCTGTATAATGAGAGGAATACTTTTCAGTCTTAGTTTAAATAGGCGCCCACTTGTATAACGAGATGAATAATTTTCATGTCTTAGTATAAATAGGCGCCCACCTGTATAATGAGAGGAATAATTTTCATGTCTTAATATAAATAGGCGCCCACCTGTATAATGAGAGGATTAATTTTCAGTCTCAGTTTAAATTGGCGCACACCTGTATAATGAGAGGAATATTTTCATGTCTTAGTTTAAATAGGCGCTCACCTGTATAATGCGAGGAATACTTTTCAGTCTTAGTTTAAATAGGCGCCCACCTGTATAATGAGAGAAATAATTTTCATGTCTTAGTTTAAATAGGCGCCCACCTGTATAACGAGAGAAATAATTTTCCGTCTTAGTTTAAATAGGCGCCCACCTGTATAACGAGAGGAATAATTTTCATGTCTTAGTTTAAATAGGCGCCCACCTGTATAACGAGAGGAATAATTTTAATGTCTTAGTATAAATAGGCGCCCACCTGTATAATGAGAGGAATAATTTTCAGTCTTAGTTTAAATAGGCGCCCACCTGTATAATGAGAGGAATATTTTCATGTCATAGTTTAAATATGTCCCACCTGTATAATGAGAAGAATACTTTTCAGTCTTAATTTAAATAGGCGCCCACCTGTATAACGAGAGGAATAATTTTCATGTCTTAGTTTAAATAGGCGCCCACCTGTATAACGAGAGGAATAATTTTCCGTCTTAGTTTAAATAGGCGCCCACCTGTATAACGAGAGGAATACTTTTCAGTCTTAGTTTAAATAGGCGCCCACCTGTATAACGAGAGGAATAATTTTCAGTCTTAGTTTAAATAGGCGCCCACCTGTATAACGAGAGGAATAATTTTCAGTCTTAGTTTAAATAGGCGCCCACCTGTATAATGAGAGGAATAATTTTCAGTCTTAGTTTAAATAGGCGCCCACCTGTATAACGAGAGGAATACTTTTCAGTCTTAGTTTAAATAGGCGCCCACCTGTATAACGAGAGGAATAATTTTCATGTCTTAGTTTAAATAGGCGCCCACCTGTATAATGTGAGGAATACTTTTCAGTCTTAGTTTAAATAGGCTCCCACCTGTATAACGAGAGGAATAATTTTCAGTCTTAGTTTAAATAGGCGCCCACCTGTATAACGAGAGGAATAATTTTCATGTCTTAGTTTAAATGGGCGCCCACCTGTATAACGAGAGGAATAATTTTCCGTCTTAGTTTAAATAGGCGCTCACCTGTATAATGAGAGGAATACTTTTCAGTCTTAGTTTAAATAGGCGCCCACCTGTATAACGAGAGAAATAATTTTCATGTCTTAGTTTAAATAGGCGCCCACCTGTATAACGAGAGGAATAATTTTCAGTCTTAGTTTAAATAGGCGCCCACCAGTATAATGAGAGGAATATTTTCATGTCTTAGTTTAAATAGGCGCCCACCTATATAACGAGAGGAATAATTTTCAGTCTTAGTTTAAATAGGCGCCCACCTGTATAACGAGAGGAATAATTTTCAGTCTTAGTTTAAATAGGCGCCCACCTGTATAATGAGAGGAATATTTTCATGTCTTAGTTTAAATAGGCGCCCACCTGTATAATGAGAGGAATACTTTTCAGTGTCAGTTTAAATAGGCGCCCACCTGTATAACGAGAGGAATAATTTTCATGTCTTAGTTTAAATAGGCGCCCACCTGTATAATGAGAGGAATACTTTTCAGTCTTAGTTTAAATAGGCGCCCACTTGTATAACGAGATGAATAATTTTCATGTCTTAGTATAAATAGGCGCCCACCTGTATAATGAGAGGAATAATTTTCATGTCTTAATATAAATAGGCGCCCACCTGTATAATGAGAGGATTAATTTTCAGTCTTAGTTTAAATTGGCGCACACCTGTATAATGAGAGGAATATTTTCATGTCTTAGTTTAAATAGGCGCTCACCTGTATAATGCGAGGAATACTTTTCAGTCTTAGTTTAAATAGGCGCCCACCTGTATAATGAGAGAAATAATTTTCATGTCTTAGTTTAAATAGGCGCCCACCTGTATAACGAGAGAAATAATTTTCCGTCTTAGTTTAAATAGGCGCCCACCTGTATAACGAGAGGAATAATTTTCATGTCTTAGTTTAAATAGGCGCCCACCTGTATAACGAGAGGAATAATTTTAATGTCTTAGTATAAATAGGCGCCCACCTGTATAATGAGAGGAATAATTTTCAGTCTTAGTTTAAATAGGCGCCCACCTGTATAATGAGAGGAATATTTTCATGTCATAGTTTAAATAGGTCCCACCTGTATAATGAGAAGAATACTTTTCAGTCTTAATTTAAATAGGCGCCCACCTGTATAACGAGAGGAATAATTTTCATGTCTTAGTTTAAATAGGCGCCCACCTGTATAACGAGAGGAATACTTTTCAGTCTTAGTTTAAATAGGCGCCCACCTGTATAACGAGAGGAATACTTTTCAGTCTTAGTTTAAATAGGCGCCCACCTGTATAACGAGAGGAATAATTTTCATGTCTTAGTTTAAATAGGCGCCCACCTGTATAATGAGAGGACTACTTTTCAGTCTTAGTTTAAATAGGCGCCCACCTGTATAACGAGAGGATTAATTTTCATGTCTTAGTATAAATAGGCGCCCACCTGTATATTGAGAGGAATAATTTTCAGTCTTAGTTTAAATAGGCGCCCACCTGTATAACGAGAGGAATAATTTTCAGTCTTAGTTTAAATAGGCGCCCACCTGTATAATGAGAGGAATATTTTCATTACTCAGTTAAAATAGGCGCCCACCTGTATAATGAGAGGAATACTTTTCAGTCTTAGTTTAAATAGGCGCCCACCTGTATAACGAGAGGAATAATTTTCATGTCTTAGTTTAAATAGGCGCCCCACCTGTATAACGAGAGGAATAATTTTCCGTCTTAGTTTAAATAGGCGCCCACCTGTATAATGAGAGGAATACTTTTCAGTCTTAGTTTAAATAGGCGCCCACCTGTATAACGAGAGGAATAATTTTCATGTCTTAGTATAAATAGGCGCCCACCTGTATAATGAGAGGAATAATTTTCAGTCTTAGTTTAAATAGGCGCCCACCTGTATAACGAGAGGAATAATTTTCAGTCTTAGTTTAAATAGGCGCCCAACTGTATAATGAGAGGAATATTTTCATGTCTTAGTTTAAATAGGTGCCCACCTGTATAATGAGAAGAATACTTTTCAGTCTTAGTTTAAATAGGCGCCCACCTGTATAACGAGAGGAATAATTTTCATGTCTTAGTTTAAATGGGCGCCCACCTGTATAACGAGAGGAATAATTTTCCGTCTTAGTTTAAATAGGCGCTCACCTGTATAATGAGAGGAATACTTTTCAGTCTTAGTTTAAATAGGCGCCCACCTGTATAACGAGAGAAATAATTTTCATGTCTTAGTTTAAATAGGCGCCCACTTGTATAACGAGAGAAATAATTTTCAGTCTTAGTTTAAATAGGCGCCCACCAGTATAATGAGAGGAATATTTTCATGTCTTAGTTTAAATAGGCGCCCACCTATATAACGAGAGGAATAATTTTCAGTCTTAGTTTAAATAGGCGCCCACCTGTATAACGAGAGGAATAATTTTCAGTCTTAGTTTAAATAGGCGCCCACCTGTATAATGAGAGGAATATTTTCATGTCTTAGTTTAAATAGGCGCCCACCTGTATAATGAGAGGAATACTTTTCAGTGTCAGTTTAAATAGGCGCCCACCTGTATAACGAGAGGAATAATTTTCATGTCTTAGTTTAAATAGGCGCCCACCTGTATAATGAGAGGAATACTTTTCAGTCTTAGTTTAAATAGGCGCCCACTTGTATAACGAGATGAATAATTTTCATGTCTTAGTATAAATAGGCGCCCACCTGTATAATGAGAGGAATAATTTTCATGTCTTAATATAAATAGGCGCCCACCTGTATAATGAGAGGATTAATTTTCAGTCTTAGTTTAAATTGGCGCACACCTGTATAATGAGAGGAATATTTTCATGTCTTAGTTTAAATAGGCGCTCACCTGTATAATGCGAGGAATACTTTTCAGTCTTAGTTTAAATAGGCGCCCACCTGTATAATGAGAGAAATAATTTTCATGTCTTAGTTTAAATAGGCGCCCACCTGTATAACGAGAGAAATAATTTTCCGTCTTAGTTTAAATAGGCGCCCACCTGTATAACGAGAGGAATAATTTTCATGTCTTAGTTTAAATAGGCGCCCACCTGTATAACGAGAGGAATAATTTTAATGTCTTAGTATAAATAGGCGCCCACCTGTATAATGAGAGGAATAATTTTCAGTCTTAGTTTAAATAGGCGCCCACCTGTATAATGAGAGGAATATTTTCATGTCATAGTTTAAATATGTCCCACCTGTATAATGAGAAGAATACTTTTCAGTCTTAATTTAAATAGGCGCCCACCTGTATAACGAGAGGAATAATTTTCATGTCTTAGTTTAAATAGGCGCCCACCTGTATAACGAGAGGAATAATTTTCCGTCTTAGTTTAAATAGGCGCCCACCTGTATAACGAGAGGAATACTTTTCAGTCTTAGTTTAAATAGGCGCCCACCTGTATAACGAGAGGAATAATTTTAATGTCTTAGTTTAAATAGGCGCCCATTTGTATAATGAGAGGAATAATTTTCAGTCATAGTTTAAATAGGCGCCCACCTGTATAATGAGAGGAATAATTTTCAGTCTTAGTTTAAATAAACGCTCACCTGTATTACGAGAGGAATACTTTTCAGTCTTAGTTTAAATAGGCGCCCACCTGTATAACGAGAGGAATAATTTTCATGTCTTAGTTTAAATAGGCGCCCACCTGTATAATGTGAGGAATACTTTTCAGTCTTAGTTTAAATAGGCTCCCACCTGTATAACGAGAGGAATAATTTTCAGTCTTAGTTTAAATAGGCGCCCACCTATATAACGAGAGGAATAATTTTCAGTCTTAGTTTAAATAGCCGCCCACCAGTATAATGAGAGGAATATTTTCATTACTCAGTTAAAATAGGCGCCCACCTGTATAATGCGAGGATTATTTTCATGTCTTAGTTTAAATAGGCGCCCAGCTGTATAACGAGAGAAATAATTTTCAGTCTTAGTTTAAATAGGCGCCCACCTATATAACGAGAGGAATACTTTTCAGTCTTAGTATAAATAGGCGCCCACCTGTATAACGAGTGGAATAATTTTCAGTCGTAGTTTAAATAGGCGCACACCTGTATAATGAGAGGAATAATTTTCAGTCTTTGTTTAAATAGGCGCCCACGTGTATAACGAGAGGAATAATTTTCAGTCTTAGTTTAAATAGACGCCCACCTGTATAATGAGAGGAATATTTTCATGTCTTAGTTTAAATAGGCGCCCACCTGTATAACGAGAGGAATAATTTTCAGTCTTAGTTTGAATTGGCGCCCACCTGTATAACGAGAGGAATAATTTTCAGTCTTAGTTTAAATAGGCGCCCACCTGTATAATGAGAGGAATATTTTCATGTCTTAGTTTAAATAGGCGCCCACCTGTATAACGAGAGGAATAATTTTCATGTCTTAGTTTAAATAGGCGCCCACCTGTATAATGAGAGGAATACTTTTCAGTCTTAGTTTAAATAGGCGTCCACCTGTATAACGAGAGGAATAATTTTCATGTCTTAGTATAAATAGGCGCCCACCTGTATAATGAGAGGAATAATTTTCAGTCTTATTTTAAATAGGCGCCCACCTGTATAATGAGAGAAATATTATCATGTCTTAGTTTAAATAGGCGCTCACCTGTATAATGAGAGGAATACTTTTCAGGCTTAGTTTAAATAGGCGCCCACCTGTATAACAAGAGGAATAATTTTCATGTCTTAGTTTAAATAGGCGCCCATCTGTATAACGAGAGAAATAATTTTCCGTCTTAGTTTAAATAGGCGCCCACCTGTATAACGAGAGGAATAATTTTCATGTCTTAGTATAAATAGGCGCCCACCTGTATAATGAGAGGAATATTTTCATGTCTTAGTTTAAATAGGCGCCCACCTGTATAACGAGAGGAATAATTTTCATGTCTTAGTTTAAATAGGCGCCCACCTGTATAATGAGAGGAATACTTTTCAGTCTTAGTTTAAATAGGCGTCCACCTGTATAACGAGAGGAATAATTTTCATGTCTTAGTATAAATAGGCGTCCACCTGTATAATGAGAGGAATAATTTTCAGTCTTATTTTAAATAGGCGCCCACCTGTATAATGAGAGAAATATTATCATGTCTTAGTTTAAATAGGCGCTCACCTGTATAATGAGAGGAATACTTTTCAGTCTTAGTTTAAATAGGCGCCCACCTGTATAACAAAAGGAATAATTTTCATGTCTTAGTTTAAATAGGCGCCCATCTGTATAACGAGAGAAATAATTTTCCGTCTTAGTTTAAATAGGCGCCCACCTGTATAACGAGAGGAATAATTTTCATGTCTTAGTATAAATAGGCGCCCACCTGTATAATGAGAGGAATAATTTTCCGTCTTAGTTTAAATAGGCGCCCACCTGTATAACGAGAGGAATAATTTTCATGTCTTAGTATAAATAGGCGCCCACCTGTATAATGAGAGGAATAATTTTCCATCTTAGTTTAAATAGGCGCCCACCTGTATAGCGAGAGGAATAATTTTCATGTCTTAGTATAAATAGGCGCCCACCTGTATAACGAGAGAAATATTTTCATGTCTTAGTATAAATACGCGCCCACCTGTATAACGAGAGGAATAATTTTCATGTCTTAGTTTAAATAGGCGCCCACCTGTATAATGAGAGGAATACTTTTCAGTCTTAGTTTAAATAGGCGTCCACCTGTATAACGAGAGGAATAATTTTCATGTCTTAGTATAAATAGGCGCCCACCTGTATAATGAGAGGAATAATTTTCAGTCTTATTTTAAATAGGCGCCCACCTGTATAATGAGAGAAATATTATCATGTCTTAGTTTAAATAGGCGCTCACCTGTATAATGAGAGGAATACTTTTCAGTCTTAGTTTAAATAGGCGCCCACCTGTATAACAAAAGGAATAATTTTCATGTCTTAGTTTAAATAGGCGCCCATCTGTATAACGAGAGAAATAATTTTCCGTCTTAGTTTAAATAGGCGCCCACCTGTATAACGAGAGGAATAATTTTCATGTCTTAGTATAAATAGGCGCCCACCTGTATAATGAGAGGAATAATTTTCCGTCTTAGTTTAAATAGGCGCCCACCTGTATAACGAGAGGAATAATTTTCATGTCTTAGTATAAATAGGCGCCCACCTGTATAATGAGAGGAATAATTTTCCATCTTAGTTTAAATAGGCGCCCACCTGTATAGCGAGAGGAATAATTTTCATGTCTTAGTATAAATAGGCGCCCACCTGTATAACGAGAGAAATATTTTCATGTCTTAGTATAAATACGCGCCCACCTGTATAATGAGAGGAATATTTTCATGTCTTAGTTTAAATAGGCGCCCACCTGTATAATGAGGGGAATAGTTTTCAGTCTTAGTTTAAATAGGCGCCCACCTGTATAACGAGAGGAATAATATTCATGTCTTAGTTTAAATTAGCGCCCACCTGTATAATGAGAGGAATACTTTTCAGTCTTACTTTAAATCGGCGCCCACCTGTATCACGAGAGGAATAATTTTCATGTCTTAGTATAAATAGGCGCCCACCTTTATAATTAGAGGAATAATTTTCAGTCTTAGTTTAAATAGGCGCCCACCTGTATAACGAGAGGAATAATTTTCAGTCTTAGTTTAAATAGGCGCCCACCTATATAATGAGAGGAATATTTTCATGTCTTAGTTTAAATAGGCGACTCACCTGTATAATGAGAGGAATAATTTTCATGTCTTAGTATAAATAGGCGCCCACCTATATAATGAGAGGAATAATTTTCCGTCTTAGTTTAAATAGGCGCCCACCTGTATAACGAGAGGAATAATTTTCAGTCTTAGTTTAAATAGGCGCCCATCTG
The DNA here is from genome assembly GCF_000393655.2 of Nicotiana sylvestris. Lineage (NCBI taxonomy): Eukaryota > Viridiplantae > Streptophyta > Magnoliopsida > Solanales > Solanaceae > Nicotiana > Nicotiana sylvestris. The sequence continues at coordinate 142,939,369 of NC_091066.1, forward strand.
TATAACGAGAGGAATAATTTTCCGTCTTAGTTTAAATAGGCGCCCACCTGTATAATGAGAGGAATACTTTTCAGTCTTAGTTTAAATAGGCGCCCACCTGTAAAACGAGAGGAATAATTTTCATGTCTTAGTATAAATAGGTTCCCACCTGTATAATGAGAGGAATAATTTTCCGTCTTAGTTTAAATAGGCGCCCACCTGTATAACGAGAGGAATAATTTTCAGTCTTAGTTTAAATAGGCGCCCACCTGTATAATGAGAGGAATATTTTCATTTCTTAGTTTAAATAGGCGCCCACCTGTATAATGAGAGCAATACTTTTCAGTCTTAGTTTAAATAGGCGCCCACCTGTATAACGAGAGGAATAATTTTCAGTCTTAGTTTAAATAGGCGCCCACCTGTATAACGAGAGGAATAATTTTCATGTCTTAGTTTAAATAGGCGCCCGCCTGTATAATGAGAGGAATACTTTTCATTCATAGTTTAAATAGGCGCCCACCTGTATAATGAGAGGAATAATTTTCATGTCTTAGTATAAATAGGTGCCCACCTGTATAATGAGAGGAATAATTTTTCGTCTTAGTTTAAATAGGCGCTAACCTGTATAACGAGAGGAATAATTTTCATGTCTTAGTATAAATAGGCGCCCACCTGTATAACGAGAGAAATAATTTACATGTCTTAGTATAAATAGGCGCCCACATGTATAATGAGAGGAATATTTTCATGTCTTAGTATAAATAGGCGCCCACCTGTATAATGAGAGGAATATTTTCATTTCTTAATTTAAATAGGCGCTCACCTGTATAATGAGGGGAATACTTTTCAGTCTTAGTTTAAATAGGCGCCCACCTGTATAACGAGAGGAATAATATTCATGTCTTAGTTTAAATAAGCGCCCACCTGTATAACGAGAGGAATAATTTTCATGTCTTAGTTTAAATAGGCGCCCGCCTGTATAATGAGAGGAATACTTTTCATTCATAGTTTAAATAGGCGCCCACCTGTATAATGAGAGGAATAATTTTCATGTCTTAGTATAAATAGGCGCCCACCTGTATAATGAGAGGAATAATTTTCCGTCTTAGTTTAAATAGGCGCTAACCTGTATAACAAGAGGAATAATTTTCATGTCTTAGTATAAATAGGCGCCCACCTGTATAATGAGAGGAATATTTTCATGTCTTAGTATAAATAGGCGCCCACCTGTATAATGAGAGGAATATTTTCATGTCTTAATTTAAATAGGCGCTCACCTGTATAATGAGGGGAATACTTTTCAGTCTTAGTTTAAATAGGCGCCCACCTGTATAACGAGAGGAATAATATTCATGTCTTAGTTTAAATAAGCGCCCACCTGTATAATGAGAGGAATACTTTTCAGTCTTAGTTTAAATAGGCGCCCACCTGTATCACGAGAGGAATAATTTTCATGTCTTAGTATAAATAGGAGCCCACCTGTATAACGAGAGGAATAATTTTCAGTCTTAGTTTAAATAGGCGCCCACCTGTATAATGAGAGGAATATTTTCATGTCTTAGTTTAAATAGGCGCTCACCTGTATAATGAGAGGAATAATTTTCATGTCTTAGTATAAATAGGCGCCCACCTGTATAATGAGAGGAATAATTTTCCGTCTTAGTTTAAATAGGCGCCCACCTATATAACGAGAGGAATAATTTTCAGTCTTAATTTAAATAGGCGCCCACCTGTATAATGAGAGGAATATTTTCATGTATTAGTTTAAATAGGCGCCCACCTGTATAATGAGAGGAATACTTTTCAGTCTTAGTTTAAATAGGCGCCCACCTGTATAACGAGAGGAATAATTTTCTTGTCTTAATTTAAATAGGCGCCCAGCTGTATAACGAGAGAAATAATTTTCCGTCTTAGTTTAAATAGGCGCCCACCTGTATAATGAGAGGAATACTTTTCAGTCTTAGTTTAAATAGGCGCCCACCTGTATAACGAGAGGAATAATTTTCATGTCTTAGTATAAATAGGCACCCACCTGTATAATGAGAGGAATAATTTTCAGTCTTAGTTTAAATAGGCGCCCACCTGTATAACGAGAGGAATAATTTTCAGTCTTAGTTTAAATAGGCGCCCACCTGTATAATGAGAGGAATATTTTCATGTATTAGTTTAAATAGGCGCCCACCTGTATAATGATAGGAATACTTTTCAGTCTTAGTTTAAATAGGCGCCCACCTGTATAACGAGAGGAATAATTTTCTTGTCTTAATTTAAATAGGCGCCCAGCTGTATAACGAGAGAAATAATTTTCCGTATTAGTTTAAATAGGCGCCCACCTATATAATGAGAGGAATACTTTTCAGTCTTAGTTTAAATAGGCGCCCACCTGTATAACGAGAGGAATAATTTTCATGTCTTAGTATAAATAGGCGCCCACCTGTATAATGAGAGGAATACTTTTCAGTCTTAGTTTAAATAGGCGCCCACCTGTATAACGAGAGGAATAATTTTCATGTCTTAGTTTAAATAGGCGCCCACCTGTATAATGAGAGGAATACTTTTCAGTCTTAGTTTAAATAGGCACCCACTTGTATAACGAGAGGAATAATTTTCATGTCTTAGTATAAATAGGCGCCCACCTGTATAATGAGAGGAATAATTTTCCGTCTTAGTTTAAATAGGCGCCCACCTGTATAACGAGCGGAATAATTTTCATGTCTTAGTATAAATAGGCGCCCACCTGTATAACGAGAGGAATAATTTTCATTTCTTAGTATAAATAGGCGCCCACCTGTATAATGAGAGGAATATTTTCATGTCTTAGTATAAATAGGCGCCCACCTGTATAATGAGAGGAATATTTTCATGTCTTAGTTTAAATAGGCGCCCACCTGTATAATGAGAGGAATACTTTTCAGTCTTAGTTTAAATAGGCGCCCACCTGTATAACGAGAGGAATAATTTTCATGTCTTAGTTTAAATAGGCGCCCACCTGTATAATGAGAGGAATACTTTTCAGTCTTAGTTTAAATAGGCGCCCACCTGTATAACGAGAGGAATAATTTTCATGTCTTAGTTTAAATAGGCGCCCACCTGTATAATGAGAGGAATACTTTTCAGTCTTAGTTTAAATAGGCGCCCACCTGTATAACGAGAGGAATAATTTTCATGTCTTAGTTTAAATAGGCGCCCACCTGTATAATGAGAGGAATACTTTTCAGTCTTAGTTTAAATAGGCGCCCACCTGTATAACGAGAGGAATAATTTTCATGTCTTAGTTTAAATAGGCGCCCACCTGTATAACGAGAGGAATAATTTTCATGTCTTAGTTTAAATAGGCGCCCACCTGTATAACGAGAGGAATAATTTTCAGTCTTAGTTTAAATAGGCGCCCACCTGTATAACGAGAGGAATAATTTTCAGTCTTAGTTTAAATAGGCGCCCACCTGTATAATGAGAGGAATACTTTTCAGTCTTAGTTTAAATAGGCGCCCACCTGTATAATGAGAGGAATACTTTTCAGTCTTAGTTTAAATAGGCGCCCACCTGTATAACGAGAGGAATAATTTTCATGTCTTAGTTTAAATAGGTGTCCGCCTGTATAATGAGAGGTATACTTTTCATTCATAGTTTAAATAGGCGCCCACCTGTATAATGAGAGGAATAATTTTCATGTCTTAGTATAAATAGGCGCCCACCTGTATAATGAGAGGAATAATTTTCCGTCTTAGTTTAAATAGGCGCTAACCTGTATAACGAGAGGAATAATTTTCATGTCTTAGTATAAATAGGCGCCCACCTGTATAATGAGAGGAATATTTTCATGTCTTAGTTTAAATAGGCGCTCACCTATATAATGCGAGGAATACTTTTCAGTCTTAGTTTAAATAGGCGCCCACCTGTAAAACGAGAGGAATAATTTTCTTGTCTTAATTTAAATAGGCGCCCAGCTGTATAACGAGAGAAATAATTTTCCGTCTTAGTTTAAATAGGCGCCCACCTATATAATGAGAGGAATACTTTTCAGTCTTAGTTTAAATAGGCGCCCACCTGTATAACGAGAGGAATAATTTTCATGTCTTAGTATAAATAGGCGCCCACCTGTATAATGAGAGGAATAATTTTCAGTCTTAGTTTAAATAGGCGCCCACCTGTATAACGAGAGGAATAATTTTCAGTCTTAGTTTAAATAGGCGCCCACCTGTATAACGAGAGGAATAATTTTCAGTCTTAGTTTAAATAGGCGCCCACCTGTATAACGAGAGGAATAATTTTCATGTCTTAGTTTAAATAGGCGCCCACCTGTATAACGAGAGGAATAATTTTCAGTCTTAGTTTAAATAGGCGCCCACCTGTATAACGAGAGGAATAATTTTCATGTCTTAGTTTAAATAGGCGCCCACCTGTATAACGAGAGGAATAATTTTCAGTCTTAGTTTAAATAGGCGCCCACCTGTATAACGAGAGGAATAATTTTCATGTCTTAGTTTAAATAGGCGCCCACCTGTATAACGAGAGGAATAATTTTCAGTCTTAGTTTAAATAGGCGCCCACCTGTATAACGAGAGGAATAATTTTCATGTCTTAGTTTAAATAGGCGCCCACCTGTATAACGAGAGGAATAATTTTCAGTCTTAGTTTAAATAGGCGCCCACCTGTATAACGAGAGGAATAATTTTCATGTCTTAGTTTAAATAGGCGCCCACCTGTATAACGAGAGGAATAATTTTCAGTCTTAGTTTAAATAGGCGCCCACCTGTATAACGAGAGGAATAATTTTCATGTCTTAGTTTAAATAGGCGCCCACCTGTATAACGAGAGGAATAATTTTCAGTCTTAGTTTAAATAGGCGCCCACCTGTATAACGAGAGGAATAATTTTCATGTCTTAGTTTAAATAGGCGCCCACCTGTATAACGAGAGGAATAATTTTCAGTCTTAGTTTAAATAGGCGCCCACCTGTATAACGAGAGGAATAATTTTCATGTCTTAGTTTAAATAGGCGCCCACCTGTATAACGAGAGGAATAATTTTCAGTCTTAGTTTAAATAGGCGCCCACCTGTATAACGAGAGGAATAATTTTCATGTCTTAGTTTAAATAGGCGCCCACCTGTATAACGAGAGGAATAATTTTCAGTCTTAGTTTAAATAGGCGCCCACCTGTATAACGAGAGGAATAATTTTCATGTCTTAGTTTAAATAGGCGCCCACCTGTATAACGAGAGGAATAATTTTCAGTCTTAGTTTAAATAGGCGCCCACCTGTATAACGAGAGGAATAATTTTCATGTCTTAGTTTAAATAGGCGCCCACCTGTATAACGAGAGGAATAATTTTCAGTCTTAGTTTAAATAGGCGCCCACCTGTATAACGAGAGGAATAATTTTCATGTCTTAGTTTAAATAGGCGCCCACCTGTATAACGAGAGGAATAATTTTCAGTCTTAGTTTAAATAGGCGCCCACCTGTATAACGAGAGGAATAATTTTCATGTCTTAGTTTAAATAGGCGCCCACCTGTATAACGAGAGGAATAATTTTCAGTCTTAGTTTAAATAGGCGCCCACCTGTATAACGAGAGGAATAATTTTCATGTCTTAGTTTAAATAGGCGCCCACCTGTATAACGAGAGGAATAATTTTCAGTCTTAGTTTAAATAGGCGCCCACCTGTATAATGAGAGGAATATTTTCATGTCTTAGTTTAAATAGGCGCCCACCTGTATAATGAGAGGAATACTTTTCAGTCTTAGTTTAAATAGGCGCCCACCTGTATAACGAGACGAATAATTTTCATGTCTTAGTTTAAATAGGCGCCCACCTGTATAATGAGAGGAATACTTTTCAGTCTTAGTTTAAATAGGCGTCCACCTGTATAACGAGAGGAATAATTTTCATGTCTTAGTATAAATAGGCGCCCACCTGTATAATGAGAGGAATAATTTTCAGTCTTAGTTTAAATAGGCGCCCACCTGTATAACGAGAGGAATAATTTTCAGTCTTAGTTTAAATGGGCGCCCACCTGTATAACGAGAGGAATATTTTCATGTCTTAGTTTAAATAGGCGCCCACCTGTATAATGAGAGGAATACTTTTCAGTCTTAGTTTAAATAGGCGCCCACCTGTATAACGAGAGGAATAATTTTCAGTATTAGTTTAAATAGGCGCCCACCTGTATAACGAGAGGAATAATTTTCATGTCTTAGTTTAAATAGGCGCCCACCTGTATAATGAGAGGAATACTTTTCAGTCTTAGTTTAAATAGGCACCCACCTGTATAACGAGAGGAATAATTTTCATGTCTTAGTTTAAATAGGCGCCCACCTGTATAATGAGAGGAATAATTTTCCGTCTTAGTTTAAATAGGCGCCCACCTGTATAACGAGAGGAATAATTTTCATTTCTTAGTATAAATAGGCGCCCACCTGTATAATGAGAGGAATATTTTCATGTCTTAGTATAAATAGGCGCCCACCTGTATAATGATCGGAATATTTTCATGTCTTAGTTTAAATAGGAGCCCACCTGTATAACGAGAGGAATACTTTTCAGTCTTAGTTTAAATAGGCGCCCACCTGTATAATGAGAGGAATACTTTTCAGTCTTAGTTTAAATAGGCGCCCACCTGTATAACGAGAGGAATAATTTTCATGTCTTAGTATAAATAGGCGCCCACCTGTATAACGAGAGCAATACTTTTCAGTCTTAGTTTAAATAGGCGCCCACCTGTATAACGAGAGGAATAATTTTCATGTCTTAGTATAAATAGGCGCCCACCTGTATAACGAGAGCAATACTTTTCAGTCTTAGTTTAAATATGCGCCCACCTGTATAACGAGAGGAATAATTTTCATGTCTTAGTTTAAATAGGCGCCCACCTGTATAATGAGAGGAATAATTTTCAGTCTTAGTTTAAATAGGCGCCCACCTGTATAACGAGAGGAATAATTTTCAGTCGTAGTTTAAATAGGCGCCCACCTGTATAATGAGAGGAATAATTTTCAGTCTTTGTTTAAATAGGCGCCCACGTGTATAACGAGAGGAATAATTTTCAGTCTTAGTTTAAATAGGCGCCCACCTGTATAATGAGAGGAATATTTTCATGTCTTAGTTTAAATAGGCGCCCACCTGTATAACGAGAGGAATAATTTTCAGTCTTAGTTTAAATTGGCGCCCACCTGTATAACAAGAGGAATAATTTTCAGTCTTTGTTTAAATAGGCGCCCACCTGTATAATGAGAGGAATATTTTCATGTCTTAGTTTAAATAGGCGCCCACCTGTATAATGAGAGGAATACTTTTCAGTCTTAGTTTAAATAGGCGCCCACCTGTATAACGAGAGGAATAATTTTCATGTCTTAGTTTAAATAGGCTCCCACCTGTATAATGAGAGGAATACTTTTCAGTCTTAGTTTAAATAGGCGCCCACCTGTATAACGAGAGGAATAATTTTCATGTCTTAGTATAAATAGGCGCCCACCTGTATAATGAGAGGAATAATTTTCAGTCTTAGTTTAAATAGGCGCCCACCTGTATAACGAGAGGAATAATTTTCAGTCTTAGTTTAAATAGGCGCCCACCTGTATAATGAGAGGAATATTTTCATGTCTTAGTTTAAATAGGCGCCCACCTGTATAATGAGAGGAATACTTTTCAGTCTTAGTTTAAATAGGCGCCCACCTGTATAACGAGAGGAATAATTTTCATGTCTTAGTTTAAATAGGCGCCCACCTGTATAACAAGAGGAATAATTTTCATGTCTTAGTTTTAATAGGCGTCCACCTGTATAACGAGAGGAATAATTTTCATGTCTTAGTATAAATAGGCGCCCACCTGTATAATGAGAGGAATAATTTTCAGTCTTAGTTTAAATAGGCGCCCACCTGTATAACGAGAGGAATAATTTTCAGTCTTAGTTTAAATAGGCGCCCACCTGTATAATGAGAGGAATATTTTCATGTCTTAGTTTAAATAGGCGCCCACCTGTATAATGAGAGGAATACTTTTCAGTCTTAGTTTAAATAGGCGCCCACCTGTATAACGAGAGGAATAATTTTCATGTCTTAGTTTAAATAGGCGCCCACCTGTATAACGAGAGGAATAATTTTCATTTCTTAGTTTAAATAGGCGCCCACCTGTATAATGAGAGGAATACTTTTCAGTCTTAGTTTAAATAGGCACCCACCTGTATAACGAGAGGAATAATTTTCATGTATTAGTATAAATAGGCGCCCACCTGTATAATGAGAGGAATAATTTTCCGTCTTAGTTTAAATAGGCGCCCACCTGTATAACGAGAGGAACAATTTTCATGTCTTAGTATAAATAGGCGCCCACCTGTATAACGAGAGGAATAATTTTCATTTCTTAGTATAAATAGGCGCCCACCTGTATAATGAGAGGAATATTTTCATGTCTTAGTATAAATAGGCGCCCACCTGTATAATGATCGGAATATTTTCATGTCTTAGTTTAAATAGGAGCCCACCTGTATAACGAGAGGAATACTTTTCAGTCTTAGTTTAAATAGGTGCCCACCTGTATAATGAGAGGAATACTTTTCAGTCTTAGTTTAAATAGGCGCCCACCTGTATAACGAGAGGAATAATTTTCATGTCTTAGTATAAATAGGCGCCCACCTGTATAACGAGAGCAATACTTTTCAGTCTTAGTTTAAATAGGTGCCCACCTGTATAACGAGAGGAATAATTTTCATGTCTTAGTATAAATAGGCGCCCACCTGTATAACGAGAGCAATACTTTTCAGTCTTAGTTTAAATAGGCGCCCACCTGTATAACGAGAGGAATAATTTTCATGTCTTAGTTTAAATAGGCGCCCACCTGTATAATGAGAGGAATAATTTTCAGTCTTAGTTTAAATAGGCGCCCACCTGTATAACGAGAGGAATAATTTTCAGTCGTAGTTTAAATAGGCGCCCACCTGTATAATGAGAGGAATAATTTTCAGTCTTTGTTTAAATAGGCGCCCACGTGTATAACGAGAGGAATAATTTTCAGTCTTAGTTTAAATAGGCGCCCACCTGTATAATGAGAGGAATATTTTCATGTCTTAGTTTAAATAGGCGTCCACCTGTATAACGAGAGGAATAATTTTCAGTCTTAGTTTAAATTGGCGCCCACCTGTATAACGAGAGGAATAATTTTTAGTCTTAGTTTAAATAGGCGCCCACCTGTATAATGAGAGGAATATTTTCATGTCTTAGTTTAAATAGGCACCCACCTTTATAATGAGAGGAATACTTTTCAGTCTTAGTTTTAATAGGCGCCCACCTGTATAACGAGAGAAATAATTTTCATGTCTTAGTTTAAATAGGCGCCCACCTGTATAATGAGAGGAATACTTTTCAGTCTTAGTTTAAATAGGCGTCCACCTGTATAACGAGAGGAATAATTTTCATGTCTTAGTATAAATAGGCGCCCACCTGTATAATGAGAGGAATAATTTTCAGTCTTAGTTTAAATAGGCGCCCACGTGTATAACGAGAGGAATAATTTTCAGTCTTAGTTTAAATAGGCGCCCACCTGTATAATGAGAGGAATATTTTCATGTCTTAGTTTAAATAGGCGCCCACCTGTATAATGAGAGGAATACTTTTCAGTCTTAGTTTAAATAGGCGCCCACCTGTATAACGAGAGGAATAATTTTCATGTCTTAGTTTAAATAGGCGCCCACCTGTATAATGAGAGGAATACTTTTCAGTCTTAGTTTAAATAGGCACCCACCTGTATAACGAGAGGAATAATTTTCATGTCTTAGTATAAATAGGCGCCCACCTGTATAATGAGAGGAATAATTTTCCATCTTAGTTTAAATAGGCGCCCACCTGTATAACGAGAGGAATAATTTTCATGTCTTAGTATAAATAGGCGCCCACCTGTATAACGAGAGGAATAATTTTCATTTCTTAGTATAAATAGGCGCCCACCTGTATAATGAGAGGAATATTTTCATGTCTTAGTATAAATAGGCGCCCACCTGTATAATGATCGGAATATTTTCATGTCTTAGTTTAAATAGGAGCCCACCTGTATAACGAGAGAAATACTTTTCAGTCTTAGTTTAAATAGGCGCCCACCTGTATAATGAGAGGAATACTTTTCAGTCTTAGTTTAAATAGGCGCCCACCTGTATAACGAGAGGAATAATTTTCATGTCATAGTATAAATAGGCGCCCACCTGTATAACGAGAGCAATAATTTTCATGTCTTAGTATAAATAGGCGCCCACCTGTATAATGAGAGGAATAATTTTCCGTCTTAGTTTAAATAGGCGCCCACCTGTATAACGAGAGGAATAATTTTCATGTCTTAGTATAAAAAGGCGCCCACCTGTATAACGAGAGGAATGTTTTTATGTTTTGAATATTTCACATTTTGAGAGCAGTAACCCCACCGGAAGGGTTACAACAGAGATCCCTAAGCAAGAAACAATAAAACCCCCGGCACCAAGAAGCAGAAGGTTGCATAGTCAGGCGCACGAGTCAAAAGGAAGAAAGGTCGCATCTTGAAAGAAGCGGTTAGGGAACATCAAATCATGCCCATCATAGCAGATCTGATGAAGAGAGTCGTACCACTAGAGGAACCACTGAAAAGCTTAATGAAGAAAGCCATATCCCCAGCGGATCAAGCAAAATGATAAAAACTGGCATTCAGAAAGGCCAAGGACTAGTGTTATCCCCAAATTCTCGGAAGAAAACTAGAGGGAGCACAAGCCGACAAGAATGCGAGGCGACAAGAATGAGTTGAAGATAAATGTGATCTTATGATCCATAGTCTAGCCTAGCTTCTTGTTTTTCCTTTTAACAAATGTAACAGGGAGATCGGTACGCAACAACAGCATACAACAGCATGTAACAGCACACAACAACAGCGAGCATGACAGTTACACGGTAGTCCCAGCTACCGAAATTTCCTGAACTACATTGACCTGATTTTTGTTCAGCCCAAGATATGTGGGAACCTCTGAAGCGAAGGTTCAGTCAAATCTTTTTCAAAAATGCTTCACACGGAGTACTCGGACGAGCAAAAATCGCCCGCTTTATCTTTGCGCGAAAACCCTTCGTGTCTTCGGGCAAAGAGGGGCAGCTGTAAGCACGTGATTTTTGCTTCACGGGAATTACTCCAAAAAAGGAAAAGAAAATCAAAAAATATATGTCTTGTCATTGAGTGATTTGTATTTAATTTTAAAATTGTGTGTTAATTGTTATAAGTGCTAACCAATATGTGTGTGATTTCAGCTTTAATGTTTACAAAACTTTTTATTTAGGAATTTTAGTTTAATCTTGTTAATTGGGTTGTAGGGAAAAGGTTGTAGGAAAATCGGATTGGACCCCAAAGTGAGGCCCAAAACCAGCACAAGGACCCAGTCCAAACCAGGCCTGCCCAGGCATGGACCCAAAACGACGCCGCATAGGGCGTCTAATCGGAGCCGCACGTTCAAACTCATCCAACGGTCCACATCCGCACCCATAACCCAACCTGTTTAACCGGTTCAACCCAACCCCTCACTTAAACCAAACTACCCCGTTTTTATACCAAACGACCCCGTCCCGTCTCTCACCAGTGAATCCAAGCCGTTGAGATCATCTGATCTAATGGCCCAGATCTAATCCCCTACCCCGTATATAATCTCCCCATCACACCTCACGCCCCCCCAAACCAAACCCCACCTCTCACCCCACTGTTCACCATCTTCCAGAACCCCTTCCTCACAAACCCTAGCAACCCTAGGATTTCCCCACCATAAACTCGGCCCCCCCGGACTCCGATGACCACCAAAATAACACCCCCCATGCACCCAACCATCCCGAACACGGATCTGTTAACCGTTCACCTCGAATCACCCCGTAGATTCTCGAATCTTCGATCGAAGATTCGAGAAAAAACCAGACCTGCACCCCTTGACCCCAAACTCACACCACAGCATCTCCTGACCTCCCTCACCCCCTGAACGGCTTTGGTTCCGTTCAAATCTAACCAAAGAGGCTCAAACCCCTAACTCGAACCTCAAGAACCCTAGGACTAAGATCTATGGGTTCTGTCCGAATCAACAACGAGATCAGGGTCTAATAGACTTTTGCCGAGGTGTTCTCAGTTGAGAACACTTCGATTAAAGTCCATTCGACCCCAAAATGATCTGGCCCGATTCCGAGCATTTTCAGTGTTAGTTTCCTTTCCCTGAGGTAATTTTCCTCTTCTTTTGTCCTCTTAATGTCTATCTGTCGTTCATGTTTTGTTTTGGTTTGGTTTCTGACTTGTCCGTCCATGTATGTGAATTGTGAGTTAAGGTTTAGTTTGTTTTGTGGTTTTGATGATTGTTTGCTATATATTATAGTTCGCGTAGTCGTTTAAATAAGTGTCGTCAACTAAATTCACTTGAAAGATTAGAAAATCAGGAGTTGAATTTCAGTATTGATTACTATGCATGTTTCTTGTTGGTGTTACTTGTATCAGCATGACCAACCCGTACCCTTTAATTGGCACCCCTGTTTGATTGAATTGGAATCATTGGCTTGAATTTAGGCTGAAAATTGATTGTTAGCTGTGGAAAGCTAACAGATCCACCTGAAGGCAGCATTGAGTTTAAGTTAAGTAGTCAGTGATTAGCTGAAATCAGAGAGGTTTATATACTAATTATTAAGAGTTAGGGTAATACAGTAACATGCAAGGTTTAAGGGTAGTTTTGGCATAGGACAAAGTCTGGTTAGGGGATTTAACTTAAGAATATGTCAAGTGGTAATTAAAGTATTATTAGCCTAATGACAATGGGGAACAAAACATAAGAGTATGGGAATTAAATGAATACTTAACTAAACCCATGACTCTTGAATAGAGCAATAGGCCAGGCGTGGGGAACCAAATGACTTGCATCAAGAAGATGCTTAGGCATGGGGAACGAAGGGGATGGGCAGACCTTAGGCTGGAAATTCTAGGCAGACCTGAGGGGGTTCTCTCTTAGGTTATAAATAGAGCTATTTTTAGCTAAGAAGGGGCTGGATATTTTTAGTCTTCAGAGAGGGAAAAACATAAAGAAATTTCAGAATACTGTGAATGAGTACTGTCTGAAAACTGCATAAGAGTTCAAATTGGTCAAGCTATCTTTGCTAATTGTTGTTGGTTATTTGCCGAGCTGTTTGTGATTGTTGAATTGTTGGTGCTGTTACATTGAATACTCTGGTTTTCTGTTGGTTCACCATTCTGTTTCTGGGATTGCTTGTTTATTGCTCGACCACTTGTGAGCTTCATCATTGTGGCTGGTTGTTGTTGTTGTGTTGTTGCTGTTTGGTTGTTGTTGCTGATCATTCTCCTTCTTCTTTTGCTTTCCATACTAGGTACACGACTAATACACTATCAATGTAACCTGAAAGTTGAGCATGAATACGAAAGAGAAGAGTTGAAGATGTTATGTTACACATAGTCTGTTACATTAAATATCATGCAATGTATAATGGTTTACGTTTTGCCTGGATACCGGAGTTAGCCCTCCCACACAGTGAATGTAAATGTAGTGTAACTTAGTGTCATATTGTGTGTGTAGGCTGATAGACAATAGGATTGACAGTGTAGTAGGCTATATCTTAGAAACTAGCTATATTTGTGATTAGCATGTCATTAAATGCATGTCACGTATAAAGCTATCCATTGTTAGCTAATTTCATTTCCTTTTGATAAATTGTCCTGTTATAACTGATAAACCATCCCTTTAGAACAAAAACACAAGTTTCCGGCCTCAACCTCACGAAGGTCGAGCCCAAGTCGAAACGGGCTAAGCAGGCCTTCACCAAAAAATCTGTGGCCCAAGCCTGGCGAATCCCGTATAAGCTGGGTTTGGGCCCATGAGGTCCGATCGCTCGCCCATGGGTGTGGCCCTGTTTTTGATTTCTGTTTGAAAACGCATTCGGAATCTTGCTGTAAATAACTGTCAGCATGTAATTAACTAGGGCTATTTCTGCTTTCAACTGGTAGAGACAAATGCGACAAGAAACATAGCCGCTATAGGATATCCTTTTAAAATAAAAAGATGAGATGAGCCTCGACAAATAAAAATACACAAGCTGTGGGGTCCTCGTTGAATGTATATATTAAAATAATTAGAATTCGGGACATGCCGTTTAGAGAATTTTACGGCCTTCCCCAAAATAACAATACGTTAGGTGCTTTAGGCGCGCCTTTAATAATGCTATCTCCTTAAACTCGGGTGCACATTTATGTGACCCAAATCCAAATCTCAACGAAGTCGAAATGTGTCTCTAATCACGGGTACATTGATTGTGACATGGTCGGAGATGCATTTCCATGACGTTGCAAATTCCTTTTAAAAAATAAGAATGAGATGAGCCTCGCCGAATAAAAATACAAATTGTGGGGCCCTCAGTAAATACTTGTTTTAAAATTACTTAGAATTCAGGAGGGTCGTCTAGCGAATTTCACGACCTTCCCAAAATAATAACGCGATAGTTTCTTTAGGCGCATGTTTAATAGTTTACTTTCTTAAGTTTGGGTGTGCATTTCATGCGACCCAAATCCAAATCCCAAAACATCAAATAAAATATGTTCCGGATTGGGGGGTGCATTTCATGTGACGCAGTCCAAAGACATGTTTTAAGCGATGTTCACATTCTTTAAAATAATAATAATAAAGTGGTAAAAAGTTAAAATTGGCACATTGGTTCATAATTGTATTAAAAATCAGATAAATAAGCCGAATATGACAGTTGAGCGACCGTGCTAGAACCACGGAACTCGGGAATGCCTAACACCTTCTCCCGGGTTAACAGAATTCCTTATCCGGATTTCTGGTACATAGACTGTAATATGGAGTCATTCTTTTCCTCGATTCGGGATTAAAATTGGTGACTTGGGACACCCTAAAACTCCCAAGTGGCGACTCTGAAATAAACAAACCAATCCCGTTTCGATTATCCTTTAATTGGAAAAAACTCCCTTGTACCCTCGCGGGTATGGAAAAAGGAGGTGTGACAAATGCAAGGGTGGCACATGAATGGTAGATATTGCTTTACTAGTAACAGAAGGTGCTCAATCTCAATGGGGTACAACCAACTAGTAGGAGAAAGGATAAGGTAGAATATTGCAATTTGATATGGAGCATAATTATGCATCCCAAGCACAGATTCATACTATGGCTGGTAGTGCCGAAGAAGCTACTAACAAAAGACAGAATCATCAGAATGGGAATTCAGTGTGCAGATGGAATATGTGGACTTTGTGAGCTGAATATTCTGGAAGATATGCAACATTTGTTCTTGTAGTGTAAATGGGCAGAAAGGCTATGGGAAGAAGTGAAGGAATGGATATGAATGCACATTACAAAGCATGATGATCTCCCAGGCACTTTGATGAAGATCAAGCGCAGGAAATAGAGCAAATTCAGAAAGGAAGTTTGTTGCTGCAATAATAGGAGTTGTGATATATAGTATCTGGCAGAGTAAGAACATGTTTATCTTTGAAAAATAAAAAGTTAGTAGAGATTTTGTAATAAACCAGATAAAGAACATAGTTATAGAAAGGATCCAAATGTATAAAGTGGGGGGGAGTAGCTAGGAGATGTAGAGATTTCATTGAGCATATATGTAAATAGAGTGCGAGACCTACTGCTAGTAGTTGTGCGAGACTGGTACTTGGGTTGTAACAACCCGGCCAGCCATTTTTAAGAATTTACGCCCCAATCCCCTATTAATTATATTCCATGTATTTGTTTCTACTATTGTAAGTTATCGGGAAGGTTCGTTTTGGATTTTGGAGTGTTTTGGGACACTTAGTCCCTAAATGAGAGTTTAAAATTTAGAATTTGGACTATAGTCGGAGTAGTGTGAAGATGACCTCGGAATGGGATTCTGTCGGTTCCGTTAGCCCCATTGGGTGAATTTCAGCTTAGGGGCATGTTCAGATTATATTTTGGAGGTCCATAACTTATTTAGACTTGAAATGCCAAAAGTCGAATTTTTGAAGTTTCCGGTTCAATAGTGAGATTTTGATATCGAGGTCGGAATGGAATTTTGAAAGTTGAAATAGGTCCGTTGGGCAATTTGGGACGTGTGTCCAAAATTTCAGGTCAATCGGACGAGGTTTGATAGACATTTTGATCGAAAGCGAAAATTGAAAGTTTTGGGAATCCTTAGGCTTGGATTGGAGAGTGATTTGTGGTTTTGGCGTTTTTATGCGATTCGAGGGCGTGAATAAGTTTGTATGATGTTTTAGGATTGGTTGGCATGTTTGGTTGAGGTCCCGGGGGCCTCTTGTGAGTTTCGAATGCTTAATAGAAGTTGAATTAGACTTAGGAGAAATATGAAGTTGGTTGAACCTGTAATAACCGCACCTGCATATGTGGGACCGCAGGTGCGGCGCCGCAGAAGTGGTTTGGTGATCGTAGAAGTAGAATTTGGTCCAGGCTCCAGAAGCCGCAGGTGCGAGAAGACTAACGTACTTGCGAGACCGCAGGTGCGATAAGAGAGTCGCAGGTGCGGGATTTGTGATTTAATGAAAAGTCACTGGTGCGACATTGTCTCCGCAGAAGAGGGACCGCAGATGCAGTTTCACTGGTCAGAAAAGGGGCAGAATCGAGGGTTTAGTCTCAAATCCTTAGAAATTAATTTGGGAGCTCGGGAGTTGCGATTTTGAGAGAGATTTTCACTTGGGTATTTTGGGTCAGTAATTCTTACTCGATTTTGATCAATTTCCAAGAATCTATATTTAAATTCATCATTTAAATTCGAATTTGGGGTGAAAAATTGGAGAAAAATTGGAAAAGTTCTTAGGCCTAATTTTAGAATTTTGATCAAGATTTTGATGTCGGAATGGAGTAATTCTGTATATATGAACTCGTGAGAGTGTGAGGATTCGGAATTTGTAAATTCTACCCGATTCCGAGACGTGGGCCCGGGAGGCTTTTTGGGCGATTCTTCCCAATTTTGCGTATTAGCCTCGAATCAATTAGTTTAATTAGTTACTTGAAGTTATATTTACATTATGCAATTACTTTAAATAGATTTGGGCCATTAGGAGTCGGATAGTCATGGCAAGAACGTGGTTTCAAGTTGATTGAGCTGGTTCGAGGTAAGTGGCTTGTCTAACCTTGTGTGGGGAACTCCCTTTAGGATTTGGTATTGTGGATATATGAAATGCCTTGTACGTGAGGTGATGAGTGCGTACATGTATTAATTGTTGAAAATACTGTTTTCATTAAGAAATTATAACTGTGTTTCCTTTCTTGTTTATACTACTTGCAATTTAAGCCTACTGTTAGCTTAGGGAAGCATATCTAATTGATTTAATTGCTTTACTTGCTCAAACTACTTTATTTGAATTTTGTGTAGCATGCTAGGTTAGAAATACCTATTTTACCTTGGTATGAAATTTGAATTAAACTGAATATTCTTCGTGTTGTTATAATGTGTTTACTTTGGGAATACGGGATGGTATCCCGGTAGATCCCCCTACATGTTTACTTTGGGACTACAGATTTGTATTCCGGTAGATCCCCCTGCACATTTATATTGGAACTACGGGACTGCACCCAGTAGATTCCTCCAGTGCTAGGTATTTACATTTGGGACTACGGATCGAGATTTTCAGTATATCCCCCGCGCATTATGAGTTGGACTACGGGACGACACCCGGGAGATCCACTGGATATTTACATTTGGGGACTACAGGACTGTATCCTGGGAGCTCCCTGGTTGTTATCTCTTTGTTGAGCTGTATTCTTTCTGTGATTATTTTGTCTCTGTTATAGTTGTTGCTACTCTTATTACCCTGTGTTACTTTAATACTGCTTCTTTTCCTTATATATATTTGTATATGATCGGTAGGGCCCTGACCTTCCTCGTCATTACTCAATAGAGGTTAGGCTTGCACTTACTGGGTACCACTATGGTGTACTCATGCCCTTTCCTGCACATGTTTTCCCCATGTGCAAATCCAGTATCTTCGACTCAGCCCTACTATCCTTGAGGCGAGGCAATTCTTCAGAGACTTCGAGGTATATCTGCCGCGTCCACAGACCGAGGAGTCCCTCTCCATTATCTTTTGTAGTTATATCCCTTCTATATTTACTTTTGTTTAGTCATTCTAGAGTTAGACACTTGTAGTTATTCAATAGCTTGTGATTTCATGAGATTCCGGGTTTTGGGAAGTTGTTCAGTTTAAGAGTTATATTTGTATATGTTGACCGGCATTTTAGACCTTCACTATGTTTATTCCGCAGTTTTTATTAGTTTTATCTATTGTTTTCCCTTTTCCCGCAATTGTTAGGCTTACCTAGTCGTAGAGACTAGGTGCTGTCACGATAGTTCACGGAGGGCAAACTAGGGTCGTGACAAGTTGGTATCAGAGCTCTAGGTTCATAGGAGTCATGAATCACAAGCCGGTTTATTAGAGTCTCACGGATTGATATGGAGACATCTGTACTTATCTACGAGAGGCTATGTAACAGTTAGGAAAATTCCACTTCATTTGATTTCCTTGTCGTGCGAGATTTTTGATATCATAATTCTAAACTTCTGTCTTCTATTCTCTCACAGATGGTGAGGACACGTGCTACCAGAGATGATCAGGCACCCGCGCCCCCTACTGGAGCCTTTAGAGGTCGGGGCCGGAATAGAGGCTGAGGACGTCACATGGTGCAGCCATAGCACCCACGCGAGCTACTAATGAGGTGCCACCAGCAGTTCCAGTGGGAGTCCAGGCACCTGATACGCCTACTGCTACTACTACTCCAGCTCTCCAGGAGACTCTTGCATAGTTCATGAGCATGTACACCACTCTAGCTCAGGGAGGGTTTCTTCCCCTTGCTGTAGCTACATCTTAGGCTGTGGGAGGAGCACAGACTCCCCCCGCCCGCACTTCTGAGCAGCAAGTTCATGTTGATCAGGTCCTAGAGATTATTCCTATACAGTTGCAGCCCCAGATCAGCCTGAGAACAGGGCAGCGGCTTCCGAGGATGAGCAGCGGAGACTTGAGAGGTTCAAGAAGTACAAGCCTCCTGTATTTAGTGGTCTAGCATCAGATGATGCTCTAGGATTTCTAGATTAGTGCTACCAAATCCTCCATACCATGGGTATATCCAGATCGAGCGGGGTTTCCTTCACTATCTTCCAGCTTTGAAGATCTGCCTATGAGTGGTGGCGTACTTATGAGTTAGACAGTCCAGATGAGGCAGCTTCCCCGACTTGGACTCAATTTTCAAATATGTTCCTGAGAGAGTATATTCCTCAGAGCCTCAGGGACGCATAGCACGCAGAGTTTGAGCATTTTCGCCAGGGTGCTATGACTGTCTCGGAGTATGCTGTCTATTTTACTAGCTTGTCTAGACATCCACCAGCTTTGGTTTCTACTGTTCGCGAGAGGGTTTTCCAGTTTATTGAGAGGCTTATTCCCAGCATCAGCTCTAGCATGGCTTGTGAGTTGGATATGGATTTTTCTTATCAGCAGGTGGTGAGCATTGCTAGGAGAGTAGAGGGTATGCATGCTCAGGATAGAGAGGAGAGAGAGGCCAAGAGTTCTCGAGAATCAGGCCATTATTTTAGTGCCCGTTCTCCAGCTGCAGTTTTTTATGGTAGGTGTTATATGAGTCGTCCCGTTCATTCAGCTCTTCCAGCATCCAGTGGTATTCCAGATCCTCCTAGGCTTTAGGAGCCTTATTATGCACCTCCAGTATCTAGTGCGCCTCATGTGTAAGGTGCTTTCTATGGTCAGTCCAGTAGACCTAGCCCGAGCCAGTCTCAGCAGCCACGTCCTACTAGAGCTTTTTTTGAGTGTGGTGACACACGCCATATGGCAAGGGATTGCCCCAGACTTAGGAGGGGCGCACCTCCACAGACGTTTCAGCCATAGCTTGCCTACAGAGTTCTTAGGCTATGATTACAGCACCAGTTGCTACCCCAATTGCTCAGCGAGCCAGAGGTGGAGGTCTGGGAGGTAGAGGTCGCCTTAGAGGGGGAGGCCAGGCCAGATATTATGCCTTTCCTGCCCGTATCAAGGCTGTCGCCTCCGATTCTGTCATCACAAGTATTGTCCTGGTTTGTCATGGAGATGCATCGGTTTTTTTCAATCCAGACTTCACTTATTCTTATGTGTCTTCTTATTTTGCCCCGCAATTGGGTGTATCTCAGGATTCTTTGAGTTCCCTATTTATGTTTCTACTTCTATGGGAGATTCTCTTTTCGTGGACCGCGTTTATCGGTCGTGTGTGGTTGCTCTTAGTGGTTTTGAGACCAGAGCCGATTTATTATTACTTAGCATGGTAGATGTTGATGTTATCTTGGGCATGGACTAGTTGTCACCCCATTATGCTATTCTTGATTGTCACACCAAAACCGTGATGCTGGCCATGCCAGGTGTACCACGAGTAGAGTAGAGAGGTACCTTAGATCATATATCCAATAGAGATATTTCATTCCTTAAGGATCAGCGTATGGTTGAGAAGGGGTGTGACATGTATCTAGCTTATGTGAGAGATGTCAGTATTGATACCCCTACAGTTGATTCAGTCCCAGTAGTACAGGATTTTCTGATGTGTTTCCAGCTGGTCTTTCGGGCATGCCGCCCGATAGAGATATTAATTTTGGCATTGACCTATTGCTGGGCACTCAACCTATTTCTATTCCTTCATATCATATGGCCCTTCCTAAGTTGAAGGATCAGTTGCAGAAATTGCTTAACAAGCGTTTTATCCGGCCCAGTGTATCACCTCGGGGTGCTCCTGTCATGTTTGTGAAGAAAAAGGATGGTTCTATGCGTATGTGCATTGATTATCGCCAGTAGAACAAAGTTACAGTGAAGAACCGTTATCCTTTGCCCCATATTGATGACTTATTTGACCAGTTACAGTGTGCCTGAGTGTTTTCTAAGATTGACTTACGTTCAGGTTACCATCAGTTGAATATTCGGGAGCCAGATATCCTGAAGACTACTTTCAGGACTCGGTATGGTCATTACGAGTTTGTTGTTATGTCATTTGGGCTGACCAATGCCCCAGCAGCCTTTATGCATTTGATGCACAGTGTGTTCCGGCCATATCTTGACTCATTCGTCATTGTCTTTATTGATGATATTCTGGTATACTCTCAAAGTCGGGAAGATCATGAGCAGCACCTGAGGACAGATCTTCAGACTTTGAGGGAAAAGAAGTTATATGCAAAGTTCTCGAAATGTGAGTTTTGGTTAGATTCCATGGCATTCTTAGGCCACGTAGTATCGAGTGAGGGTATTCAGGTGGATCCGAAGAAAGTGGAAGTAGTACAGAGTTGGCCCAGACTATCCTCAGCTACAGAGATTCGCATTTGTCTTGGCTTGGTGGGTTATTACCGTCGATTTGTTGAGGTTCATCTATTGCAACACCTATGACCATGCTGACTCAGAAGGGTGGTATGTTCCAGTGGATGAAAGAGTGTGAGGCGAGCTTTCAAAAGCTCATGACAGCTTTGACTACAGCCCCACTTTTGATATTGCCTACAGGTTCGGGGTCTTATACTATCTATTGTGATGCCTCGAGGATTGGCCTTGGAGCGGTATTAATGTAGGACGATACGATGATTGCCTATGCATCCAGATAGTTGAAGGTACATGAGAAGAATTATCCTGTCCATGATCTCGAGTTAGCTGCTATTGTTCACGCCTTGAAGATCTGGCGTCATTATTTGTACGGTGTGCCTTGTGAGATTTATACTGATTATCGGAGTTTTCAGCATATGTTCAAGCAGAAGGATCTTAATTTTCATCAGAGAAGGTGGTTAGAACTGCTGAAGGACTATGCTATCACAATTTTGTATCACCCGGGCAAGGACAATGTCATGGATGAAGCTTTGAGTCGCCGGGCGGAGAGTTTGGGTAGTTTGGCTTATTTACCAGCAGCGAAGAGGCCCATGGCGATGGATGTTCAGGCCTTAGGCAGCCAGTTTATGAGATTGGATCTTTTGAAGCCTAGTCGGGTTCTAGCTTGCGTGATTTCTTGGCCTTCCTTGTTTGACTGTATCCGGGAGCGTCAGTTTGATGACCTTCATTTTCTTGTCCTCAAGGACAAGGTCATGCATGGAGATGCCAGAGATGTGACTATTGGTGATGACGGGGTATTGAGGATGCAAGTTCGGATTAGTGTACCTAATGTTGAGGGGCTTCGGGAGTTGATTCTATAGGAGGCCCATAGTTCACCTTATTCTATTCATTCGAGTGTCGCGAAGATGTACCAGGATTTGAGACATCACTATTAGTGGAGGCGGATGAAGAAAGATATAGTTGTGTTTGTAGCTCGGTACCTCAATTGTTAGCAGGTGAAGTATGAGCACCAGAGACCGGGTGGATTGCTTCGGCGGATAGAGATTCCGGAGTGGAAGTGGGAGAGGATCACCATGGACTTTGTAGTTGGGTACCCACGTACTTTGAGAAAGTTCGATGTCATTTGGGTGATTGTGGATCGGCTAACCAAGTCTGTGCATTTCATTCCTGTGTGTACTACCTATTCTTCGGAGCGATTGGCGGAGATTTATATCTGGGATAATGTTCGTCTGCATGGTATTCCATTTTCCATCATTTCAGATAGAGGTACTCAGTTCACATCACGGTTCTGGAGGGTCGTACAACATGAGTTGGGTACTCCGGTGGAGTTGAGTACAACATTTCACCCCTAGACGGACGGATAGTCCGAATGCATTATTCAGATTCTCGAGGATATGCTCCGTGCATGTGTGATGGAGTTTGGAGGTTCTTGGGATCAATTCTTGCCACTGGCGGAGTTTTCCTACAACAACAGCGATCAGTCCAGCATTCAGATGGAACCATACGAGGCTTATGGTAGGCGGTGTAGATCCCCGGTGGGTTGGTTTAAGCCGGGTGAGGCTAGATTATTGGGCACAAACTTGGTTCAGGATGCTTTGGAGAAGGTTAAGGTGATTCAGGATAGACTCCATACATACCAGTCCAGACAGATGAGTTACGCGGACCGGAAGGTTCGTGATGTTTCCTATATGGTTGGAGAGCGGGTTCTACTTCGGGTTTCTCCTATGAAGGGCATTATGAGATTTGGGAAGAAAGGGAAGTTGAGTTTGAGGTTTATCGGTCCTTTTGAGATATTAAGGCATGTTGGGGATGTTGCTTATGAGCTTGGCTTACCTCCCAGCTTGGCAGGAGTTCATCCAGTATTTCATGTTTCGATGCTCTAGAAGTATCACGTCGATCCATCACACGTGTTGGATTTCAGTTCAGTCCAATTGGACAAGGATCTATCTTATGTTGAGGAGCCGGAGGCAATATTGGACAGGCAAGTTCGGAAGCTGAGGTCAAAGTACATTGCATCCGTGAAGGTTCAGTGGCGGGGTCAGCCGGTCGAGAGGCGACTTGGGAGACCGAGCAGGATATGTGCAGCCGTTACCCTCATCTTTTCACTACTTCAGGTATGTCTATATGCTCGTTCGAGGACGAACGAATGTTTTAAGAAGGGGAGGATGTAACGACTCGGCCGGTCATTTTTAAGAATTTACACCTCGATCACTTATTAATTACATTCCCCATGTTTGTTTCTGCTATTGTAAGTTGCCGGGAAGGTTAGTTTTGGATTTTTGAGTGTTTTGGGACACTTAGTCCTTAAATGAGAGTCTAAGCTTTAGAATTTGGACCGTAGTCAGAGCAGTGTGAAGATGACCTCGGAATGGGATTCTGTCGGTTCCGTTATCCCCATTGGGTGATTTCGGGCTTAGGGGCCTGTACGGATTGTGTTTGGGAGGTCCATAGCTTATTTAGGCTTGAAATGCCAAAAGTCAAATTTTTAAAGTTTCTAATTCGATAGTGAGATTTTGATATCGGGGTCATAATGGAATTCCAAAAATTGGAGTAGGTCCGTTGTGTAATTTGGGACGTGTGTGCAAAATTTCAAGTCAATCGGACGAGGTTTGATAGACTTTTTGATCGAAAGCGGAAATTGGAAGTTTTGGAAATCCTTAGGCTTGGATTGGAGAGTGATTTGTGGTTTTAGCATTGTTTGATGCGATTCGAGGGCGGGAATAAGTTCGTATGATGTTTTAGGATTGGTTGGCATGTTTGGTTGAGGTCCCGGGGGCCTCGGGTGTGTTTCGGGTACTTAACAGAAGTTGAATTAGACTTAGGAGAAATCTGAAGTTTGTTGAACCTGTCATAACAGCACCTACGTGTGTGGGACTGCAGGTGCGGCACTGCGGAAGCGGCTTGGTGACTGCAGAAGCGAAATTTGGCCCAGAATCCAGAAGCCGCAGGTGCGAGAGAGTCGTAAGTGCGGGATTTATGATTTAATGAAAATTCACTGGTGCGACATTGTCTCCACAGAAGCGGGACCTCAAGTGCAGTCCCAGAGCCGCAGATGCGGTTTCACTGGTCAGAAAAGGGGCAGAATCGAGGGTTTAGTCTCAAAACCTTAGAAATTGATTTGGGAGATCGGGAGTGGCGATTTTGAGAGAGATTTTCACCTATGTGTTTTGTGTAAGTAATTCTTACTCGGTTTTGATTGGAGTAATTTTTATATATATGAACTTGTGAGAGTGTGAGGATTCCGAATTTTTAAATTCTACCCGATTCCGAGATGTGGGCCCGGGAGGCGTTTTGGGCGATTTTTCCCAATTTTGCGTATTAGCTTCGAATTTATTAGTTGAATTAGTTACTTGAAGTTCTATTTACATTATGAAATTACTTTAAATAGATTTGAGCCATTTGGAGTCGGATATGTTACATCCTGCATTTTGGTATGTTAAAGTTTAGTCGTAAGTTAATCGACGTAAGTTCGGTAACGAGATTATTTTGAGATTATAAACATTATGCTATTTCAAACTAGTGATAAGTAAATTCGTAAAGGTGAGAAGGTAAGCGAATCGAAGAAAATGAGTTCCGTCAAAGTTTGAAAATTTGGGGATAAAATTCGGTCCAAGCTATAATACCCCGTATTTATGGACTAGTCCATACAAGGTACCACATAACCATGATAGTAAGGTGTATAAGATATGTTAAAAGTGGGTAGTATTTTAAGTAATTTGAGATAATTCTTAATTATATGGGTAATTAAATAATTATTGATTAATAGAAGATTAGCAAGATTAATCAAGTGATTAGTGAATAATTAATTCAAAAATGTGGATCCATACGATACAAATGAAACGTGCAAATGCACAATTTCCATACATGACTCTGTTCATAGAAATATTAGAGATGCCTATATTTTTGTTTCCCCATGTGTCATATTATTCTATCATCTGTTCATGGGTCTCCAAAAATACGCAAGTTGAAAAGAGTTTACTTTATGATATTACTCAAAGGCAAAATTGTCTTATGACATTCCGAAAGAATTTATTAACGTACTTTTCATGCATTGTACTCGTGTACATTGACCCATGACCAGATGGCGTTATATACATGTATATATGTATGTATATGGGATATGGGAAAGGTTATGGCGTTATATACACACCACCACCTGATCAGCTGGTATACATTGATGATTTTGCCCACAGTAGCCAAGATGATATGATGGGATGCCCTCAGAGGCTGATGATATTATGAAACATGTACCTATGCACGACATGACATTCATACACATATGCATGATACTATATGTATGCGGTGAAATCAGAGGAGTCTATTTCTCGCCACTAAGGTGCATTCGGGGAGTCATATCAGCATCTCGAGGCTACATGATTACGATCAATCTCCCTCCCCCGAGGTTCGTCCACAACCCAGTGAAGGTTCTGAGGATGGGGAATTCGTCCGCGACCCAATAAAGGTTCCGAGGATGGGGGATTCCCGAGGTGAGCAGCCAGAATCTAGCACTGTGCCTAGCCGTCCCATCCCCGTATCTTTATATTTAATGCACTTTGTACTATATTGTATTCACTCTCCTATATAAAGGGGATCCATGCCACTTTGTAAAGGGCTGATGTTGCTCCAACTATTTCTCCACAAGATCAATAACATCTCTCTCTCTCTCCTTCTTCTCTCTAACTTGCTCGTCCTTATTAGCTCGAGGTCGCTCTAGCATTTACTATTCGCTCGCATGTTCTTCATTTATTGCTTGGTATTGGCCCTAAAGAACCTTGTTCAATTATATCTTAACTGTTATATCATTCCCGATTACCCCCAATAGTTCGAGATCGAGCCCAGATATCGACCTCGAGGTCCTCCATCGACCATTCCGAAGTCAGGGCAGCATGCCCCTTGGTTAGATCACTGCCCCATTTTAGCTTGTATTTTATCATCAAACTTCATATTCTTAGCATCATCTACTCTAACAACTAGCATAAAAATAAATCATGTATTTTTAGAATCCCATTTACAAATTCAATTGTTGTTACCATTTTCATGGTAAACAGTTTGGCGCTCACTGTGGGGCTAAAAATAATAGTGATTATTTTCTTGCTGGTTTCGTTACAAAAATGCAAGTTATCTTTCAAACTTTTTCTTGTCCAAGATCTCTTGATTTCAGGTCAAAATATCTGGCTCGGTAAACAGAATCGAGAATGATAACCTCGAAAACCACGGGAAAAACGGCGTGGTTGTTTTGGCTGTCGGAACGCAACCACAGAACCCCGATAACGCGCTCGGGCCAATTCTAGTGGATGTAGACTCATAGGACACACAACAGGTCGACAAAACCTCGCACACCGACAGAAGCATATGGCATAGCGACCGACAGGAAGCCCAAAAAACCCCAGCCCGGGAAGAATAGAAAGTTAGTCTTCACGACATTTTTGAAATATTGCAGGCACAGCAGTTGGCTATTACTCAGTTACAAAGCCATCCGAAGACTCCCAGCACAGTAGAGCCGGAAACTACTCCCCCAGCCGAACGGGTACCGGAGAGGTCAAGCAATGACGGATCGGTCGTCGATCCTGCCATCGTGAGAATGCTGGAGGACCTCACTAGAAGGATCAAGTTGGGCGAGAAAAATGATAGCATCCAACGATAAGAAGGTCGAAACCTATAACTTTAGAGTTGACCAAATCCTGGGCGCACCTCCGGTCTTGAAAGGTGTAGATTCGAGGAAGTTCGTGCAACGGTCGTTCCTAGAGGAAGTAGCTCCGAAACCCATTCCAAAGAAGTTCAGAATGCTAGAACTCCAAAAATACAATGGGACCTCGGATCCCAATGAGCACGTCACCGCCTACACCTGCGCGGTGAAGGGCAACGACATAAAACTCGATGAGATCGAGTCAGTCTTACTGAAGAAATTTGGAGAAACGCTCTCAAAGGGGGCCATGATGTGGTACCACAACCTAGCTCCCAACTACATATATTCGTTCGCCATGCTGGTGGACTTATTCGTAAGGGTACACGCCGGTGCCATCAAGGTAGCAACAAGGTAGTCCGACGTATTCAAGATCAAGCATAGGGAGAACGAAATGCTGCGATAATTCGTGTCTCGTTTTCAGACAGAACGAATGGAGCTACCCCAGGTCTTCGATGACTAAGCAGTGCAGGCCTTCACTCAAGGCTTGAATGAACGAAGCTCGGTGGCATTAAGGCAGCTGAAAGAAAATATGATCGAGTATCCCACCGTAACCTGATCGGACGTCCACAACCGATACCTATCAAAGATCAGGGTCGAGGACGACCAGCTGGGAGCCCTTTTGGGCTCAGTATACCCGAGCAGGCTCTTGGCGGAGGAGTCAAGATCGAATAAAGAAAGGTACCAGACATACCCCGATGATAGGAGAAACGATCCAAAGCGCGATCTGCCCCGTAAAGACCGATTGGTAAACCAAGGACAGAACCCTCGGGGACCCCTCAATAGAGGTGGCTTCGACGGATACGTAGGGCCAATAGGGGTGCCCTGCCTATCAGAGTTTAGCTTCAACGTCGATCTGTCAGACATCGTGTTCGCCATTAGCAAAATCAGGGATAACAGATGTCCCAGACAGGTACACTCGTATCCTTCCCAAAGGAACTACAATTTGATTTGCGAGTTTCACAACTCGCATGAGCACCGAACCAAAGATTGCAGGCAGCTCCGAGAGGAAGTGGCCCGGCTACTTGATAACGAGCACCTTCAGGAATTTCTCAGCAATTGGGCTAAAACCCAACCCCGTGAAGGAGAAACAGCGAAAAAGGAACAAAGCGAATGAGCCCCAACACGTTGTCCACACGATTTTTTATGGTCACCCCGGACGCATTCAAATAAAGGACCACTCAACAACCGCCAAATAAGCACCAGAACTCGAGAGCGTCGTCGCCACCAAGTATAATCACCCCTCCCTCTTTCTATCTTCTATTTCATGATAACTCTTGTTCATGCCAACGACCAAGTCAATCGGAATGCCACTTCGGCTCGAAGACCCTGAGGTTTCAAAGTGTCTGTTGCACTCTTTTCCTTTGATCGGTTTTTTATCCTGAAACGGGTTTTTACCGACAAGGGTTTTTAATGAGGCAACACCCACACACTTCCTAAGGAGGATTCAGTGAGCCTATGGGACTTTCTTTGCAACCAGTCCCGCTCTGGGAAATGACGAACGGGGCTCCAATAGGAAATGATGTACCGGGCCAAACGGTCCAAGGAGTTGCGCCCGTGCAGGCCGAACTCGCAATAACAGAATAAGATGTATTTACACCAAGAAATCAAAGAATATCTTTTGTCGAAAAACACCTTCGCAAAGTAAGGTTACAATTCTCTTGCCAAAAACGTCCCGAACACTAGGGACTGACGCCAGCAATTCACCGCTAGGATGGCCTCCAGTTCGAAACTCCAAAATCACAAAGCCATCAGGTAAGGCAACTCGGAAATCGCCCAGCATCACCAACATTAGGGGTACCTTGAATATCCCGGGATTGTCGCCAATCGCCATGCGCTTGAAAATCCAAGGCCATAAGACCCCAAGTGAGCAAACTCGGTCTAGCAAAGATCTATTCAATGCAACAACACAGCTACATCAATAGATCGAAAGGTATCTATCACCAAAAGCACCTCACACTCCAAAAAATGGAATTTCAGCATACTCTCAATAGGGATCCCTCCACCAAATGCGTCCCGAAATAGTCGGACACTTAGCATCAATAATTTGACACCCGCACGACCCTAGGGTTGGAACTCCGGGCTCATAAAGCCTCATCAAGGTAACTTTGAGCTCACGAATAATAGCCTTCGAGACTATCTCCAATCGGCAAACACTAGAAAACCTGAAGTTGTAAGACCCCGAGCAGACAGACTCGGTATAACCAGATCTGTTCTACATAGCAACACAAACTATAAGACCTCAACAGGCATGACAAACTGTAAGACCTCAACAGGCATGAAAATTTTGTAAGACCATTCTACAGGTATAATACTCAATCCCTAAGTTTAGGCTATACGCCGCATTTGTAAGAGTCCCGAAAGGGCATACCCTCGGTGTAGACGCTTAAACTATCACTCGAGATCAAAAATGGCTCGGACCAAACACATATGACTATGGTCAAAACAGCTACTCCGGCCAAATTAATGCGACTCGGGGATGCCTGACTATCGCTAACAAAATCGCAGGCCATTACTTTGAATATACTTCGAAAAGAACCGGTTAAAATAGGCTTCCCTAAATAGGCAAACGAGCTTCGACCATGTCAGCTCCAAAATACAAGGCTTCGAGCTACTCAGCCTGTGAGCTAAGAACCTTCCGAGGTGTTCGAACATCGCCGCTAACGACTTGAAATCGAGGTTCTTCCAGAACCGACAATGGGTCAGGAAAAATCATTTCAAAAAGACCTTAACGAGAGGAAACAAAGCCTACAAAATGCCCACAGGCAAAAGCGTAAGAGCCATTGTCGTCAGCCAAATGATCCTCTAGGCCACACACTAAAAGGTCACAACGACCAACAATGTAAGAGCCATCATCGCCAGCTTGAAATTGAAAACTTGAGGATTAAAATAAGCTCGAGTCGTAACCCGATTCAGAGACTGGATCAGAAATAGTTAACTATACATGCCTAAGGTCCATATACATAAAATGTCGCTCCGACCCAAGGCGTAAGAGCCTTTGTCGCCAGCCCATGCAAACGTAAAACTCGAGGGTAAATTGAGCTCGAGTCGAAGACTGAACTCGAAGACAGTTAAAGTATGCAAGCCTAAGGGCAAAAAATGAAAGCCGCCATTGTCGGCCTGATAAATATCGGGGCTATATTGTAGGTTTGGAAGTTTCTACCATTCCCAAGGTCGAATCGACCTGATTGAAATCCCGACGAGCAAAAGTACAGAATATACAAATTGTGGGGTTCCCCCCTGTTATTTTTACATATTGGCGGTGAAGCACAATCTCAACCTACGACATATAATAAAAACTATATACAGAAAGAAGAAGGCAGGGAATAGACGTTCCCCCCTTTCGGAAACTATGGCCCGGCGGCCTCCTCCTCCCCGTCCTCAGCATCGGACAGAAGGAACTTGGCATCATATTCCTATCCTTTGGCTTGCTCGATCTCCCCCAAGAGATCGAAGCCCCTAGCATGAATCTCCGCAAGGATTTCCCTCCGGGATCTGCACCTCACATATTCCTTGCTATTGCTTGCACGATCGAGGGCCCTCTTTAGCTCAACTTTAGCAGTGGAACCTCTCCTTGAATAGGCCGCCCCTTTCTATCCTTCCCTTATATTGTTCATCATAACCTCGGCCCGGACATTCACCACCTCGGTTTTTTCCCTCCAAAGCTCGGATGAGAGCCTTTCGATTATTTTTGCCCGAGCAGAATCGTTCGAACGGACGGTCTGGATTTGCACCTCAAGAGTGGAAGCACCGACCTGAGCCCTCTCTTTGGCCACAAAATGGGTATTCACATGTGCCTACAGCTCGATGAATTCGCGTTTGACTTGGCCGACCTCACTCTAGAGTTGTCCTAGCTCATTCGTCTTGTCCTTCAACTAAAATAGCTAAACATCAAGACGCCAAGATAAAAGGGGAATGCAAGCCAGCATGAAATGCAGGGTACCTACTTCTCCAGGAGGGCCTCCCGGACCCGGCTTTGATCCACCTCACGTCGTAAAGAGACGAGCTCACTTTCCTCTACCGCACAAAAAAGCTTAAGGGATTTATCCCTATCTCGAGCCTCCCGCAACGGGGCCTCGCAACAAAGTAGTTCGGTTTTAAGCCTGCCGAAGGCCTATGAAAGAAAGCCAGATAAATAAAAAGAATAAGAGTGCAAGGCCGAAACATTCTTACAGCAGTTGAAGCTCACCATAAGGCCAAAATGCTAAGCCTCGCCAAAGGCCAAAGAAACGTCTGATGGCGTACCACTCCTAGAAGGTTGCCGATCGACCAAATCTCTTCTCCACAATCGCTGCGAAGAGGTCGCCTCACTACAAGCCTCTTTGCACCCCGGAACATCTCGGGGCCAACAACCTCTCCTCCTCCCCTGGAGGACACGGCCTCGCCTCGAAAGGGCTCCCGGTACCTACAACAGGTAAATCAAATAATTCAGCAAGAAGGACGCCACCTCTTAGGAGGCAGAACGTCGGGCACCTACCATGATTCTTCGCCTCCCATCTCCCTTTTGACAGATCTCTCCACCGGCGCCTATCATGAATCGAGCAAGCTGCCAGCTTATGGGACCACTCGGCTAAATCAGGGACCTCGCCGAGAAACCAATGAGTTTCTACAAATAAAGAATAGAAAGATATCGTTATGAAGCCAGCCTCAAGTCAAAACAAAGGCAATTCAAACGAAGCCCTTACGTGTGTAGTTCCATTTCTAAGGAAACGACAAAAATTCTCCAGGGATAACATCGGTCCTTTGAATCTGAACGAACCAATTCATCCATCCACGGTCCTTATCCTCCTTGCTGCCGATTATAGGAGCTCGGGTGAAGCGACGCTGAAGAGCAATCAGGGCCCTGGTTGGTCTTAGAACAAGCCCCGAAGGGCCGACATCGAGAGACAAAAGCTAAAACGCCAAAGCAAAAGGGCAAGTAGAAGGGCAGACAGAATGAAAAATCCTTCTCTACATTGTCAAAAGGAAAAACGTCGTTACACTGTCCATTCCTCGAGGGGCAGCATACAAGGCAAAGGGGGAGGTGTACAAAAAAGGATTCGGAGACTACTCCTCGTCACTATTATCTTCGCCCCTATCGGGGGCAAGCAAAAATGCTAGTTTTTCCTCCACTGCATGGGGCTCCTTAAGATCAGCTGACAGGTCGATGCCTCTGGCCCTGAGATCCTCCAGGGTCTCCCTCCTCGCCTCTGCCTTAGCATGCTCAATAGCTCAGATTAGTTTTTGCTCAGCTGTTATAGATATGTCACTAGCTACTTTATGTGTCGTGGCAGCGTCCTCCTGATAAGTAACAATATTTTTCTCGACCTCGGACTTAGCCACCGCCAAATCAGCAATCTCCGTACGAGCACCCTCGAGAAGATCCCAGGATATCGTCAACTCCCTGGCCACTATTGTTTTCTCTCTCTCAACCTGGAGATCTCCGCATTCAATTGATTAATCTGTGAGCCACTCTGCTCAACCTACGTGAAAAGGGTAAGCCGATGAATACACGAATATGGAACGTATGTGAATACGGGATAAAAGGTCGGATACGAGCAGGGCAAAGTACCTGAGCAGCAAGATTGTCCTTCTCCCAGAGCGTCGTTTCCAAAGCGGCCTTAAGTTCTCCCAGCTCTTTATCTCCCTGGGCAAAGCCAGCCTCTGACTCCTGCAGCTTCAAAGTAGCTTTCTTACGCTCCATTTCATGATAAGAAAGCCCCCCCCGCGGAGCCAGAGGATAACATGGTCGTACATCTTCTTACACTGCGGCATAGCGGAAAAGTTAGAAAGACAAAGAATGATGCTCGAGGACGAAAAGAAATGTACGAGAAATGACTATCAACTGCTACATGGACTTCTCCACCGCTTTAACGGTGCCAGGAATATCGAGATCAGCTCTGTCAATAACACCATAAAAGATGTTGGCAATAAAGTCTCCCCCTTTGAGAGGAGTCCCCGATGTTACGCCGATTATTCCATAGGCATCCCGCAGTTCCACTGACGAAACCGGAAAGCTCGAAATAAATTCGTTCAGGTCACCGATTTCTCCAAGTGGCCCTCAGCGGAAGCTACATCAAATTCGACCGCATGATTCGAAGCTACGTCAACGTCCTCTTCAAGGACCCCCGGCTCACGAGCCTAACCAGATTTAGCCGTTCCGGACTCAGCAACCTCCGACCGAGGTGCCTGCAAATCTCTCACACTCGACCTCGTCCTCCTCCTAAGCGAGTTGACATTATCATCCTCTCCTTCAGCATCAGGATTCGACCCTGAGGTTAAAGCAGCAGTCCCAGCAGCGGCTCGGTGCTCGAGTGACCTAGTTTTCTTTATCGTAGGATGGGCAACAGCTTCCCTACTTTTCCTTTTCTTGCTCGTGTCAGGCTCCAAGGCCCCTATTTTACCATCAGGGGGCGGCCTCATTTTTATATTCTCGTCAAGACCTGCACCAGTGCAGTAACCGCAATACGTTTTCGCTAAGGACTCAGAAAGAAACACAAAATACGTAGCATAGGCAGTAAAGGGACCTCACCATGGTTTTTGGCCACCCAACGCTTCTTAGCCAGGTCAGTCAAAGACCGAACGCGATATGGGAACTTCTCGCTCAACCGCCCGATCTACCCCGGCAAATCTGGGACCACCTCCGGTGCCAAGCGGCAGCTGCAAAAAGCATAAAGAGATTATTATGTCAAAAGGAAGAGTAGTTGAAAAGCGGCTAAGGGGAAAACTACTTACGTCGGGCATTCCACCTCTCCAGAAAGGGTATCCTCTGGGTTGGGATGATATCCGAGGTCCTTACTCGGATGAACATGCTCATCCATCCTCGGTCCTTTCCCTCGTCAACACTCGTGAAAAAATATTTCTTGGACCGATGGCAGAGCCTGATTAAGCCTCGATACAGTCGAGGTTTATACATCCCGATCAGATGATTGAGGGTAAAGATCTCACCCTCAACCCCTTCATTGAAATGAAGAACATCAACACAATCCTCCAAAAAGAAGGGTAGATCTGACCAAGTGTCACTTGGTATCGGTCACAAAAATCGAGGATAACTGGGTCGATCTCTAGGGGAGGGGACTCAACAGATTTATCAGGGCCTAGGGTGAATGGGTAGGTGTACACATGAAGAAAGCCAACCTTAAAGTCAGTTATATTATTGTTGGGATGAGGAATCTCCACCTCCACTACCTTGCTCCATTGGCAGTCCTTTCTCACCTTGCTAATATCGTTCACGACGCTAATGTATCAGAACATGTGCTCGCACTACCCCGACATAAATGAAGTAGTATCGACATCGAAATCCTCTGACGTGTCGAGATCATGTGGGATACATTATTCCAAAGAAGGAATCGCTCTGGTTTCTTCCTTAGGTGATCGGGACAACGATGCAGTGTCATTCCGTTGGGGAACCATCCTAGAGGTCCTAGCCATGTCAATGGTAAAAATCCTTCTATGAAAAGATGAAAGGGTGTCAAACACAAAATTTTGACTCGTAGGCTTGTAAGTGGGGTGAAAGTGGAAAGTGCCAAGTAACTGATGCATTTATAGGAATCGTTGGGGGAGCGGAAAGGACGAGCCAATGGTAGTTCATGGGTTTTTCGATTACCGCATCTGACGGCGGCCTTGCATAGTTCTCTGGGGCATGGCACTTAATGCTCTTAGACGGTTGACGTCACGGCAATGATGACCTCAAGACGACGGTTCACAATTGTTTCCTATTACTTCACTCTAGGAAACGCAGAGACTATCTGTATGCGGTGAACTCAGAGGAGTCTATTTCTCGCCACTAAGGTGCATTCGGGGAATCATATCAGCATCTCCAGGCCGTAGGATTACGATAAAGCTCCCTCCCCCGAGGTTCATCCACAACCTAGTGAAGGTTCCGAGGATGGGGAATTCGTTCGCGACCCGACAAAGGTTCCGAGGATGGGGGATTACCGAGGTGAGCAGCCAAAATCAATAGAGTCTAGCACCGTGCCTAGCCGTCCCATCCTCGTATCTTTACATTTAATGCACTATGTACTATATTGTATTACCTCTCCTATATAAAGGGGATCCATGCCACTTTGTAAAGGGCTGATGTTGCTACAACTATTTCTCCACAAGATCAATAACATCTCTCTCTCTCTCTCTTTCTTCTCTCTAACTTGCTCGTCCTTACTAGCTCGAGGCCACTCTAGCATTTACTATTCTCTAGCATGTTCTTCATTTATTGCTTGGTATTGGCCCTAAAGATCCTTGTTTAATCATATCTTAACTGTTATCCCATTCCTGATTACCTCCGATAGTTCGAGATCGAGCCCAAATATCGACCTCGAGGTCTTCCATCGCCCATTCCGAAGTCAGGGCAACAGGCCCCTTGGTTAGTATACTGCCCCGTTTTAGCTTGTATTTTATCGTCAAACTTCATATTCTTAGCATCATCTGCCCTAACATCTAGCATAAAAATAGATCACGTATTTTTATAATCCCATTTACAAATTCAACTGTTGTTATCATTTTCACGGTAAACACTATAATTATTTCATGATTTACAAAGTTATTCAGACTTACAGGTGGAGTCATTTACTTTATATTTCCTCAATATCTGTTATGCACTTATTTATGTGCCTTACATACTCAATATATTATTCGTACTAATGTCCCTTTTTGCCTGGGGACGCTGCGTTTCATGACCGCAGGTCCGATAGATAGGTCGAGAGCCCTCCAAGTAGGCTATCAGCTCAGCGGAAGATGTTAGTGCGCTCCATTTGCTTCGGAGTTGCTTGTTTGGTTAGTATGAGTTGGATGTGTATTGTTTGGTATGGTGGGACTCTGTTCCGACCTTTTATGAAAATTATGTATTCTTAGAGGCTTGTAGACAGATGTCATGTACGTAAAAGATTGTATGTCCTTGTCGGCCTATGTTCAGTGTTCAAGTAGTTATTTTGGTCTTAGGGGCCCATATGTCTTATGTATAAGTTGGCATTACTTGTTGTATTCTACCTATTTTACGGCAGCCACTCCAGCTCAGTTATCTATGATAGTATGACATGAAAAGATACGTTATGTTGGTACTCGGTTGAGTAAGGTACTGTGTTCCTATCGCGGCCCATCGGTTTGGGTCGTTACAGGATACTCGTGGCAAGAACGTGGTTTCGAGTTGATTGAGCTGGTTCGAGGTAAGTGGCTTGCCTAACCTTGTGTGGGGGAACTCCCCTTAGGATTTGGTATTGTGGATATATGAAATTCCTTGAATGTGAGGTGATGAGTGTGTACATGTGCTAATTGTTGAAAATCATGTCTTCAATAAGTAACTATAACTGTGTTTCCTTCCCTGTTTATATTACTTGCAATTTAAGCCTACTGTTAGCTTAGGGAAGCATGTCTAATTGCTTTACTTGCCCAAACTGCTTTATTTGAATTTTTTGCAGCATGATAGGTTAAAAATACATGTTTTACCTTGGTATGAAATTTGGATTGAACTGAATATTCTTCGTGTTGCTGTTGTGTGTTTAATTTGGGACTACAGGACGGTATCCCGGTATATCCCTCTGCATGTCTACTTTGGGACTACGGTTTTGTATTCCGGTAGATCCCTCTGCATATTTATATTGGAATTGTCATGACCCAAATTGATGGGCCGCATCGGGTTCCTAAGTCCTACCTGTCAAACACCTCTAAGCATGTGTCTAAGATATGAACCTGAATAACATCTACTGCATTACGAAAATAATATATGTGAAAGAAACCTGCCATCAAGGCACATGTATGAATACATGCAGGATACAGTGGGAGAGCCGGCAAGGCTGCTATAGATAACTATACATCCAAAACTGAAAGCCGACAAGGCCACATACAACCCAACTAGACAAACTGTCCACAGACATCTAACAGAAACATAACTGTACAAAGACGGGACTGAGCCACATCATACCCATATACATATATTTACAAACGTATTGTACCAAAAACAGAAGCAGCTCCAGATCAAATGGAGCATGTTAACTCTCATTGATCAGGGATCCTAAGAAGAGGGACCGTCAGCTTGCCTACCTGCACCTGCGGGCATGAAACATAAGCCCTGTGAAATAGGGCGCCAGTGCGAAAAATGTACTAAGTATGCAAGGCATGAAAATTAATACGTAAAATACATAGATGAAACATGGAATATAGAAACACGTCTTTAAATCTGAATAAATTTGCAAATTCGAAAACGTTTATAACATCATGCACATGCATATAAATGTCGTGTCATGCATAGGTATGGGTGTACATAATTTCAACAAGCCACTGAGGGCATCTCATCATATCATCTCGGCCACTGTGGGCACATCATCAACATATACCAGCTGATCAGGTAGTGGTGCGTATATAATGCCATAACCTTTTCCTATATCCCATATACATATATGTACATATATACGTGTATATAACGCCATCTGGTGATGGGTCAATGCTGGTGAGTGAAACGCATGAAAAATACGTAATAATCTCAATATTCCTTCTGGATAAACTTTTTCAACTACGTATTATTCTGAGACCCATGAACAGAAGATAATAATAATTTTCATGGGGAATCAAGAATATAGACACCCCTACTATTTCTATGAACGGAGTAATTTATGGAAACTGTTTGTTTGCTTGTTTCTTCAGTATAATTTGGATCATGCCAAAAGAAAGAAGGAAGGGCCTTAACATCCTGGAGTAGGAACGACTCCATATAATTATCCTATTGGAAACCTTGGTGGATTGAATTTAGAACCCAAAAATTGGATTTAAGCTTCTACGCCTTTGAACTTGAGGAACGAAATTGGTTTTTGTATTTGAAATTTTTGGACGAATGGATTCTGTTCCTACGTTCTTGGTTTGAAATTTTAAGAGCAAAATATTTCTGATTCTTGAAGTTTTTGAAAGATGTTCCTACGTTCTTGGTTTGAAATTTTAAGAGAAATATATTTCTGATTCTTTGCAATTTGGAAAGAATCACATTTTCCTTGGAGTCATTTTTGGTTCAGATACCACTTTAGCAGATAACTTAGTTATCCAATTTTTGCTTATGCCTAGGTGGCAATAAGTGACTACTTAGTCACTTTGTATCTTGGTGGCTTCTTGCCACGCTGTTTGGGGGATAATTATTAAGTTTTTATCTGCTTATTAGGTAACCGGGTAATGTCCTGTTATCAGATAATTAATTAATTACCATAAATTACTTAAAATTCTATTTATTTTTAAAATACTTCATATATTATACTACTGTGGTCATATGGTACCTCGCATGGTACTAGTTCATAATTATCGGGTATTATCGCTCGACCCGTATTTTATTCCAAATTGGCCACTTTCAACGAAACTCGTTTTCTTTAATCCGTGTACCCTTTTATCCTTCATAACACTTATTTATCTCTTGTTATAAATACCGTAAGTATGTTAACATAAAGATGATCTCATCCCCGAGTCTACGTCGGTTAACTGAAAACGAAATTTTTAATGTACAAAAATTGCGAGATGTAACATCCTTCCCCCTTAGAAACATTCGTCCTTGAATGTTCAACTCCCCGTGTTCTGCATAACTTTGGTAGGGTCGCCTTTATAACAACACCACTACCAATTCTCCTCGTAGAAGCTTAATAACCCAACGCCACACAGGACCACAATTATGAATAATGACTATGGCCTCACACGACCAACGACAATAACCAACATAAGAATTTATACACGTACCTTATGATTATGATGTCTCAATCGAACCCTTCTCTAGAGGAGGAAATAGGTAGGGATATCTAGACTTCATATTTTCCTCTGCCTCCCAAGTCATTTCATCCATATTGTTGTTTCTCCAAAGTACTTTCATAGAGGCTACCTCCTTATTCCGCAGCTTGTGGATTTGTCGGTCTAGGATGCCAACTGGAACTCCCTCGTATGATAAGTCTTCTATAATCTGTACATCATTCGTGGGCACCACTCGAGTAGGATCGCCAATGCACTTTCGTAACATAGATACATGAAAGACCGGATGGACAGACTCCAACTTCGAGGGCAATTCTAACTCATAATCTACTTGGCCCACTTTCCGAATGATCCCATAAGGCCCAATATACTGTGGGCTAAGTTTGCCTTTCTTGCCAAACTTCATCACACCTTTCATAGGTGACACTTTAAGAATACCCAGTCATCAACCCCAAACTCTAAATCTCGACGCCGCACGTCAGAAAATGACTTTTGACGACTCTGAGCTGTCAATAGTCAATCTCAAATCAACTTTACTTTCTCTATAGCTTGTTGAACCAAGTCTGGCCCATGTAATCTAGATTCTCCAATGTGGAACCACCCTATAGACGACCTACACTTTTCTCTATAAAGAGCTTCGTATGGAGCCATCTGAATGCTGGAATGGTAGCTATTATTATATGCGAACTCAATAAATGGCAGATGATCATCCCAGCTACCTTTGAAGTCTATTACACTAGCTCGTAATATATCCTCCAGTGTCTAAATAGTACGTTCTACCTGTCCGTCTATCTAGGGATGAAATGTTGTACTAAAACTTACTTGAGTCCCCAATCCTTTTTGGAAGGACCTCCAGAAGTTAGCTATAAATTGATCTCCTCTATCCGAGATAATAGATACAGGGACACCATGCAGTCGTACCATTTCCTTAATATAAAGCCTTGCATAATCCTCTGAGGAATATATATTTCTAACGGGTAGAAAATGAGCTAACTTTGTAAGCCTATCAACAATTACCATATCGAATCGAACTTACGCTGGGTACGAGGTAAGCCTACGATGAATTCCATATTGATTATTTCCCATTTCCAAGTCGGAATCTCCACAGCGTGCAATAATCCACCGGGTCTTTGATGTTCAATCTTAACCTGTTGACAGTTAGGACACTGAGCAACAAATTCTACTATATCCTTTTTCATTCTGTCCCACCAATGTACTTCCCTGATGTCATGATACATCTTTGTCGCTTATGGATGGATAGAATAATGAGAATAGTGAATTTCTCCCATAATCTGCTGATGTATCCCTATAAGGCACACATAATCATCCTCGATATCTGAGGACCCCATCTTCTGTAATTTCAAACGGCGTCTTCTCCTTTTGAAGGGTGGTATCCCTATAATGAACTAACACATGATCCTCATACTAGCATTTCTTTACTTCAGTTACTAAAGAGGATGTTGTCGTATCCTGAAGAGCAATTCCAACGTCATCTAAGTCCAGTAACCAAACTCAAAGACTAGCTAGATGAAAAACCTCATGGGCTATTCCCCTCTTTTCTGGTTGCAAATACGATAGGCTACCCATAGATCTATGGCTGAGGGCGTCGGCTACTACGTTCGCCTTCCCCGGATGGTATAAAATATCAATGTCATAGTCTTTAAGTAGCTCCAACCATCTCCTTTGACGTAGATTCAATTCCTTTTGCTTGAAGATGTAATGGAGGCTCTTATGATCTGTATAAATATCAACATGAATGCCATACAAGTAGTGCCTCCACATCTTTAGTACATGAATCACCGCAGCTAACTCTAAATCGTGGGTCGGGCAGTTCTCCTCGTGCTTTCAAAGTTGTCTAGAAGCATAAGCCATAACCTTACCATGCTGCATCAGCACATAACCCAATCCAACACTGGAAGTGTCACAATATATCACATAACCATCGTTCCCTTCTGGAAGCGTTAGAACCGGTGTTGACGTTAATTTATCCTTTAATGCCTGAAAACTCTATTCGCATCCATCAGTCCATTGAAACTTCGCTCCCTTCTGAGTCAACTTTGTCAAAGGTGATGAAAGGGAAGAAAATCCTTCCACAAATCTCCTGTAATAACCTGCCAAACCGAGGAAGCTATGGACCTCCGTCGGTGTTGTGGGCCTAGGCCAAGTCTTTACTGCCTCAATCTTTTGCGTATCCACCCGAATGCCTTCACCCAAAATGATATGCCCAAGGAAAGTTACAGAGTTCCACCAGAATTCACATTTAGAAAATTTTGCATACAACTTCCCTTCTTGTAGAACTTTGAGCACAGTACGCAGATAACCAGCATGCTCATCCTATAAACGAGAATAT
The DNA here is from genome assembly GCF_000393655.2 of Nicotiana sylvestris. Taxonomy (NCBI): domain Eukaryota; kingdom Viridiplantae; phylum Streptophyta; class Magnoliopsida; order Solanales; family Solanaceae; genus Nicotiana; species Nicotiana sylvestris. The sequence continues at coordinate 142,980,373 of NC_091066.1, forward strand.
ACCAATATATCATCAATAAATACAATTACGAAAAAGGCCTGAACACACGGTTCATCAAATCCATGAATATTGTTGGGGCATTGGTTAGACCGAATGACATAACCCGAAACTCAAAGTGCCCATATCTAGATCTGAATGTTGTCTTCCGAATATCTTCATCCTTAACCCTTACCTGATGGTACCCAGACCTTAAGTCTATCTTTGAAAAATACTTGGCACCTTGCAACTGATCAAATAAATCATCAATTAGCGGGTACTTATTCTTGATCGTCACTTTATTTAGTTGTCTATAATCAATACACATTCATAAGGAACCATCTTTCTTTCTCACAAACAAAACTGGTGCTCCCCACGGCGACGTTCTAGGTTTGATAAAACCTTTTTCAAGCAAGTCCTTTAGTTGTTCTTTCAACTCTTTCAGCTCTACGGGGGCCATTCTAGAGGGAGGAATAGATATTGGGTGAGTATCTGGTAGTAGGTCAATAGAAAACTCAATTTCTCGCTCTGGCGGGAGACCCACTTCCACATCCTGAACCTGAACTAAGTGATAAATACAGCCATTTCTGATCATCTTCCTTGCCTTGAGATAGGAAATGAATCTTCCTCTCGGCGATGTCGTATTACCTTTCCACTCCAAAATAGGCTCCCCTGGAAATTGAAATCGGACTATCTTTGATCTACAATCAACGTTGGCATGACAAGAAGCCAACCAATCCATACCCATTATAACATGAAATTCTACCATATCTAACTCAATTAAGTCTGCTACGATAGGTCGACCATGAACTACTATTATACAACCCCTATATACTTGCTTAGCTATCACCGAGTCCCCAATAGTTGTAGATACCTCAAAAGGTTTAACCAATTCAGGTTCTATTCCAAACTTACCAACAACTAGCGGAGTAACATATGACAAGGTGGAACCTAGGTCAATCAGTGCATATACATCATATAAGGAGATTGATAATATACCTATAACAATATCAGGCGATGACTCATGGTCCTGTCGTCCTGCCAACGCATAAATGTGGTTCTGAGGGCTGCTCGAGTTAGATGCTCCGCCTCTACCTCTGCCATAACTCATTCCTGCTTGGGGACCTTGCCCAGGGGGGCGTACTAATGATGATGAACCAGCTGCAGATCCCGACGGTTGAGCTATGCTTGCATCACCTCTCATTGGACAATCCCTCATAACGTGGCTCAGATAACCACAAGTATAACAAACACCTAACCCTATACGGCACTGCCCGGTATGTTGCTTACCATATTGAGTACATCGTGGCAAGGGTGGCCTCATATGATTTGACTCACCTTATACTGAGGCCCTAAAATTCTGGTTAGACCCTGAATATGTAGAACAATCACATCTCTTACCGCCAAACTGAGGGGGCGCGCTAGCCGAGGGTTGGGATGGATACCTCGAGTACTGCTACCTCTGACTACCTCGAAACTCACTAAAAGGACCCTAAGACCTCGCTCTCTTATTCTAGGCCCTATCATGCTCATGATCGGCCATCTGTTTCTATTTACGCTCCTCTACACCCTGAGTATATGAATGAATACGAGAAATATCTATGTCTGGTTGAAGTAATACTGACATAAAATCGTTAACCAAGTAAGGCTCTAATCCCATCACGAACTGGTTAACCCGATCCTCCATCTTAGATAAAATAGTGGGAGCATACCTAGCCAACAAATCAAACTGAAGATTGTACTCCCGAACACTCACGTTACCCTGCCGAAGGGTCAAGAACCTATCAACTCTAGCCCGTCTAAGATCTAGTGGTAGATAATGACGAAGAAAAGCTTCTGTAAACTCCTGCCATACTTTTGGAGGGGCATCCTCACCCCTAGACAATTCCCAATACTCGTACCAACTAACTGCAACATCTCGGAGTCTATAGGAAGCTGGTTCAACTAACTCAGTCGCAGTGGCCTTCATTATCTGTAATGTCCTCTGCACTCTATCAATAAATACCTAAGGATCCTCGTTTGGATCTGCTCTGTGAACACCAGCTAAATTAATAAGGTCACGAACCCTCGCACTCACGGACCTATCTGCATGACCAATACCTACTTCCTAACGTCCAGCCTGTGCGGCTACTAATCAGGTCAATAACTGAATAGCATCTCTCATCTCCTGACCTGGTGCATCCGGCTGAGGTGCTGAATGTACAGGGGTGGGCGCTAAAGCTGGTGCCCCTCGGAGCTCTTCTGAAAAGGGCGGGGTATATGAAGTCTGAGATGGAACCTCACCATAAGACTCTCCCCGAGCCCTGGTAACTCGTGGCGCTTGACTAGTAGTCTCACCAGCCACGGACTTTCAATTCTAGGCGGTCGTACTCTTTGGAGGCATCACTGAAAATAAAACGTATCGTTAGGAACATGAATTCTTGTATCGCACGATCTGAGATAAAAAGAGAGGATAACATCCTATATGTCTTGTAGCCTCCTGTTTATAAGTGTAGTTCACAACACACCCATAAACAAGACTCTACTAGACACGGTATGTAGACAACCCTAGGACAGAACTGCTCTGATACCACTTTTGTCATGACCCAAACCGATGGGCCGTGATGGGTGCTTGAGTCCTACCTATCAAACACCCCTAAGCATGCATCTAAGATATGAACCTGAATAACGTCTGTTGCATTACGAAAATAATATATGTGAAAGAAACCTGCCATCAAGGCATATATACGTATACATGCAGGATACAATGGGCGAGCCAGCAAGGCTGCTATAGACAACTATACATCCAAAACTGATAGCCAACAAGGACACATACAACCCAACTAGACATACGGTCCACAGACCTCTAACAGAAACATAACTGCATAAAGACGGGACTGAGCCACGTCATACTTATATATATTTATTTACAAACGTAGTGTACCAAAATCAAAAGCAGCTCCAGATCAAATGGAGCACGCCAACTCTCGCTGATCAGGGATCCTAAGAAGAGGGACCGTCAGCTTGCCTACATGCACCTACATGCATGAAATGCGGGCCCCGTGAAATAGGGCATCAGTACGAAAAATGTACTAAGTTTGTAAGGCATGAAAATTAGTACGTAAAAGACATAGATGAAACATGAAATATAGAAACACGTCTTTAAATCTGAATAACTTTACAAATTCTAAAACGTTTATAACTTTATGCACATGCGTATAAATGTTGTGTCATGCATAGGTATGGGTGTACATAATTTCATCAAGCCACTGAGGGCATCCTATCATATCACTCGGCCACTATGGGCACATCATCAACATATACCAGTTGATCAGATGGTGGTGTGTATATAACGCAGTGACATTTTCCCATATCCCATATACATATATTTACATATATTCGTGTATATAACGCCATCTGGTCATGGGTCAATGCTCGTGAGTGAAATGCATGAAAAATATGTAATAATCTCAATATTTCTTCTGAATAAACTTTTCCAACTACGTATTATTCTGAGACCCATAAACAGAAGATAATAATAATTTTCATGGGGAATCAAGAATATAGACACCCCTACTATTTCTATGAACGGAGTAATTTATGAAAACTGTGTGTTTCTTGTTTCTTCAATATAATTTGGATCATGCCAAAAGAAAGAAAGAAAGAAGGGCCTTAACATACCTGAAGTAGGAACGACTCCATATAATTATCCCGTTGGAAACCTTGGTGGATTGAATTTAGAACCCAAAAATTGGATTTAAGCTTCTGTGCCTTTGAACTTGAGGAACGAAATTGGTTTTGGATTTGAAATTTTTGGACGAATGGATTCTGTTCCTATGTTCTTGGTTTGAAATTTTAAGAGCAAAATGTTTCTAATTCTTAAAGTTTTTGAAAGATGTTCCTACGTTCTTGGTTTGAAATTTTAAGAGAAACATATTTCTGATTCTTTGCAATTTGGAAAGAATCACATTTTCCTTGGAGTCATTTTTGGTTGAGATACCACTTTAGCAGATAACTTAGTTATCCAATTCTTGCTTATACCTAGCTGGCAATAAGTGACTACTTAGTCACTTTGTATCTTGGTGGCTTCTTGCCACGTTGTTTGGGGATAATTACTAAGTTTTTATCCGCTTATTAGTTAATCGGGTAATGTCATGATATCCGGTAATTAATTAATTACCATAAATTACTTAAAATTCTATTTATTTTTAAAATATTTCATATATACTTTATATATTATACTACCATGGTCATATGATACCTTGTATGATACTAGTTCATAATTATCGGGTATCATTGCTCAACCCGTATTTTATTCCAAATTGGCCACTCTCAACGAAACTCGTTTTCTTTAATCCGTCTACCCATTTATCCTTCATAACACTTATTTATCTCTTGTTATAAATAGCGTAAGTACTTTAACGTCAAGATGATCTCATCCCCGAGTTTACGTCGGTTAACTGAAAAAGAAATTTTTAACGTACGAAAATCGTTGGATGTAACAGGAACTACGGGACTGCACCCGATAGATTCCCCAGTACTGGGTATTTACATTTGGAATTACGGATCGGGATTTCCGGTTGATACCCCGCGCACTATGAGTTGGACCCGGAAAATCCACTAGATATTTACATTTGGGGACTACATGACAGTATCCTGGGAGATCCCCGGTTGTTATCTCTGTGTTGAGTTGTATTCCTTCTATGATTATTTTGTCTCTGTTATAGTTGTTGCTACTCTTATTACCTCGTGTTACTTTAATACTGCTTCTTTTTCTTTTATATATGTATATTTATATTTATATGACCGGTAGGGCCCTAACCTTCCTCATCACTACTTGACCGAGGTTAGGCTTGGTATTTACTGGGTACCGCTATGGTGTACTCATTCCCTTTCCTGCACATATTTTCCCCGTGTGCAGATCCAGGTTCTTCGACTCAGCTCTACTATCCTTGAGGCGAGGTGATTCTTCAGAGACTTCAAGGTATATCTGCCGCGTCCGCAAATCGAGGAGTCCCTCTCCATTCTCTCTTGTAGTTATAGCCCTTTTGTATTTACTTTTATTTTGACATTCTGGAGTTAGACACTTCTAGTTATTCAACAGCTTGTGATTTTATGAGGTTCCGGGTTTTGGAAAGTTGTTCAGTTTGAGAGTTATATTTGTATATGCCGAGCGGCATTTTAGACCTTCATTATGTTTATTCCGCAGTTTTTATTAGTTTTATCTGTTATTTTCCCTTTTTCCGCAATATTTAGGCTTACCTAGTCATAGAGACTAGGTACTGTTACGATAGTTTACAGAGGACGAACTGGGATCGTGACATGGGTGCTCTTAGGTGTATGAGTTAATGTGATTTTGAAATGGTAATATTCACAATTATTATCAAAAAAAAAAAAGTTAGACTACTAACCCGCCCAACATAGAGAATCTATATATTATATAAAAGAGGGAATAGAGACACTGAGGTGGCACTCTCAAAAGCCAAGGAATTGATTTATCTTTTTTCTCCTTTTTTTTTTGTTTTTCCACTACTTTCCCTTCTTTTTCTATTTCTAAATTATTGCATCAAACTATGTCTGTTTCATACCACTCTTTTTGTCCATTTCATATTGAAAAGCTTCTTCACATTAAATTTTGATAAAAGCTCTTAAATGACCTATAAGTGGATGGTTAATTTTTTATTCTCATGTAAAGTCTATACATATTCCTAAGTATGCGCTCGGCACCCCGATTACTATTCTATAAATATAGACCAAGAATTAATCAGTTTTTTCATCCTCCTTTGCTTTACCTATATTATAGTTATATGGAGAAGATAAATTGTTTCAGCACCGATAGAGTAAGAAGTGCCCTTTCTTTCAAAGAGATGAGGATGGGTTAATCACATTTCATTTGATCAGAGGCGAATAGAACAGTAAGCAGTGAAAATTCTAAAGATTTCTCAACAAAAAAATAGAGTTGTCTTATATGTTACCATAATATATGGAAGTATTGACGTAATTTCATAAAGTCATTCGTTCTGAATGCTACATGAAAAACACAAGCCAGATGATGGAATGGGAAGACCCAGAATATAGTATTAATGGCAGATTTCTGTAAAAAAGATAATGTCATCGTTCCTGAATAAGCTCTACTCAACTGTTTGTAGTATTCTTGATAAAATATTAAAATTATGAGTCACGATTTGTGGTTGCTTGTTTCAACAACGTAGCTGAGACATCTCACTCATATTTAGATATCTGAGGAAGGATTTGTCCTTTGTAACATTTATTATTTAGACCAGCAATATTTGTGTAGTGTTGGCTTATTTTTTAGAGTAGAAAATGAAGATTAGCAACAGGAAAATATGGGTCTAGATAGCGGTTCTAGGGTTTTTCCTCTATCAATGGTGATGAGAGTTCTGTGTAAATGTATATTAATGTGTAGAGTGAGGCATGAGTGAATTCTGTACGTATTGTGAGTTTAAATTATGTTGGGTCAGAGAATGCAGTTCCTCCTCTATGAGTGAATTTGGTATTAGGTCCAACAGTGCATGGTGTTAATCTGGAAGAACGGAACGTGTCCAGACACCACGCATTTGAGTGTATAATTTATTTATTTTTGGTTTGAGAGTGTATAATGTTACGTGCACAGTATGAGAGTTGTGAGGTGCAAAATGTAGAAATAGTGTATGCGAAGGAATCTTTCTGTTAGATGAAATTTAATTTGTTATAAAAGTTCTATCCAATTGAAATGGCATGATTTCTTTTGTTTTCTTTTAAGATAACAACTCAAAACTCAAGAATTCTAATGTTATAAAGTACTATAGATGTGATTATTCTGTACTTCACAACTTTCTAAAAGAATAAAGTTAATTAAAAATGTAAAATTGGAATATAACGTGACAAACACTTAAAATGCATATTTGAATGCTAAAAATAAATTTTAATAGGAGAGGGACAAAATTAGGTATATATTTCCATTTACATTGCAATCTATCATGTCATTCACATCGTTAACTGAAATAATAATACTCCATAGTGAGTATGTACAAATATAACGATCAAGTAGGCACAAATATCTAGCTTTAGAATCAAAACTAACTAGGTTGTTTGATTACCTCATTGTAACGTTGTAGGATGATAGTGGTTTCTATTTTAAAAGCTAAAATTTATATATTAAAAGCTTAAATGTATATTTTGTCAAGTTTATTTTGCTCAAGTTGTATGCGTAAGAAATGTCCAACTTCAAATATCATAAAAAATTTTGGTTTTATTGTCTCGGATTTGATATATACAAAGTTAATAATGATAACAATACTCCAAAGTTATTTAAATCTGAGAAAAGAAAAAAGATTTTATATCGTTAATTTTATCAAATAACTATACTCTAATTTCAATGTAACTAGGTTTTGCTCGCTATGAATCTTTACAATTTGATTATTTTTACAATAAAAATCATGGTATGGTCCATCTTAGTGCTAACTGCTAACACAGACTCACAAACTGATTGTTACAAAGTCAAAATGCATGACTCAGTCATCAAAATCTCATGAGAAAACCCTCCAGAATGGATATGTTAAGGTGATTAGTGTTTGAAAATTGAAGATATTTTATAGTCATCACAAAAAAAACTTATTTTTATTATTTTGAGAGTTCAAGTATTAGTAAATAATTATTTTGTAATATAAATTTAAAATAATATTTTTTATGACCGTGCGTAGCGCCGAAAAATTCACTAGTTAAGGATATAATTTTGTTACATTTATGGCATAAAGAATATTTATCGTACAATACAAAATTATATCCAGTAACAGGTTGTTTATCTAATGTTTTCAAGTAACGAGAAGTTTATTTTGTATCTCATACAACTGACACTAATTGTATAAGACTCCTTTTTGTCTCACAAATTTGTGCACCTCAATCTTACATTTCAGGGTCTACAAAAATCTGGGTCTATAAAACTATAAGATAAAAAAATTGTCTCATACAACTAGTGTCAGCTGTATGAGACGTAAACTAAAATTTTCCCATCGAAAATATTGCCATATACACAAATATAGCAAATTAGAGGTTCTCGTTCATGAAATTCCTCTGTTTGGGAAGGTTGTAGCCAACAGTAGGTATGGTCTACGGTGTTTTCTCTATTGGCCAAAGAACAGTAGGTATGGTCTACGGTGTTTTCTCTGTTGGCCAAAGATGTATAATTACTACTAATTATGCCTGTTAAGTGAATAATGCTAAGTGTAAATGAGCAAGAAATGATAAGCAAACCCGTATTGTCACGAGGTTGAGGACCTCTAGCTCGGAGATATGGGACATCGAGGGCAGCCTCTAGAGGTTGATGATGAGCAATAAATGAACAAATGATGAACAATAAATGAAGAACAATGGATGAACACAATAAATGAGAAGCAATAAATGAAGAACAAGGAAATAAATTCTAGAGTAATTGTTGAGTATGTTTAGGCAAGAAAAGCAGAGAATGTTCTATTGTATTCATATTATGTTGTCTAGTGAAAATTCCCCTTATAAGAATGTTTGGGTCCCCTTTATATAGGAGGGGCGAATCCCAACATAGTGCATGTCTAATAATAACAAGGAAATGCTATTGGTACAGCTGTATAATGGCTTAGTACGAATCTGTACTATTCTTGTAGACCTGTTTAGTTCTAACCACATGTCCTTGGGAGCTTTCCCGTCTTTCCATGACGATTGCCGATTTTTGTGCTGCCTCGAGGTACGTTATGATGTGCCTTTGATATACCCTCTCGAGGCGAGTGCTTCGGGGCCGAGCCTTAGGCTATGCTTCGAGCCCAACGAGGTTGGGCTTGGAACGCCATAGAAGCCTTAAAATCGATCTTCCATAATTTTGACCATATATAGATAGCCCCCGTGTTTCTTAGAATAGAATGATATAAAACGACTTTGACTTCGATTTTCTTGAGCCTCTCATGATGACGTCACACTCGTGACGTAAGCGTTCAGAGCGATCGAAACATCCCATCGATTCATCTCCCCAGAAGCATTGAATACAATGCCGATTCATTTTCCCAGAAGCGTTGATTACGTTGTCGATCCGTTTTCCCAAAAGCATTGATTATGTCGTAGGTTACGCCATTGTCTCTCTATAAATGGGGGATTTCTTGAACCAAAACTTCATTCATTCTTTCTTCAATAATCTTCAGCCCTTTCCCTTTTTCTGTATCCTCTTCTGATCTCTTATTCTTATGGTTCAAACCTGTAACCACAAGGTAAGGTAGCAACCTTACCAGTTATTTCATGGCTCTTTTTCAAAGCCTTTCCCCTCTAATTGGAATTACACTGGGTCTTTGTTGTTATTGTTGTTGTTGTTGGCTCAAATCAACGGGGGGAGGGCCTCAAATTCTTCCCGTATCATAAGATATATGGACTGTAAACCACTACTCATCTCTCTTAACTTCAACCTGGTGTCTCCTTTTGCATCCCACACCGGTTCAATGTCTCAAGAAGTGGCTTCACAATAGTAGTGCTGACAAGACGCATACTTGCCAAGTTTTTCACCAGGCCACAATTTTCCTTGCTTCCTAAAAGCCTTTGCTCTTTGATAGTATAGCTTTTTCTTCATCTATTGTTGCTTCGGAGGAAGTTCTCGAAGACAATACTCTAAATATCGAAATGGGGCCCCCAAGGAAACGGTTCTCAAAGATGCCGCTCCCAAGGATATACCCTCGAAAGTAGATTAGGCTTTTTAGCTGTTGTTTTTTGCTTCTTTATTTCTATGTAAGGACCCCTCGTGGGCTTTTGTAATCGTCTTTTATTAATACAAGAGTTCTTTATTTTGCCTTCGACTTGTGTTGAACTCCATTCTGTCTTTGTTTGTGAAAAATTCAAGTGTATGACTCTATCGATCGGTCTAAATACTGGACTCGGACATAATAAACCCTTAGGTTTTTGATTGGTTAATATGATATTCCTTGAAACTCTTTGTTATGCCTTGGACTAAGCCTGGATTGATTTTGTAACGACCCGGCCGGTCATTTCTTATTGTCTTGTTCAGCTGTATTTTGTGATATCGGGTTGGTTGGTTTGGATTCGGAGAGATTTTGGAAAGGAATGAGACACTTAGTCTCTTCTGAGTAAGCTTAGGTTGGAAAAGTCAACTGGATGTTGACTTATGTAAAAAAGAGCTCGGGTGTGAATTTTGATGGTTTGGATAGCTTAGAGAGGTGATTTGGGACTTAGGAGCGTGATCGGAATGTGTTTTGGAGGTCCGGAGTAGATTTAGGCTTGAAAAGGCGAAATTGGAATTTTGGTGTTTTCCGGTTGATAGGGGAGATTTTGATATAGGGGTCAGAATGGAATTTCGGAAGTTGAAGTAGGTTTGTTTTATCATTTGTGACGTGTGTGCAAAATTTCAAGTCATTCGGACAAGGTTTAATAGACTTTTTGATGAAAGCGGAATTCGGAAGTTTTTAGAGTTCTTAGGCATGAAATCATGGTTGATTCGATGTTTCAATGTTGTTTTAGGTGTTTCGAAGATTGGTATAAGTTTGGTTAGCGGAATATGACTTATTCGTGCTTTTGGTTGAGGTACCGAGGGCCTCGGGGTGATTTTGGATGGTTAACGGGAGGTTTGGAGTTGGAGAATTTGCAGTTGAAGTGCTGAAGTGTTGCAGGTGTGGGCCCGCAGAAGCGCCATGGAGCTCGCAGATGCGGAAATGGGCATGGCGAGCTGGAACAACATATGCGGATGTGCGAGCGCACCTGCGATAGCGCAGGTGCGGGATTTTGATCGCATATGCGGTCCTATAGCGGATAAGTGGATCTCCGCAGATGCGCACCTGGGACCGCAGGTGCGAGATTTGACCGCAGAAGCGATTTAGCTGGGGCAGAACATATAAATTTAGCCCTTCGCAATTTTTGAGTGTTTTTCACCATTTTCATGCGGGTTTGAACTTGGGAGAGCAATTTTAAGAGAGAATTCAAGAGGTTTCGTGGAGGTAAGATTTTTAGACCCTAAACTTGTTTCTACGATGGTTTTTGACTGATTAAGCTTGAAATCTATGGAGGTTAGTAGAAATTGGGGGTTTAGGGCTTGAAAATTGGAGACCTTAATCTAGGGATTTGAGGGGTCATTTGTGGTCGGATTTTGGTATTCTTGGTATGTATGAACTCGTGAGAGTGTAAGGGTTCTAGTTTTATAAATTTTATCGGGATCCGAGTCGTGGGCCCGGGGGTCAGGTTTGGCCAATTTCGGGATTTTGGATGTAACTTGATTATTTTCGAGTGGGCTTTGTCCCCTTAGCATATTTTGATGGTGTAAATCTGTTTTTGGTTAGATTTGAAGCATCCGGAGACCGAGTCGAGAGGCAAAGGCATCGCGGGCTAGAGTTTGGACAGGATAGAGGTAAGTAATGATTGTAAATATTGTCCTAAGGGTATGAAACCCTGGATTTCATATCGTTATGCTACTTGGAGGTGACGTACATGCTAGATGACGAGCGTGAGGTTGTTCACCGTTGGGGATTGTGACTTAGTCTATCCCGTATGACTGTTAAGTTGCGTATTTGATTGAAACATGTTTGATATCATTGTGTTTTGGAAATTATTACCATGTTTTGAGTTGAATGCCATACTTGGGCCTCGTGCCAACTGTTTTGGACCCTTAGGGGATTTTTACTACTATTCCTCATGATTTTGACTTCATATTTGTACTCAGTCATGTTGCATTCTACTGTTTTCATAAATCATCCATAATTACTCCATTTTGATATTTTAAATGATATTTTGGGCTGAGCATCATGTTTTACTGTTGCCCGAGTGGCTTGGGGGACTTCTAACTGAGTGAGGTCGGGGGCCTGTGTTGTGAGGATACTATGGAATCGGGCTCCGCACCGCAACAGTGTTGTACTGATTTATGTTTATGAGGCCGAGGGCGAGTTTGATTATGCCACAAGATGTCTTGTTATAGTGCTTGGGCTGTAAGAGCTCCTCCGGAGTCTGCACGCCCTCAGTAAGTGCGGGTACCCAGTGTGAGATGTGATATTGCCCGAGAGGCTGTTGTTGTTTCATGTTATTACCTGAAGGGCTGATACGAGTGATTGTGAGGTAGCCCGAGGGGTTGGTTCTATTGGTATTTTGCCCGAGGGGAAGTTATGGTACTTGTTTTGCCCGAGGGGTTGATTTATGTTACTACCTTTTTCTCACTATTTTCATCACTTGAATGAACTACTGAAAGATGTTTTTAAAAGGTTTTTACTGAACTGAGATGGTTTTTTTACGAGTTTACCGCTTTACTACATTATTTTGGATTTATATTATTTTGTTGTAGCATTATTCTGTGGTTTACATGTTTTCCTACTGCTCAGTTGCCTTTACTTTTATTACTTACTGACTTGGAGTACTCATATTACTCCCTGCACCCTGTGTGCAGATCCAGGAGTCTTGGGTCACGCTAGCGAGTACTGATTTGCCTTCCAGCAAGATTTTGGAATTGACTAGGTAGCTGTTTGGCGTCCGCAGCTCAATGCTTCTCCTTCCTATCTTTATTTCGCTTTGTACTAGATTTGTATCAGACTGTGGTCTTTTCATATTCCTAGATGAGTTGTAGATGCTCATGACTAGTGACACCCTAATGTCGGGCTGTATTTTGGTTTCCGCACTATTCTATTCTCCCTTATACTATGCGATTTTAGCTTATTAATGTCTTTAAGTGACTTATTATAATTTGTTTGGATGGTTTTAAGGTTTGTGTCGGCTAGCCTATTTTCACGATAGGCGCCATCACGATCGGGTCCATTTTAGGGTCGTGACAGATTTGATGCAAACTTAGGTCATCGGGACTTCTGGGTCCAAATTGAGTGAGAGTAGGGTCTCGATTTTCGACATAAAGTTTAGCCTTTTTAGGCCTCGTCGATAGTCCTCAAGTGGTAAGTTTCTTGAACTAAAGCAGCCTTTAGATTTCGCAACCGGGTGAGTGTTTGCTCGATCATCTAATAATAAATATAGCCCTTAGGCTTTTACCAATAATCCCCGAGTGAGAGTTTGCTCGAACTCTGGCAGCTCGTAATTGAGCGAAAATTTATTCAAACTTGAAATAAAGATAGCCCTAAGGCCTTATAATTAGTCCCCGAGTGAGAACCTGCTCAAACTTGGGTAGCTCTTGAGCTAAATAATCGAGTGAGCGTTCGCAATTCGGGAGAAAGATAGCCCTGAGGTTTTATAAATAGTCCCCGAGTGAGAACCTGCTTGAACTCGGGTAGCCCTTGAACCAAATAATTGAGTGATCGTTCGCTCGAACTCGAGGGAAAGATAGCCCTGAGGCTTTATAAATATTCCTCGAGTGAGAACCTGCTCGAACTCGGGTAGTCGTGGAGCTAAATAATCGAGTGAGCGTTCGCTCAAACTCGAGATAAAGATAGCCATGGGGATTTATAAATAGTCCTTGAGTGAGACCCTGCCCGAACTCGGGTAGCCCTTAAGCTAAATAATCGCGTGAACGTTCGCTCGAACTCGAGGGAAAGATAGCCTTGAGGCTTTATAAATAGTCCCCGAGTGAGAACCTTCTCGAACTCGGATAGCCCTTGATCCAAATAATCGAGTGAGACCCTGCCCGAACTCGAGTAGCCCTTAAGCTAAATAATCGCGTGAATATTCGCTCGAACTCGAGGGAAATATAGCCTTGAGGCTTTATAAATAGTCCCCGAGTGAGAACCTACTCGAACACAGGTAGACCTTGAGCAAAATAATCGAGTGAGCGTTCGCTCGAACTCGAGGGAAAGATAGCCCTGAGGCTTTATAAATAGTCCTCGAGTGAGAACCTGCTCGAACTTGGGTAGCCCTTGAGATAAATAATCGAGTGAGCGTTCGCTCGAACTCAAGAGAAATATAGCCTTGGAGATTTATAAATAGTCCTCGAGTGAGACCCTCCCCGGACTCGGGTAGCCATTGAGCTAAATAGTCGAGTGAGTGTTCGCACGAAATCAAGGGAAAGATATCCCTGAGGCTTTATAAATAGTCCTCGAGTGAGAACCTGCTCAAACTCGGGTAGCCCTTGAGCTAAATAATCAAGTGAGCATTTGCTCGAACACGAGAGAAAGATAGCCCTGGGGCTTTATAAATAGTCCTCGAGTGAGAACCTACTCGAACTTGGGTAGCCCTTGGGCTAAATAGCCGAGTGAGTGTCTATATAAACCTGACTCGTAGATTATTCTTAGTAATTTCTGACAAAACTAGTCCTGATGCCTGGGTCTAACGATCTCGATTTGACCTACCCATATGCTAAGCGTGTGTGGCGTGATCTGGCTAAGACCTGTTGGGAGGACAAAATTCATGGTGAGTTTTTGTTTTTCCCATACTTGATCCCCTTAGAGAAGATACCTTTCGATAGTACTCTCATCCTCTGTGCCTGTGCAAGCCTTAGAGAGGCCGTTTTGATGAGGGAACCCCCGTCTGGGGAAGCAGATACCCTGAAGCCTCGGGAAGTGGCAAAAAGTCTCTGTTCTGAGGGAAAAGAGAGTGATGACTGCCCGTTGGCACTTAGGGGGAGAAGAAGTGTTGTTACCTCGAAGTTTATTGAGTCGAAGACACCTAAGCCAAAGGCTGCTGGAACGGATGCCATCAAGGTGGTCCCGACCCGAGCTGAGGGAACTGTTAAAGGGGGTTTAGACGAAGTCCCCAAGCCGACCAACGACTAAAACACACCAGGTGCGGAGGGGCACCTAGTTGATGAACCCCGAAAAAGACAATGACGAAGCCCCTCGAAGGGTGGAGAGGATCCGAGTTGAACCGTTCGAGGTGATCGATGTAGATGAGCCTCTGATGGGCCCGTCATTCTCTCCTGGGAAATTACGGGATGCCCAAGATATGAAAACTCCCGTCGTTGGGGCATCCTCGGGAGAGAATAGTATGTTTTAAGGGTGTTTTGCTGGGGTTGAGGAAGGCCCTGATATCTATGCCTCATTGATCTTTGAAGAAGCCGAGAAGCTTCAAAAACAAGTAATCTTGACTTGACCATTGTATTCTGAGTTTCGATTCTTGCTTTTCTGACTCTTTTCCTCTGTGTTTTTAGGCCTTGATGCTTTTCAACCATGCTTTTTCCAAGTCTCAAGCTGAGTTGTCTCTGAGGCAGGCATGTGGGCCAGTTAGGCCTGGGCCCGACCTAGGCCCGCGAGCCCATATGGGTAGTGGGCCTAAACGGGCCTAACTGTTTAAGCCCGGGACCATTTAGGCACGGGCCCGGGTTCTGAGTGGGTCGGTTCAACCGGTCCTAAACGGACTCAAACAGGCCCAACGGCAACATTTAAAAAATTGTTGTTGGCTTGCAAAAATAGCCGTTTGGGCTTTCTAAAATAGCCATTTAACTCCCCCAACTTTGTTTTAACCCCAAACTTTTTATAATTACACTTTTCCCTATTTTCAACTATAAATACCTCCTCATTCTTTCATTTTTCTCACAAAATCATCAATCTCTCTCATTTCTCAAACTCAAATTGAAATATTCAAGTCTTCACTCATCTCTCATTTCTCAAGCTCAAATTATAAATTCAAGTTAAATCATGCCCGGTGATTCTAGATTGCGCCCATTTGTTTTGGAACACTTTAATATGGTAGAAGAAAATGAAGAAGTTTACATAATAAAATGCAAGAACTGTGGTCGAGTCTATGCTCACCGTCCAAATTTAGAGGGCACGGGCTATTTAAGGAGGCATATAAAGAGTTGTCTTGCGCGTTCTCCAGACATTCATATTTAAGATTTTAAGTTGATTTGAGACAATTTGTGTTATTTTAAAATTATTAGGCGTATTATGCTTAATGTTTTAGTTTGTTAGATAAATTTGAAGTATTATGTTGAAGGTATTGAACTTTAATTTGAAGTATTAAATGTAAACTTTAATTTGCAACTTTGATACCGAGTATATATATATATATATTTTTAGCTTATATGAGTCTACCAAACTATAGAACACCTGATCCTTTATGAGTTTCTACTGAGAATACTTATGAAGCAGTAAGTTAAAGAGACAAGGAATTTTTACGTGGAAAATCCCACACGAGGGGACAAAAACCACGACCTACACTTGTAGGCTTTCAACTTCACTAATTTGTAATCTCACTATTACAAGCCACTTTGTAATAACTCTATTACAAAGACTTCAACTTAACTAACTTGTGATACTCTTACCACAAGCCACTTTGTGACTCTCTAGTTACAAAGACTTTAAACTTATGACTAAACCTATTCACAACATAAACTCAAAAAGTTTACGGATTTTGGGTTTCCTAAAACATAACTTCTAAGAAAGCAAGATAGGAGTTACAATGAAGAACAAATAACAATATTACAACTCAATTACAGATACACAGACTCATTGTGAAACTGATCCTTTAGTGGAGTTGTCTTCTTATTCTTGACACACCAGTGACTTCAATGCCGGATGAACACTTTAATGCTTGAGAGAATATCACTAAATGTACAAGTTAATATATTGTGCCTTGCACCAGGTTGTTATACTACAAAAGACATCACAATGGTGATGTCAATTCTTGGTACACGTTTCTTCCTAATGAGAAGTGACTGTTGCACTGTCGCATGTATAATTCCTGAGAGTCACTTTCTGCAGTTGCGTTCCATCTGTATAGTTGACTTGTACTTCTATCACAGAACCCTAAGGGACTAAGTCCCTATTGTGTTCCTCTTTGTAACATTTGTGGATACTCTCTTTCTACTGTTACGTTCCAATTGTACAGTTGACTTGTACTTCTGTCGGAAAATCCTAAGGGACCAGGTTCTTGTTGTGTTCTTCCTTGTGGTTGTTCACTCATTTGCTGCTGGTCAGACTGGACATTGTTCATTTGAAATGTATACCAGTTGGGTCAGGGTCTCTATATGGTTCTTGACAATAAGTTTGTTAGATCATCATAACATAAGAAGCATAAGGCAAAGACATTGAAAACCCATTAATTTCCCACTTTTTGATGATGACAAACTTAGGCATTGATAGTATTTGTTTAGAGTAAAAATAACCAGATAAGGTACCAGAAACTACACAAGTTCCCCCTGACCTTTTGCTTTTGATTTCCCCTTAATCAAACCCCCTATATTTGCATCAAGTTTCTACACAAGTTCCCCCTGACCCCCTGACCTTTTCCCCCTTTTGGCATCATTAAAAAGAGACACAAGAAGGCAATCAGCACAAAGAAGTCTACCAAAGCCAACTCATGCCACATATGTGCACACAACATGACAGAAAAAAGAAGCCAGAGGAAAATAGCATTGTACAGGCACAAAGAGGAGCTATTTCATTTATATTAATAATGGACTGAGCAAAATAGGAGCAGTAATGGTGTAATCCAGCATGCCATCACAAAAAGACAAACAAAAAGAAAACAACAACCACAAACATTATAGCAAAATATAGCTGGCCACTGAGAGGATCCTAGGGGGCACTAGGAGAGGAAGGCTTGGAAGAGGAGGCAGCAATGGTTTTAAGAACCAGGTTCAGTCGGGCATTTGCAGACAGTTGTTCTTCAAGTAGTTTTGCGCGAAGCTTATCATTTTCTTTTGTCTGGCGGGCAACTTCTTCATTAACGAAATCGGGTCCTTTAACTAGTTGACTGAGCTGAGTTTCCAGTATGGCATTTTGAACCCTCAAACTTCTGATCTCTTTAGAAGCTGCATTTGGAGCATTGATCAGCTGAGAAATGGTCGAGAGCTTCCACCAACTCTTTCTATGCACTCACATTCTTCCAGAGTGGTTTTAGAAAAGGTTTGCTTGTGTGTGCCCACTTTAGGATTACCTAAGGGGACCTTGTAAAATCTGAACACTTGAGTGAGGAGAAAGCCATAAGGTAGCCCATGATTCCCACCTTTAAAGTTTGCCACCTTTTTCATACGATCTATCATGATTGCTGGCAGATTGATTGGGATAAACTCATCAAGCACCTTTATTAATACATATCCGATTTTGTTGAAATAGACAGCCTCTCAGAACAAGGTAAGAGCATCTTATTAACCAGTTCAAAAAGAAGTTGATACTTAGGAAGTAATACCTTCTTATGCACATGTTCCCCCTGCTGAATAGCTTGCTCTTTCATGATAGCTCTCCTAAAGTTGACATCACAGACACCTTTGACTGAGGACATTCCTTCACATGGAATTTTGAGAACCTTTCCCAATGTTGAAGTATCGAGTACAATGTCTACTCCATTTACTAACGCACAAATGTGATCCCCCTCAACAGTGAAGAGAGATGCATAGAAATTTTGTACCGCATCTTCGTACACCAGAGGAATGCTCCCGTGAAACAAGTGCTTCCATTGCTGAAATTCCATTATCTCTGAAATTTGTCTCATACTGGCCATCTCTAAAATTGCTAGGTCAAACGTACGACCCCACAAGACTTTGTGGGTTCTTAATCTCTCCTGTCAAGGACCACTGTCACTAGGCATGGTCCTCAGAGGACCAGGTTCCCTTACAGTTTCCCGTTTTCATTTTCTAGATCCTTCAACTGACTTTCTTTTCCAACTTACTAGCCGCATAGTGTAATCTTCAGACATGGCTTGCTCAGTTGGACTTTTCTTAGACTTGTTGTTGCCCTTCACAGATACACCATTTTGTTTCTCAATAGCTTCATCGGAAGCTTCATCAACAGAGTTTTGAGTTTTTATAGATTTTTTCACTAAGGAACCAGGTTCCTTTAGAGCATTTTTGTCAACCCCACCTACTGGAATGCTCTTGTTAGTAACAGAATCCCCTTGATTCATCAACCTTTTTTTTCTTGTCTTGACACTCCTCCTACCTTTCTGCAATGTAGACTCAAAGCCCTCTTTCTGCTGCGACCTAATAGTGGGTGACTTGGAGGAGGATTCTAAGAGCTTAGGATAATCAGTAGGTGCAGGAGTGGGTTTGCCTGGAAGAGAATCAGGTTCTTCAGCAGGTTTTTCTAGGAACGTCTCAAGAGCCAAAGACTCGAGGAGTATTATGGTTCTTACATCGCCTAGGAATGGAGTTTCTTCTCCCTGATACTCAGACAAGAGATATGCTCCTTCACTCATCAGACTCTCAATAGTGATAGCCATGATGTTATGCGTTACTTCCTTTTCTGGTGACTTTGTGAGAGTCACTAAGTCCAAAATGGAGGAGTTCAGATACTGATCGGGATCATCATCAGAGACCTCTGACACTTGAGAGGTAAAACCTCCTGAGTGTTCTTTGATGATATCAGAGAAATGACGAGACATAGGGTTTTCAATACATGGAAGGGGAGCAGGGTTTGTCAGAAAAGGAAAAACTATAGGAAAAGAGGAGGAACCAGGTATGGATATAGTAGTATTGGAAGGAGTGGAATAGTGAATTTCTGGGGATGATTTTAAGGATGATAGGGAAGTAGGAGTGGTGTTAATGGTGTGAGAAGGAAGCAATCGTTCGATTTCCATTATAGGAGTATTTGGTAGGTAAGTAGAATGAGAGAGAGAGAGAGAGAGAGATATGAAGAGAGGATCACAGAGATACAGAAGAGATGAAGGTTCATGACTTACTGTGAGGGAGAAAGAAAGTTTTATTGGAAGAAGGGCTAATGATGAGAATAGAGAGAAATGGGTTTTGAATAGTTCTGAAAACGGCGGTAGGTTTGTGGGAAAACGTTATCATGCAGAGGGGATGAAGGGATTTGAAAGACAAGACATGACATACAGACTTTGAAAAGTTTGATGATGTGGCAGTTGAGTTAATTTTGTTAACTTTTATTAGAAGGCATGCAGAACAAGCACATTACTACTAACCTGTGGTACAAGAACCTGATGCCCGAACAATTTTTTAAAAAAGATTTTAGCAGCTCTTCTTTCGCAGTTCATAACTGTACCTTTAGCTTCTATGATCGTCATGCGTGTTTACCTGCAACGGTATCGATATGAGTTAGGCTTGGCCAGAAAACACTTTAGCTAATTTTACATGAAGGTGTTTTACATAGCCAACTGATGGAGAATCAGGTTCTCCATTAGATTTTAATAACCCTAGCTTCACCTTGTTTCTTCCAAAATGTTCCCTTCTCAAGGTTTTGGTAAAGATATCAAGAATTTGGTCTTCTTTGTTGCAAGACTTTCCACAGATCAACCCTTTCTCCACATTGACCCTTAGAAGATAATGCTACACCTCAGTGTGCTTAGTCCTCTTGTTTAGAACTGGATAGAGAAGGTATACCATCAAAAAATACCCCAAAATCTTCCAGTTGATGCTTAATTGATAGGGTTTTAGCACAGCAGGATGTTGTCGCTACATATTCTACTTCAGTTGTTGATGAAGACATTGAGTTTTGCTTCCTTGTGCCCCAAAAGATGAGACATGATCATGGAAAGTGAACCATTCTAGAAGTGCTTTTCCTGTCCACAAGATAACCTGCATAGTTAACATCAGCATACCCAATAAGGTTAAAATTGTCACCTGAGGGGTACTACAGGACCAGGTCCTGTGTTCCCTTAAGGTATCTCAAACTTCTTTTGGCAGCCTTCGAGTAGGATTCCTTGGGACTTGATT
This sequence comes from Nicotiana sylvestris, assembly GCF_000393655.2. Lineage (NCBI taxonomy): Eukaryota > Viridiplantae > Streptophyta > Magnoliopsida > Solanales > Solanaceae > Nicotiana > Nicotiana sylvestris. The sequence continues at coordinate 143,000,822 of NC_091066.1, forward strand.
TTGGATTCTATTCTGGAATGGAAATACCGAAGGGACTAGGGAATTTTTTTGAATTTTTGATTCTTGTCTAAATCAAAAATGAAGGGGAGTGATTATGTTATCAGGTAGATGGGAGCTTTTGTGTTTTCAGTTTAGGACTAATGTTTGATTGGTAGAGGAACTTGGTAGATTAATTGGATTTCCCTGCACTCCTTGTTCTGTTACTGTGGAGTGTTTTGCACTGCATCTCCACTCTTTCTTCTGCTTCAGTGGTAGAAATTGAAGTACCAGGTTCCTTATGAGAAGTGGAAGAGGATATTGCATTGTCCTTCACCAGTCTCCTTCATCTTACTCATCATATCAGCCTTCCCATTTGAAACCTCAGATATTTCCCAGAGACCAGAGATGGTTCATTATATTAATCATCATTGTTTCCTCCTTTGTTAGAGGAAGGTGTCTCGTTGAATAGCACATGAACACTTTCTTCCATCCAGTGTGTCCTTTTGTTGTAGGTTTTGTGGCCTTTGCTTTGTGGGGAGTATCCCAGAAGGATTCTTTTATCACCTTTTGCATTAAACTTCCCAAGCTGGTCCTTCCTATTTTTGAGAACATGGCATTTTCATTCAAAAGGTTCTTAGATGAGATGTCTTTGGTTTTCTTCCATTTGGCAGCTCATAGTGGGTTTTGTTCAGGAGGGAGCTGATCATACACCTGTTCACCAAGTAGCAAGCAGTGTTTATTGCTTTTGCCCAGAAATTTTTGGCGATTCCACTATCGATGAGCATTTTCCATGCCATGTCTTCCATAGTTTTGTTCTTTCCCTCAGCAACACCATTTTGCTGTGGAGTCCTTGGTGCTGAGAAGTTGTGTGTGATTACATTTTTGTTACAAGATCATCAAATATGGCGTTGTCAAATTCTGTCCCGTGGTTGGATCTGATGCATACTACCTTCAATTTTATCTTCACTTGGATCTTTTTGATAAAGTCCATAAATACCTCGAAAGTCTCACCCTGGTTCTAAGAACCAGTTTCCAGGTGAATCTTGAATTTGGAAGACCACAAATCAGGTCCTTCTGAATTAATTTATTCAAAAGTGAGAAGCTTTCATGACCCAATCTTCCATGCCAAAGTTCTGCGTCATCATCAACTAACTTCAAGCATCTCATATCACTAGCTTGTAGAGATTCAAAGTTAGCAACGTTGATGTTCTTGTTTCTTTTGGCCACTAAGACCATTTTTTCAGTTACTAGATTGGTAACTGTGCACACTTTTGATAAGAACTCTACTTTGTTCCCTTTATCCCAGATTTGAGAAACACTCAGGAGACTGTACTTCAGGCCATCCACATAGTACGCATTCTCAATTGAGTGTCAAAGAGACTTTCCAACTTTTCCAACACTGAGAATGTACCCCCTCCTTTATTCAAAGGATACATTCCCTTCCTGCAAGGCTTTCAGTGAGAAGAAAACCATGGTGCTTCCAGTCACGTGCTTTGAGCATCCACTGTCCATGGTCCATTGCAGTCCGCTTCCTCTCATTATTCCCTGCACATGCATATTATGGGTTAGATTTAGGAACCCAAACTAGTTTGGGTCCCTTGTTATGATAAAATGGATGGATAAGGTCTTTTCTAGTCTATGCAGGCAACATTCGTTTCTTGTGAGTGGTACCTGGTCCATTATTAGTAGTCACTTTGTTAGTAAACACTTTGTTTTTCTAAACAGATTGAACCCTAGCCTGGCAATTTTCTTTAAAATGCCCATTGTTCCCATAGTGGGTACACAGTGAGTTATCAGGAATAGTAACGTACTTACTGTGACGGTTGTAAGGAGTTTTCTACCTTTGGAACCTGATTCCCTGCTTGTTTCCTATTGTTGAAATACATGGCAGTGACAGCATCTGAGGACCAGGTCCACTTCAGAGATTTCTCAAGATCAATTTTTACTTTCTCCAATTCAGCTTGAAGTTGCCGATTTTTCTCAAGTTTACCACATAGACTAGTTTTCACATCAATTAATTCCTTTTCAAGCTTAATGTGTATATCACTAGCTACTTCCTTCCCTTTCCCAAGAGTCACAGTCCTATGTTCTCTATTGAGTCCCTTAATGGTTTCCTCTAGGTTAGTGATTATCACTAAAAATCATCTCTCTCTTGCTCAGTAGTTGTAATTTTTTCTTCTAGAGTGTGTTTCTCATTGTTAAGACCTTCTATTGTTTTCTTCAAGTCAACAATCACTACCATCAGGTCATCTCTCTCATTTTCTACACTAGTTATTTTTTTATTCAGAACTTCCTTTTCTTTTTCAAGATTAGCTATGGTCTCATTTAGGTCCACTACACAGACCACCAGATCATCTCTAGATTGTTCAGTTTCTCCTAGTTCTATGGTAAGGATCTCCTTATCATTATCAAGGCTATAATAAATATCAATTAGAACATTTGCTAACGATCTTAACTTCTTAGAAGAGTATGATTTCAGATTTTTCTGAACATCCCTGAAATTTACCTCATCATCTTCATCATCTTCATCATCATCAGACTGAGCTATCAATGCAAACAGTGAGTCATACTTCGTTGCTTTAGTTTCCACTGTCATCATGGAACTATTTTCTGCATCTGGTTCCCTTTCTGATTCACTGGAGGAGTCTCCCCAAGCAGCAAGAGCCTGTTTCACAATATTGTCACTTGCACTTTTTCGACTGAATCGTTTGTCTGGAACCAGGTTCTTTTTTATTGCTTTGTCAGGGTTTTGTTTGTATTGCTCCTGTTTCACAAGTGGACAGTCTTTGATGAAATGCCCTGGCTTTCCGCACCTATGACAGAGATCATTGTTCCTTGCCTTACTTGAACTGCCCCTATTTGGTATACCACCATTCCTTCAAACTATCTTTTGAAATCTTTTAGTAAGATATGCCATATCACTATCTTTTTCACTTGAGTCACTACTTTCAGCCTTGAGTACTAGGTTCTTTTCCTTATTTGGCTCTCTCCTTTCACTGTCTTTCTTTATTTTCATCTCGTATGTCTTCAGATTACTAATCAGCTCATCCATGGTTAGAGTTTGTAGATCTTTAACTTCAGTGATGGCATTTACCTTACTTTCCCAAGAACTAGGTAGAATACTGAGGATTTTCCTTACAAGCTTGTTTCTGGGAATAAAATCTCCAAGTGAATGAAGCTCATTTATGATGGATTTGAATCTGGTATGCATATCCTATATAGACTCATCATCTTTCATCCTGAAGAGCTCATACTCTGTGGTGAGCATGTCAATCTTGGACTGTTTAAACTGAGCAGTTCCTTCGTGTGCGGTTTGCAACGCTTCCCATATTTCTTTGGCAGTGTCACAAGCTAAGAATCTGTTGTACTCAACGGGTCCTATACTACATACCAAGATTTTCTTGGCGCGATAGTTCTTTTCTACAACTTTTCTGTCAATATCACTGTACTCCTTTCTGTCTTTCGGCACCGTTGGTCCAGTTTCTTCAAGCTTCTTCATAGGAACATGTGGACCATCACAGATGATGTCCCACAATTCTAAATCTTTGGCCATTATAAAATCATGCATGTGAGTCTTCCACCAGCTATAGTACTGACCATTGAATCTAGGAGGTCTGTAAGTTGATTGTCCTTCCTTAAAGTTGGGTGGAGCAGCCATTGAGATCCTTTCTAGATGCTAACCTTTAAGTAAGAACCGCTCTGATACCAATTGTTAGCTTATATGAGTCCACCAAACTATAGAGCACCTGATCCTTTATGAGTTTCTACTAAGAATACTTATGAAGCAGTAAGTAAAAGAGACAAGGAATTTTTACGTGGAAAAATCCCACACAAGAGGACAAAAACCACGACCTACACTTATAGGCTTTCAACTTCACTAACTTGTAATCTCAGTATTACAAGCCACTTTGTAATAACTCTATTACAAAGACTTCAACTTAACTAACTTGTGATACTCTTACCACAAAACACTTTGTAACTCTCTAGTTACAAAGACTTTAAACTTATGACTAAATCTAGTCACAACATAAACTAAGAAAGTTTACGGATTTTGGGTTTCCTAAATAATAGCTTCTAAGAAAGCAAGATAGGAGTTACAATGAAGAATAAATAACAAGATTACAACTCAACTACGGATACACATACACTCATTGTGAAACTGATCCTTTAGTGGAGATGTTTTCTTGTTCTTGACACACTATTGATACCCAATTTTTCCTTGTATATTTTTATATGCAAAATACTTTCAAAATAGTATGTATATGCATATATAAGTATTTCCCAAGGTTTTTCTATTTTTCTCTTAATTTTTATAGATTTTTAAATCTATTTATTGCCCTATTTTATCAAGAAAAACCCAATACTTATCCCCAAAATTATCATTTTGGATGATTCACTTATTGGATTCTCATATTTATATTAAAATATATCTATCATAATTTTTGCATATTTTTAAAAAAGAAATTAGTATTTTTAAAGCTAAATTGCGTATAATTGCGATATTAGCCTATTTTAAAATTTAGTTATTTTCATAATTATAAAATTGACTCTAGTATTTTTAATTTTGATAATTATCTATTATTAATCATTTTAGTACCTTTAATTTATTTCTAGAAATTATTTTACTATTTGTTATAAAATAAATAAAGGAAAAATGGCTATTTAAATGTTAGCCCCGTTTATTTCAATTTTAGCCTTATTTGAACCTCCAATTGAACCCAATTTTAAACCCAATTACCCTGATCCAATCCCTGTTTGAATCGACCCAAACCCAACCCTGTTAAACCGCCTCACCTACTCAATTAATCTAGGTCGTTGATCAAAATGATAAACGGCCACCAAATACCCTTTCCTTTTTAATCCCGACCTACCCCCTAACCCTAACCATTTCACAACCCCAGCCACTTCTGAAACCCTGCACTCTCTCAAACTCTCTCGAGTCTTCTCAGAACCCTAGCCGCCTCTCACCGCTTCCACCCTGAAAGCCACCGGAATCCATGGCTTCCAGGGCTTGGGAGTCTTATACCTACCTCATGTTGCTCTTACACACCTGATCTCTAAAGATTCAAGGCCTAGCCTCGAAGGTTTGCACCCATACCTCTGTCTATTCAAGGTTCCAGAGTCATCGTCGGCCTTGCTCCGGTGTACCATGGTGTTTTGAGCCTGGTTCTGACCTCTCCGACTCAGATCGATGACCTTTTCAAAGCCTTTCTCATTTCTAGGGTTCTTCTGAAACCCTAACCCTTCAAGGTTTTCTCCGATCTCTTTAGATCCGTTATGTATCTGTGCTCTCTTTGAGTTTTCAAATGATCTCCCTAACGTTTCTTTCGAAAATTACTTTTCAAAGTCTTTCTTTTACGTTTTAGGGTTTTCTAAAAATGCTTAAGTTTTTCTCTGACTTTCTTTTCCTTTTCTTTTGTATGTGTTTGCCTCTATTGTGTTCTATGTTTTCCTTCTACCATGTATGTTCTTCTACTGTGCTTTCTATGTTCCGTTCTTGTATGTTCTTCTACCGTGCTTTCTATACTATGCTCTTGTTTGCTTTTCTACAATGTCTTGCTATTTTCTTCTACTATGTTCTGATATGTTTCGCCTACTGTATTCTTCTACCGTGTTCTTAAGTGTTCTTACTATTTTTCTTCTATTGAACTTTGTTTAAGTTTCTTTTAAAAGGATCTTCTTAAGCATGCTTTCTTCTACTGTTCTTATCAGTCTTTTCTCATCATGCTTCGAATTAGTCTCTTTACTCTGTTTGCCTTGAACCCCTCTACTGTATTTACATGCTATTCATGAGTTCTGTTGCTGGAAGAAGCATGTTAGAAGTTTTAATTCTTTTCTAAAACCTCTAAACGTGTTTCGATCCGACTACTTGCCTCCTTATCTCTGTACTTGATTCAAGGTGGAAACTCTAGAATTTGGGGGTTCTGCCGAGGTTTGATTGAACTAGGGTTTTATTTTAGAACCCTTAACTCTTTCAGACTGACTTTGAGTCTCTGAACTGAGTTTGGACATCTTTGTTTTCATACAATGCTGAACTTTTTGCTAAACTCTTCTACACTGGATTTAATCTACTGATTTACACGACAGTCTTCTTTCATGCTCACATGCTCCTTATATATGATGAATTTTCCTCTAAATGGTTTTCAAATTTGCAATTAGTGCAAACTTCCTTTTGAATATGGCTTGATTGATTTCTTTCCATTGTTTGCTGATTCTCCCTGTTACTCGGCCTAAGTTAAAACCCTTTTTCATCTTTTCTGACTCAGTTCATTCGTGCAAAATCTCAGACTCGTTTGAATTACTGTTTGTTAATTGATTTGCTTACCTTATTTGCACAAACCGTGTATTTCAAAACCTTTTCCTTAAATAACTTTTATGTATTTGCCCCTGATTGCATGTTGTGCACAAAGTGCTTACTCAATTTATTTCCTTAAATGGTTTTCACCCGTTTAAATATGAATCCGTTAATTAAGGGAAGCTTTATGTAATTGATTGAAAATGAGTTCCTTAACTGCTTTTCTTGCCATATTTTTACATTATAAAAGGCACGACCCTCTTCACACACTACAACAATAAAATCCTTCTGAACTCATACTCTCTCATAATAATATTCTCTTCTTGACTGCACTGTGGGTTGTTTTACAAGACTTACTGCTTTCCTTTACTTGTTTCCTTGAAAACTGGTATGTCCTGATTTAATTCTTAGCACCACAACAATGTGTAATCACTGCTTTTGTATCCATGTTCATCTACTATTTTCGTATATCTCATCACTTAAATTAGCATGCTGATTTCCTTATGTGTGTTTTGTTATGAACCCTCATTCCTCTATCACCCCTATGTTTTTTGAGTGGTGACATAAGGCATGGCAATATAAGTTGTTGTCCATGAATTAAGTTTGAACCACTAGGGTTTTGACCTCTAAGCAAATAGGCTAGAGGGTGTGCCAGTATCTCCCATTGCTGGGTATGCCCTTCAGCCCGCTTTACTGTTGCCTCTTGCAACTTCCCATTCCCCTATACCCGTATATGTAATGATGTGAGTTGCTTCCCTTTTCCCTTTTCCCCTTTCAGAATCCTACTTCTGCACTTGCACTCTCTCTTAGTCCCTAAGTTTTTCCCCCTCTTGTGAGCCTCGCCTTGGGACCTCGAGCTCCCTCTGAACTTGGACACCTGAGGGCTGGCCCTTCCACATTGCACTATGGCTCAATTTGTGATACATTTGGGTGTAAGCACTACCCGGAGTTCATATGAGACCCTTAGAGAACTCTGACACACCCCAAATAGGAGAAAGGCTTGAAATATGATCTCTTGGAGTTGATTTACTTCATACTTCAGACAGGAAGTCTGAATCAGGCTCTCCTTGGCTGTACTTTTTAATTTTCTGATGTATTTTTCCTTTACGTTACTTTTTTTGGGTTGTAATAATTTTGTAATAAAACTCTCGGGGGTGGTCAGTAAAGAGGGAGGGTAGCTATGTATGCAAAAGGGGTAGATAACCTGCCTATAGGAGTTTATGAATTTCTGCATTCTCATATAGATACCATGTCTATAGGAATCTTGCATTCGCGTCTAGATACCATGTCTATAAGAATTTTCTGCATAGATACCATGTTTATAGGAATCTTGCATTCTCATGTAGGTACCATGCCTATAGTTTATTTCTGAATTTCTACACATCATGTAGATATCCTGCCTATATGTTCTTTCTGAATCTTGCATATGCATTCCTCATCAGTCAAACATGTTCGTAGGTCTTAAATAATCAACTGCAATTAGATATCATGTTCATAGGCTTTAAACGAAATTCAGTATCTAGATGTCATACCTATAAGGTTTCTGCATTTTTTACTACGTTTATAAGAGTGTCCAAAATCGACAACACATAGAAAGCATGCATATAGGAGCCTTAATCGAATCTGAATCGTTTCACTCACTTATATGTCTAAAACCAGTAACAATAATGCATGCTCTTTTGTTAAAACTCGCATTTCTTTAATAACAGATGATTTTCTCAAATCAGTATGTATTCATGTTTGTTTCATTGTTTCTGGAATCAGTAGATATCATGTCTATAAGTGTCTTCGTCTAACACTTAGGAAAGCCATAAGGTGAAAGTTTATAAACTGAATCAGACTTTTTATCAGCTACAACCAGCAGGCAGGCCTAATTCGGGCTTCTTATCTGAACTATGTAATAAATCAATTTGCCTCCACTGTTTAAGTTTTAATTAGACCCTAAACAGTACATACAAGTCATGCTACATTATGTGCTTTCTTTGGTTTAAAGGAGGTCTATTTGAGCCCCTTTTATTTGTTTATATGTTTCCCCCATACTTGCCATACGTGTTTTGATTATTGCCTTAGTATTTTACCTTTTTGAAACCACAAATAAGCCTAATACCTCTTGCCTTTAGAATTAGTAGTCCCAAGTGTCTTCGGGGCTGATAAGATGGGGACGGGTAATAGCATGCAATAAGTAAGTGAGACCATTCCACGCTTTAATACCTCAACGGGGTGGGAAAGGGTAGATATGGATATGATGACCATGCGATAACATCACGTGTAGCCCCTCACTGAGGAGTGATTACCGGATGTTGTGTGGGGTGATCCATATTATTAATAAACCTAGGACCCCCTTCCATTTGTTTTCTTTGTTTCTTTTAAATCTTTTTAAACCATTTCTTTTAAGAAAATCAACTCTTTTTAGTTCCTTTTTCTTACTTTTGTTTATTTGTAACCATTACGTGAAAATACCCTCTTATTTGAAGCCTTTATTTGCCTATGTGTTATTGACACTTAAGTCACAACAATAGTTTGGTCGGGAACCACACTAGTGGATCTTGAGGGGTGCCTAACACCTTCCCTTTGGGATAATTTCAAGCTCTTACCCAATCTCTGGTTACTCAGAACAAACTCCTCCTAGTGTCCTAATGCACTTTAATCATTAGGTGGTGACTCTTCAATTCAAAACCCAATTCTTGAATGGGAACGAGTTGTCTCCCAAATGTCACAAACCCGATTTTCGAGAGAAAAAGAGGGGCACTACACACACCAGTGACTTCAATGCCGGATGAACACTTTAATGCTTGAGAGAGTATCATTAAATGTACAAGTGAAGATATTGTGCCTTGCACCAGGTTGTTATACTACAAAAGACATCACAATGGTGATGTCAATTCTTGGTACACGTTTCTTCCCAATGAGAAGTGACTAATGCACTATCGCATGTATAGTTGCGGACAGTCACTTTCTGCAGTTGCATTCTAGTTGTATAGTTGACTTGTACTTATGTCAGAGAATCCTAAGGGACCAGGTCCCTGTTGTGTTCCTCTTTGTAACAATTGTAGACAGTCACTTTCTGTTGTTACGTTCCACCTGTACAAATTACTTGTACTTCTGTCGGAGAACCCTAAGGGACTAGGTCCCTGTTGTGTTCTTCCTTATGGTTGTTCACTCATTTGTTGGAGATCAGACTGGATATTGTTCATTTGAAATGTATACCAGGTGGGTCAGGTTCTCTATCTGGTTCTTGACAATAAGTTTGTTAGATCATCAAAACATAAGAAGCATAAGGCAAAGACATTGAAAACCCTTATCTTATATATATATATATATATATATATATATATAAGCTATATAATTTATAAGAAATTGCTTTAGATAAAAAAATTAAAAAAATAGGCCAGGCCCAAGTAGGCCCACATAGGCCCGAGACCGGCCCGCTTAGCCCGGGACTATTAGTTAGTGGTCCCGATCCTGGTCCGGTTACCTCCAAAAGACCACAAAGCCCCGGATCATTTAAGCCCGATCCACGAGGCTAGTTTAGGCTCAGTCCTGGCCCGTTTGCTACCCTTAGTTGGCTTATTGTGAGGACGAGTTTAGGAAGCTTACTTCTGAATTGAACAAGCTCAAGGCCCTTTATGCCCAAAAGGAGGGGGAGCTAGGTGACCTTCAAGCTCATTTGGAGAGGATGTCTCGAGAGCGGGCTGATCACGATGAGCAGGTAATGCGACCTTCGTGGGCTTATTTCTGTGCTTTAATCAATTGAGCATTTGAGACCATAATTTTATTCTTTCAGCTCAAGCAAAAAGATGATCTAATGCGAGAGGAGCTTAAAATCAGAGATACCAAAATCCTTGGGCTGAAGCAGCGTATAGATGAGGTGTCCTCCGATAAAGAAACTCTTCGAGAGAAGCTGACCTCGATGGAGCGCCAACTCCAAGGGGCTAGGGGAGAAAATCGTAAGTACAAAGATCTTCATGCCGAATTAGTTGCTGAGCTATTTGTAGCTAAGTCCGAAGTCATTGCGCTCATATCCTTGTATTGAGAAGATGTTGCTGCTGCAAATGCTCGAGCCAGGAAGGTATCCGAAAAGGCCGAGCTTAAACTATCCTGAGCCCTGGAACAAGCCCTCTTAAGATCTCAGAGACAGGCTCTCGAAGATGTACATGCAGGGGGTATCAATTTGTCTGCTGAGATCAAGAGGGTGAAGGCCCTAGAGGAAGAATCGGCGGCTCTGCTTTTTTCCGATGATGGTTCGGTCAGTAGCTCGGAGGATGATGAAGATGAAGGTGAAGTCCCCGATGGGGAGGAGGCCATTGATGTTCCGGGGGTCGAGGGCCAAGTCGTCGAAGGCACAACTTTTGAGGGAGCTCCGTCTAGTCAAGTGACCCCGGTGGTAGATTAGGTTTATATTTGTTCCCTTTTGTATAAGGGCTCCAGGCGCGAGCCTTGCTAATATATTTTTGTTAAACTTTATCATACAAATATGGATCTTTGATTTTCGTCATTTCTTGTCTTCTCTTTGCCTTTTTTGGAATAAATTTTTATGGTTGTTGATAACCAGTCCAGTGTGTCGGACTTAAGATATAAACCCCTCAGGTTTTCATACTCAATGAAGGATTGATAATAGTTGACCGTTAGGGGTTCAATCATCGAGTCAAATTTTGACTCGGGCTCATTGACCCCTAGGTTTTCAACGTATTGGCCCTTAGGCTCTTTAGGCTGGACCTTAGGCTCTTATACGTTGGCCCTTAGGCTCTTTAGGCTTGCCCTTAGGCTCTTATGCATTGGACCTTAGACTCTTTAGGCTGGCCCATAGGCTCTTACACATTGGCCCTTAGGCTCTTTTTAGATTGGGTCAATGCGACCTCTAATATGGCTGTAGTTTTCCCTCATTTTGGCTAAAGACTTTTGAAGTTTTGATTATGCCTTGGCATGTTTTATGTTTGTCCGACTCTTCGACGGCTCAAAAGAGAACCTCGATTATGAGTCGATATATGACGATGGCCGAGTACCTCGGTAGGTTCACTCGAAGGCCGAATTTTTGAAGCCTTTTCATAGGAGGCTGATTGTTTTCGAAGCCCTTTTATTGTTTGGAGCTCATTTTATCGAAGCTCCATTGTTTATGTCGAGGGTAGCCTGATTAACCGATTCTTTTCAAAGTAGTTTTCGAAGTATTTGGAGGCCTTTAATTTTATGACGGCGATCAGACGTCTCCGAGCCGCGTTATTACGGCCAGAGCCTTTTGATATGACCGTAGTCCTTTTGTTCGGTCGTCGCCTTTAGTCCCCGGGTGCGGTGACCTTGGCGTCCATATCGAGGGTATGCCTTTTTAGGGGTTTTACAAGTTCAAATATATAGTCTTGGCCTTCATATTGGGGTTATGCCTTTTTAAGGTCTTATAAATTTGAGTATGCCTCGTTGAGGTCTTATAAGCTCGGTATTGCCTCATTGAGGTCTTATAAGTTTGGGCATGCCTCATTGAGGCCATACAGATTCGATGCGGCCTCACTGAGGTCTTGCAAGATCGAGGTTGCCTTATTGAGGTCTTAGGAATTTGAGTTTTTGATAGTTTTGACGAGCTGACTGTTGATGATAGTCCCCGAGTGTTCGAGGATTTTTGGTCTTTGAGTTGTTTTTCCATGAAAGTAGTGAACTTCTTCAAGTGTTTTGATAAGAAAAGAGGCTTCCTCAATTATTTGATATATGCGTACATGCTTTTTGCTTTTGGAGCCTTGATTATTCTATATGTACACGGTTCATTTGACCGTTTGGCCCAATACAACATTCCCTTGTCGAGGTCCTCCTAGGCATAGTTTGATTTTTTTGAAGAGGTGACCTCCCCGGGTGATGCCCCCAATATTTGAGGTTGATCAAAGAGAAGCCTTTAATACTTGATGAGTTCTCCTTAGGTAGCATATGGATATTGCCTCATTAAAATCCTCGCCGATAAAACCCGTTCGGGATAAAATCTGGTCTAAGGAAAAAAGAGCGCAACGAATGCTTTAAAACCCAAGGTCTTTGAGCTGGAGGGCGCTTCGATTCCTCTCAATCGAACACCTGCAATAAGTTAGTATAAAACACAAATGAAAAAAGAGAGTGTTATACCTTAGCAATGATGGCGTTCGGGCCTTGATAAATTTCAATTGCTTGCTCCGGAGATGTGGAACGATCCTTTATTCTCGTTCGGATGTAGCCGAGGATGTCGGTTGTGATTGCTACTTGATTGTTTGCTTGTCTTTTGGCTTCTTCGATGCAGAGGGCATCGATGTCGGTGCCATGTTGTGCACTGTGAACATCTCTCTCGCTGCGTACTGCTCCTCGTATACTTCTTTTACTCCATCCTTGGTTGGAAATTTCATCGTTTGATGAAGGGTTGGTGGTACTGCCCTCATACTGCGTATCCACGGCCTTCCAAGTAAGGCATTGTATCTCATGTTACCTTCGATGACATAAAGGTTGGTATCTTGGATTGTACCGGCCACGTTGACCGGAAGATGATCTCCCCTTTCGTTGTCTCACTCGACATGTTGAATCCATTGAGGACTCGAGAGGCGGGTACAATCTGGTCGAGCAGTCCGAGATGCTCCACCACCCTCGACCTGATTATGTTGGCCAAGCTACCTAGATCCACGAGTACACGTTTAATTTGAAATTTATTCAAAAGAAGATAAATTACCAGTGCGTCATTATGAGGCTGAGACAAGGTCTCGATGTCCTCTTCACTGAATGTGAGAGCATCCTCTGGTATCTAACTCCGAGTTCACTTTTCCCTGGTGATGGATATTTTTTTCCACTTGATAACGGGTCCATGTAGGGATTCGACCCCTCTAACGATCATGTGGATGACGTGGTGTGGTTCTTCTAGTTAATTCTTTCCGTTTGCCTCTCTTTCTTGAAAGTGGTTCTTGGCTTGATTGCTGAGGAATTCTCAAAGGTGCCCTTCATTGATCAGCCGGGCCACCTCCTCTCAGAGATTCCTGCAATCCTCGGTCCTATGAACGTTAATGCAATGGTACTCGCACATCAAGTTGGGGTTCCTTCGGGAAGGATCCAATTGTGCGGGCTTTGGCCATCAGGTATCCCTGATTCTACCCATAGCTGATACGTGCATGAGACATCGATGTTGAAATTGTATTCTGACAATCGAGGTACCTCCATTGGTCTTGACTGCCTGTCAAACCCGGCCTTGCTCACAAGTCCCTGAGAATTTTGGCCTCGATCTACTCCTCGATCATTTCAAGGTATATTCTGCCTTGAAGTTTCTCTTTGATCTTTGAAGTATGGCTAATACCTTTCTTTGCCTGATCTTGACTCCATTTCTATAGACCTTGGTTCCTTTGCAAGGAGCCTACTTGGATATATTAAGTCAGAGGGGGCTCCCAATTGGTCGTCCTCGACCCTGATCTTCGATTGATATTTGTTGTGTACATCTGCCCATGTCATAGTGGGATACTCGACCAAATTCTGCTTTAGCTGCTTTGAAGCTATCGAGCTTTGCTCATTCAAGCCCTGAGTGAAGGCCTGCACTGCCCAGTCATCGGAGACCGGTGGATATTCCATTCGCGCCATCTGGAAATGAGATACAAATTCCCTCAATATCTCGTTCTCCCTTTGTTTGATCTTGAAGATGTCGTACTTCCTTGTAGCAACCTTGATGGCACCGGCATGAGCCTTCACAAAAGAATCTACCAACATGGCAAACAAATCCATCGAGTTTGGGGATAGGTTGTGATACTACATCATGGCCTCTTTCACAGTGTTTCTCCAAATTTCTTTAGTAAGACGGATTCAATCTCGTCATCCTTTAAGTCATTCCCTTTTACAGCACAAATGTAAGCGGTAATGTGTTCATTGGGGACGTGGTCCCGTTATACTTCGGGACATCGGGCCTTCTGAATTTCTTCAGGATGGGCTTCGGAGCCGCACTTGATGGGAATGGTCTCTGCACAAACTTTTTTGAATCTACACCCTTCAAAATCGGGGGTGCGCCGAGGATTCGATCGACCCTCGAGTTATAAGTCTCCACTTTTTTATCGTTAGACTCTATCTTCTTTTCCCCTAACTCGATTCTTTTAGTCAATTCCTCGAGTATTTTGATGATTGAGGGGTCAGTCCCCGAGCTGCTTTCATCGAGTCTTTCTAGCACTGGCTCATGCTGCATGTTTACTGGTTCGACGGTGTTAGGGGTTCTGTTCTGACTTTGAAAGTTAAGCGATTGCGACTTGATGAGCTTGTAGCATCTCGAATATTACTTGGAGGTTGACTCCTCCTTCTTTTATTCCTCGTGCTTCTTGGCCTCCAACCTGGGCTTCCCTGCGTCCATTCCTTGCGGGGTCTGCGCCTGCTTCCGTGTTTAGAGCATTGTGGGAGCTGATATTAACTAGCTCCACATTTGGCACTCTCTCAGGTTTACAGGTGGTACATTGAGACCTATGCCGATGTTTTATCCAAGTCACTCACTGTCGTGAAGAGGTGCATTTTGTGTGCTAGACATGATTAAGACTGAAATCAAAGAATATTTGACAAGAAAAAGTGTGAAGAATAACGTGTGTTATCAGAAAACTAGCACCAAAATAATCACTATTATTTTTAGCCTCACGGTGGTCGCCAAACGGTTTACCTTGAAAAATGGTATTTACAATTATATTTGATTTGCGATTCTAAAAATATGTTATTTATCTTAATACTAGTTGTTAATTGAACAATGCTAAGTGTATATGAGCAAGAAATAATAAGCAAACCAGTATGGTCATGAGGTTAAGGACCTCGAGCTCGGCAATATGGGACCTCGAGGGCAGCCTCTAGAGGTTGATGATGAGCAATAAATGAACAAATGATGAACAATAAATGAAGAACAATGGATGAACACAATAAATGAAGAACAGGGCAATAAATTCCTAGAGTAATTGTTGAGTATGTTTAGGCAAGAAAAATAGAGAATGTTCTATTGTATTCAATATTATGTTGTCCAGTGAAGAGTCCCCTTACAAGAATGTTTGGGTCCCCTTTATATAAGAGGGGTGAATCCCAACATAGTACATGTCTAATAATAACAAGGAAATGCTATTGGTACAGCTATATAATGGCTTAGTACGGATCTGTACTACTCTTGTAGACCTGGTTAGTTCTAACCACGTGTCCTTGGGAGCTTTCCCGCCTTTCCATGACGATCGCGGATTTTCATGCTGCCTCGAGGGATGTTATGATGAGCCTTCGATATACCCTCTTGAGGCGAGTGCTTCGGGGCCGAGCCTTAGACTATGCTTCGAGCCCATCGAGGTCGGGTTTGGAATGCCATAGAAGCCTTAAAATTGGTCTTCCCTGATTTTGACCGTGTACAAAGATAGTAGAGAAAATACTAGTTAATAGCTTATACATTGTTGTCACTGTTGGGTTTTGTTAATTAAAACAAAAAGGTGTGAATGTAAATCATGTTAGGTATCATGTTTAGGCTTTATGCCGGTATTGTTGGGACCCTTAGTGGTCGTTTCTTGCTATCATCTCACTATTTTTATTGATATTCTGTACTCAGTCATGTTCATGCATTTTTATATCATATCTCAGTATTGATTCATCATACCATTGTTCCGGATTTGTTTTCATGACATTGTGTGCCCGTGGGTAAGACTAGAGAGATTGATGACCGAGTAAATCCGAGAACCGGAGTACGGGCTGCATGCTGCAGCGATTATATTGATGATTATGATAGCGCTTGGGCTATAAGAGCCCCTCCGGAGTCTGTAACACACACCCCAACGAGCGCGGATGATATTATTGAGGGATGGATTTCTCTAGACATGGATTTGCCCGAAGTACTTGATACTTGGAGATGGATCTTCTCCACAAGGTTGGATTGCCCTTCTTCCTTGGTACTGGATGACTTATAGCCATTGTTGTATATGTTCCGGAATGGATCTTCCCTGGGACGGATGGCCATATATAGTACCGAGTGGTTGAGCACTTGAGAGTGGGACCATATGGTGCATTTCATACAGTATGCGCATTGGCATGTAGAAATAGTTGAGTTATATACCTTACACTGTTTAGATCTGTATTTACTGTATTGTTTTGAGCTGTCTATTTAACTTGAAAGCAAGCATACGTTTCTGCACAGTATTTCTATTATATCTGCTGCGGTTGAGTTCGTCACTACCTTTTAGTCCAAAGTTTAGACTTGTTACTTACTGAGTTGGTGTACTCACGTTAATCCCTGCACCTCGTGTGCAGATCTAGGCAACTCTGTTCACGGCGGCGGTTGCTGATTGAGATCCTAGAGTTTGGAGACTATCAAAGTAGTTGCACAGCGTTCGCGGGCCTTGGCTCTCCTTCTTTACCATTTGATATATTTTCAGCTGTATTCTTTAGACATTGTAGTGGATTGTATTCTGAATAGACGCTTATGTACTCAGTGACATCCGGATTTTGGGTTGGATTGTATCGTACTTTAGGATTTGTTATGTTTTCCAAAAAGGCAATTGTGCTTATATATAGAAGTACTTCTTCTAACTCTCAAATGCTTGAAAAGAGAGCAAGCCTCATGCCGCCGTCGCTCGGCTTTGGCTTCAGTCAATTAATATATTGATTGATTAACTTTTTGGACCAAATTTATTTTCCATCAGAAATTATGTCGAATAGATACCTCTTCAAACGAACAAGCACTTTTGCCTCATTTTTCACCACTATCCTGCGAGGAATTAATCCGAAATCTTGGGCAACTATGAGGGAGTTAAATTCCTTAAGGATACACACAAAAATTATGGGCTCAAAATATTTCTATGTTGTTTTCTTAAACTAACGTTTTCTAGTTTTCTGATTTTGAATACAGTGACATAATAGTCACGATGTTCTCACACGGTATATAAACAAACGTAAGCACAATGACTTCATTTTGATGTGCCAATCTTCTACCATAGATTATAGCACGACAGTGAGTCTCTGAATATATAATGTGTAAATTCTAATCATATTATATTCCTTTTCTCTCTCCTCTTCCTCGGTTCAAAGATAGAACTAAAAGTCTAAAAGTTCAATGGCTTTTAAAATCTCTACTTCTAAGACCGCTTTTAAAATATATTCACAATTTACAATGCACTTAAAGATTAGTTAATTTATCCAAACTTTAGGACTAAATATCCTGAATTTTTGAACTGCTAACTTGAAATTCAGGACTAAGTGTCCTCTATTTCTGAACTACTAATTTAAAATTCAGGACATAAGATTCGAACTTCAGAATACAATTTTCGAACTTTAGGATACGATGTCCTGAAGTTTGAATTTTGAGGTTTAAAATCTAGGACGTCATGTCCTAAAATTTGAGCGAAATTGACTAATCTTTAAATACATTGTAAACTGTGAATATACTTTAAACAACATATTTAAAAGTGGCTACCTGGTGTCATAAGCCCGACCTGAGTTAGCCCGCTCCCTTGAAGCTCGACCGAGGTTGTGCCAGAGTATGTCTGTGGGCCAAAAAGAATTTAAGGCGAATATAAAATTGAAAATTAAAAAATAGTCGAAAAGACAAGTCTTAATTAACAATAATACTTATAGCCTGTTTGGCCAAGCCTCTTTTTGGCCAAACGTGTTTTTTTGGCCAAAAGCACTTTTGGCCAAAAATTGAGGTGTTTGGCCAAGCTTTTGGAAGGAAAAAAAGTGCTTTTGAGGAAAAGCAGAAGCAGTTTTGGAGAAGCAGAAAAAAGTAGTTTCTCTCCAAAAGTACTTTTTTTGAGAAGCACTTTTGAGAAAAAACACTTAGAAGCAGTTTTTTAAAGCTTGGTCAAACACTAATTGCTGCTCAGAAGTGCTTTTCAAACTAATTAGTCAAACGCAATTGTTTCTCACCAAAAGTACTTTTGAGAAAAGCACTTTTAAAAAAAAATACTCAAAATAAGCTGATTTTTGTAGTTTGGCCAAACGGGCTATTAATCAAATAAGTCTTCTGAGTTGAGTCGCAGGAATATGGTTTATTGAATTAAATCTTCTTGAATTTCACATTTTTTGTCTCTTAGTTGGAATTAGTTATTGTGTTTTTGTACAGTCTAGGTACTTTGTTGATGCAATGAAATTTATTTACAGAATAGAAGAATCAGTTCATATTGGTTTATTGGAAACCTTTTATTTTTCTTCTTTTTCTTTTTCCTGTTAATCATATTATTTATGTACATGACTATTGGGTGCGCAGATTTTGTTTTGCATCTGTCCATGATTTGGGTTCAGATTTCTTTTATGAAGTGTTTTTTTCTTATTTCTATTATTGGTTGGTAATCTCTTGAAATTTTAGCTAATAGGTTCAAATTTTTATTAACAACTAAACCCTTATATTTGCAAATAAAATCGATTATTTTTATGTAATATTGATATATTATTCTATAAAAGTTTATGTTTTTGCAAGTTTTACTTACTTATATACATTATCATATGTTAGAATGTTAATAAATTTGTAGAATTTTAGGTTCGAATTTAGATTGAAAAAAAGCCTTACAAAAAAAGAAAGATTGAAAAATATAAAGGGCTAGCCCGCCTAGCCCACAGCCCTCTTAAGGCTGGGTTCCGCTGACTATTTTAAGGCCCTTTCGAAAGTATGGCAGCATCCTAGTCCATCAAATGGAAATTCCATGGCCTGAGAGACTTGGACCTGGGCTAGTCCGTTTTGACAGCTCTACAAAATAGTATGGTAAAAATAGCACGGTATAGCCAGTTTTCGGATTGGTCATTTAAAAATAGTCAACGTTTACCAAGTCAATAAAAAATAACCATTATTTTGCTGCAATAGAGACCGGTCCAGCATAATATACTGGAGTTCGGTGCACCTGTATATGAACTCCAGCATATTATGCTGGACCGGTATACTTTGCTGGCTCCAGTATAATATAATGAAAACTGGAGCACCGGTGCTCCAAACTCCAATATATTATGCTGGACCGGTATACTTGCTGGAACTCTAGTATATTATGTTGGAGTTCTAGTGTACTTATGTTGGAACTCCATCATATTATGCTAGAATTTCACCATACTTATCCTAGAACACCAGTATAATATGCTGGAGATCAAGTATACTTATGTTGGAACTCCAGCATAATATACTGGCGTATTTTCCGGATTTTGAACAGTGTTTAACTCAGATTTATTTTTACATGAATAATGGCTAAATTGCGATTACTTTTGAAACTAGGCTATTTTTGAACTACCAGTTGTAAATCTGGCTATTTTTTAATTTCACCCAATAGTATGGGTTACATCGGCACTCAAAGGCTTGACCCGTTAAGTACAGTAAATTCCAAGGATTTAAGTTATACACGGTATATTAGAATATTTACATTATCAATTTAATTCAATTTATTATAGCAAACTATAGATTTACTTTATTTTTCAAGTTACCGTACTTTGTTTGATATAAACAATTACCTATTATTGCAGGTAACCCGTACACAAAATTACTTAAACCAAATTAAATTCCAACGTAAACAGTAATAAGCCGTCTCCCAAACGGAAAAGAAATTCGACTAACCCTTTTTTTCCTTTCTTTTATTATTATTATTATTATTATTATTATTATTATTATTATTATTATTATTATTATTATATATTGTGGGTCTAATTTGTTAGGAAAGAGAAAAACCTTTCCCTATCAAATTCGGATTATAACTAAGTTCATTAGGTTTAGGATTTGCTTCGCAAACTAATATATAAGTACATAAGACGGGGTTGAAATCACTTTGAAATTAACTCTCTGAACATGGAGTGTGTTTTTGAATACCACCGTTGCTCCTCAAATATAATTACCAAAATTCATGAATCAACACAAGAATTTAATTGCCCTATAACCATTCAGTTTCGCCTTCTTACTCAAGAACAATATTGGCATATATCATCCCATGACCCTGCACAATATCAACTCCTCGATAATTATAATCAAACTCATACCAAATCACTTCATCTCACAATCAACCCTTCTTTATACATGTCTCATGACATGCTTTACCATGTCATACAACGATATCTCGAGAACCTTTTTGAGAATAATTATCAACCAACTTTGATCCATGATACGATGGAGAAAATATGTAAAATTGTTGATGACGAATCTAACAATGTTCTTCATCAGTTGGAAATGTTCGTTTATGTAACATTAAACATTGACCATGTTGGTTATATGAGGATATTATTAGAGGAATCTTCACGCGATAATGGGATGGTACCTGCTAGTAAGTCATCCATGAAGTTGTTAAAGAGAATGGAGGTTGATGAAGAACGTACAAATGATGACTGTGTGATTTGTTTTCAAGAGTTTGGGAAAAAGAGGGAGTTATTGTTCATGCCTTGCTCACATGGGTTTCATGCAGATTGTATTACCAATTGGTTGGAGAATTATGGCCATTGTTGCCCTATTTGTCGTTATGAGATGCCAACTACTGAATTAGACTCCTAGCTAAGCTAGGAAAAGAAACATTAGTAGTTTAGTACCAATTAATGTTTGGACTTTTTTTTAAACAAATAGTTGTATGATATTACTCCCTGCGTCTCAAATTATCTGTCATGATTTCTAAAAATAGTTATATCAAGTTATTTGCCATTTTATTTTTTTCCTATTCTACCATTAATATTAATTGTTCTTGAAGGCTACAAATACCTCGATTATAAATAAATATTAAACGAAGAGAGATTATATCTTAAATATAAATAAGGGTAAAACAATCGAAAATCTATTCTATTTAATATTTTCTTAAGGGTCGTAAAGACAAACATGACTGATAATTTTAGACGGATGGAGTGTATGATTAAGGAAGCTGAAACCTGAGTTGAATAGAGCAATTTCAACAAGCCGGTTGAAAATTCAAAGCTCGCTCACATTATGGCTTTTTCACATTGATATATTATGGTCTAAATTCATAATTCATATTACCAAAATTGTAAACTTGCTGAGTTATACTCGATGTAAAGACATTATACTAAAGTTAAGTTACACTGGCATAAACATTTTTTTGCCTAAAAGATGATCCTTTTTTTTATAGTAATGTACTTTTCCCATACTGTTTAATAAGTAGAAGAAATGGGAATACAAATCACCAGTGACGTGACCTAGCCACTTTTACCAGAACAAAGCAACTATTTTTACTTGGCTGAATTGTTATAAAATGGCACAAAAGCTAAGTGGCTAGATGTTCAAGATATTTAGATGAGCTAACCAAGAGTCAGTAGTTTGATAACAGTGAGGGGATTATATTCCTTACGACACACAAGAAACTTGTGAATTCGAAATTAGTTTTTGTTCTGTTTATTAAACTAACGTTTCTTTGCTTATCTGGTTTTTTTGATTTTGAACACAGTTTAGATAACAAGAGCTAACTCATTGTATGAATAGGATACAGAGTGAGTATTTCAGCATTGAACAAAAAAACAGATCTATGCTAGGAATGCCAATGCATTAATACATACTAGACAACAAAATTTGGTAGATATATGTGAAATGTACAATGACAACTAAATATATATATTCTCTCAGTCATCTTCCGCGAGGAGACTTTTGATAAGCTTGTAATGGAGAAGCAGAGGGTGTCATATTCAGGGGTGAGCGATGTCTCATAGGCGATACTGCCACGGGACTAGAAATACCCCTATGCTCGACATGTGAGAGTTTGCTAGCACCTTTTGGGGATTGAAGCTCTTCAAGAGCAGCTAAAACCTCAGACATTCGTGGCCGGAGCTTGGGCTCATTGCTTAAACACTGCCAAGCAAGGTTAGCAGCTGTATATGCTCCTTTCTGAGGATACTGGCCTTCTAATTTGGTGTCCATTATTCGAAACAACCTCCTCTTGTCACCCAAATATGGCTTTGCCCAGTCTACAAGATTCTGCTCTACACCGACCTTTGTGTTGTCAACAGTACGTCGCCCTGATAACAGTTCAAGCAACACAACACCGAAACTGTATACATCACTTTTTGCTGTCAAACGACCTGTAAGATATCACGATAATTAGTTACAAGATAATAGACAACAGTTTCACAAGCATAATTTGTTCAGTCGTGAGAGGATAATAATCATCATATTCACTACAGCAAGTGACTTCATAAGGAAAACAGAGTTATGTTTATTCCTAATAAGAAACCAAGCACTTTCTTCTACGTGAAAATATACCGATTTTGTCAAAAGTTACGGACGAATAAGATTGGTAGGATATTTTTGAGAGGCATCATAGGAGTCGTTTAAAAAGATGTATAGATCTATACATCGTTAACCTTTTCTCTATGTTCAAGTAAAGCAAAAGGCCATAACAAAAGTAGAGAGAACATTGTTTTTTTCTGAAAAAACAAATATACACACAAATTCCCCCAATATATTTCCTCTTCTTTAGCAATTAACGCCAGCAAAGAACATAATTCCACCATGCTGTTAGAGTATTACCATCATATCTAAATTATGAAAAGTAAAGTAGATATAGCAAGATCTTATCACAGAAAAGTTAGTGTTTAAAATATTTAAATCCTAATTCCTACATGATGGATCTCTAACCAAAAGACCGTGTTATAAGTTCAATATAGCTAAACAGAGAGGTAATGTATTAACCTGTAGCAACATATTCTGGAGCAGCATAGCCTTGTGTACCCATTACTTGAGTGGATACATGAGTGTGATCACCAGTTGGCCCAGCCTTAGCCAAACCAAAATCAGACAGCTTTGCATTAAATTCCTGCAATCACAGAAACCAGACATGTCTTAAGCTTTTGCAAGGCACCAGGAAAACTTATCCTAAGGAAAGGCGGATTTACAAATAGGGGGATCAGGGTCTGATACGTACTGCATCCAACAGAATATTTGAAGCCTTGAAATCCCGATATATGACTTGTTCTTTAGCATCATGAAGGAATGCAAGGCCTCTAGCAGCACCAATAGCCACCTTAATTCTTGTTGCCCAATTCAGAGGTTGAGGTCCTCCTGTTAAACAAAGATTAAACCAAGAGTTACCACCAATTTGTAAATACACATATAATACAAGTTCCACTGGACAACTGAATTACATTTGTTCATGATTAATAGCATGGATCCAAGTTTGACAAGTGTTAAATTGCATATATCACAAAGACCACAAAAGAAACTATGGATCCAATTTAGCATGACCCAGCTACACTTAAAAAGAAGAGCAAAAAGAAATCAAATATTATCCCAACACCCAGTAGTGTAACCAGTTAAAAGAATATTAGTACTATAGAACGCGTCCAGAATAAGACCAGATATTTGTCATTTTAGCCAAGAAATAGCACATAAGTCCTGTTATATTTGTGCTTGCTGTTTTCCGTACTTTTCCCTTTAGGTTTTGCCTACTTTTCTTCTCTTACATGACAGTTTGCAAACAGGTTGTGAAACCTAAAAGAGGCAGTGGCATATCCTGAAGTAAGGATGACATGTGAAACAATTCTAAGAATCGCCCTCACATGTGATATTTTTGCCACCCTCCATATTTGAAAAGAAAAAGAAAAGAAATACAGTTCCCGGACACAAAGGAAATGACGGGAAAGCAAGCAGCAGATATGAATCACAGCACTGAGACAAATTCAAAGACAGGAGAGGGGGGGGGGGGAGAAAGCCAACATACTTCTAAACAAATGGTTCTCCAAGCTTCCTTTAGGCATGAACTCATACACCAATAGGTGGTTGTCACCGTCAATGCAATAGCCAATGAGTTTAACCAAATTTTGATGACGAAGTTGTCCAAGGTAATTAACTTCAGTCTGCAAATTACTTGATATTAATTACAATGCCAACAAGAATAATAATTCAGCGGAAATATTGCATAAGGAACATACCAGCCACTCCTTGTGACCTTGAAAACCTTCCGGCTTCAACTTTTTGACAGCAATCACCATTCCCGAACAAGGCTTTGCAGCAGTAAGATTATGCTCATCGATCCATCCTTTAAAAACATAACCAAATCCGCCTTCCCCAAGAAGACTGTCGGGTCTAAAATTCCTCGTTGCATTTTTCAATTCATTAAATGAGAAGGATTTGACATTAGGAGAAAATAATATTTCGCCTTCGGATCTTGGAGTAGGGAGGCTATCACAACTGCTTTTCCTTCCATAGGATGGAATACTTAGGCTTGATGGAACAGAAGAATTGCTGCTTTTGCTTGGAAATCTTGAGGCTTCAGAAGCTGGACATAGAAGAGTAGGAAATGTCATTGCTAAATCACATCAATCAATAAGCATTCTTGAAAATAAAAATCTTCTTTTCAACACTCTCTGGTTAATCAGAGCGACAAACAAAGGACTTTGCTATGTCATCATTTTCAGTTTTTACTTTAAGTATGAAATTACCATTATGTGTTTTACATCCTAAACATTAGAAACAGGCAAGTAACTACCGGCGGTGTAACATAATTGTTCGATGCATTTAAGCAGAAAAAAAAGATTGTAAATAATCTAATCATCTTTGATTTCAAACAAGAAACAAGGATGAGAGAGCAAGTAGCCAAAAGCAAGCAAAGAGAGAAAATTCTCAATCGACCTCCAAAACTCACAAATTTCCCCACCAAATAATCGTATAAAAAGTCAAATAATTTGCAAAAAGATAAAAAAAAGATCCATGCTTTTATGCACCAACATAAATTGACTTCCTGATTAAACCAAATTTAACAATAAATAACGAAGCAGCAATCCACACACCAGATTTCTCTCTGCAAGCTAAAATAAAATAACTAACAAGTAACAACTTAAACTCACCTCATACACTAATTGGAAGCAATCAAGATTACAGCTGACAAAGAACAAAGCAAAGAACTAAATCGCAAACCCATCATATAGTAGAAAAAGATACCCAAAAACCAATCTTTAACTGCTTTTACACCCCACAAAAAGAAGAAAAAGCAAAAACAAAACAGGGATGCAATTAACTAAGCTCAGAGAACAAGACGATTCAAAACAATTGGAAACAACCAAGAATTATTGCTGAAAAAGAGCAAAGCAAACAAAACCACACAAAAACAAATTTCTAACTGCTTCTACACACACACACACACACACACAAGAAGCAGGATTCAATTCAGTTCAATAAACTCTGAAATATCCACTCAAAAGCAAGAAAACCAGAAAAGGGTGAAGTACCAGAAGGGGTATTTGAGCTCAAAGTGGCTTCAACTCTAGCTGAGGAACCTATGCAATTCCCCATCAGAACCAAAAAAAATAACAACCCCACAAAATATCAAGCAAAAACTAGCCAAAATCAAGTCTTTACAGCAATATTTCTGCAAAAATGTCAAATCTGGCACAACCCAAATACAAGATATTTTTTTTTGGGGGGGGGGGGTTGTACAAAATTTATGTCAGCTGAAAAGTTTGGTAAGTTTTAGTTGAAAAAAATGAAGATTGAGTCACATGAAACAACTACTAAGAATAGTACTTGAAGGCTTTTAGTTAGTAGATACATATAGAGGAATTAATTGAGGAAGGACAGGGGAAGAGGTATAGAAATGGGGGAGTAGCTTCCTTTCTCCATTTCTCACTTGTTTCTATCTACTCGTGTGACGAGCCAAAGGGTCATCACCGTAGTTCTTCCTTATTCCGCGCTTCCGAGACCTTGAAAACCTCGCTTTTAGTTGCCTCGATTTACGTGCATAGTTCGGGCACGTAGCCGGAAAGTTTTTATGTTAGAATATGTGAATTATGTGAAAAATTTGATGGAT
This sequence comes from Nicotiana sylvestris, assembly GCF_000393655.2. Classification (NCBI taxonomy): domain Eukaryota; kingdom Viridiplantae; phylum Streptophyta; class Magnoliopsida; order Solanales; family Solanaceae; genus Nicotiana; species Nicotiana sylvestris. The sequence continues at coordinate 143,026,763 of NC_091066.1, forward strand.
TTTGATATTAATATGCATAATATTAACTTCGGTCAACATTTTGGGTAAACGGACCCGGACCTGTGATTCGACAGTCCCGGAGGGTCCGTAGAAAAATATGGGACTTGGGCGTGTGCCCGGAATTAAATTTTGAGGTACCAAGCCCGAGAAATGAAATTTTGCGTGAAATTATTTTCTGAAATTAAATAAGGAAAATAAAGAAGGAAATTGATCAGAAAACTGTGGTATCGGGCTCGTATTTTGGTTCCGATGCCCGGTACGAGTTTTAAATATGTTTTAATCACTATCTGTAAAGTTTGGCTAAAAATGGGCGTCATATGACGTGTTTCAGACTTAAAATGGGGAATTTGAGTTTTATGAAAGTTGAAAGAAAATCATGTGTTTTGAGGCTTCATTCTATGTATATGATATTATTTTGGCGATTTGATCGCACAAATGAGACCGTAAGATGTTTTTAAGATCATATGTATGTTTGGTTTGGAGCCCCGAGCGCTCGGGTGAGTTTTGAGTGGGGCCCGGGAGGTCTTAGACTTAAAAAAATGCAGGTTCAGGTGTTGCAGACCCAGCGCGACCGCGGCCGTTTCTGCGCTGGCAGCCACGCGGCCGCAGTGCTTTTCTGTGCGGTCCGCGTGGTGGGGGTTCAGAGGGTCGGTAGCCAGGTCGACCAGCGTGGCCGCGCGCCAAATCAGTGCGGGCCGCGCTGGGTGGGTTCAGATAGCCCACTTCTTCCCTCCCACGGTGCGGCCGCGGTACATTTCCGCGCGGTACATTTCCGCGCGGTCCACGCTGGCAGCCACGCGGCCGAAGTGCATTTCTGCGCGGTCCGCGCCAGCCCCCACCATATATATAAATTCGGGATTTTCAGTCATTTTATCCACTTTTCAAAAACCCAAAACCTAAGAGGCGATTTTCCAAACAACTTTTCTTCTCCAAAACAATTGGTAAGTGATTTCTAACTTAATTTATTTATTCCTTGACATCTTTTAACATGATTTCAAATTCAAATCAAAGATTTTCATGAGGGAAATTGGGTATTTTGGGTAGAACCTAGGTTTTCTACAAATTGAGAAGTTGGACCTCAATTTGAGGTCCGATTTCAAAACAAATTATATATTTGGATTCGTGGGAGAATGGGTAACCGGGTTTTGGTCCGAACCTGTAGTTTCGACCACGTGGGTCCAGAGGTATTTTTGACCATTTTGGGAAAAACCTTGTAAAATTTATTTTTCATGCATGGGGAGTGATTCATTTAGTAATTATTAATGTGATTAAGTAACTTATGACTAGATTCGAGCGGATTTGTGGTGGAATCAAGAGGTAAAGCTATACTAGAAGTGTGAGTTGAGTTTGGAGCATTCGAGGTAAGTGTTTGTTCTAACTTTGGCTTGAGGGAATAGGATTAGGGTATTATTTTCTACTTGCTAATGTGGAGTACGGTGTATAGGCATGGTGACGGTTATCTATGCACCGGAGTCTAGCATGACCGTGAGTCTTAATTGCTTTTAATTCGAATAACGTGACACAATCTCCTTGTTTATTTGATGAGTTTCATATAATGTGAACGGTTGAGGTAAAATTGTGATTGGTGTACTTTTGGAGCGTTAGCTCGAACATGAATGTGTTAGTTGAGGAAGAAGGGATTTAAAAAGAGAATGTGTTGTGATTACTCCCTTGTCGGGATGTGTAGACCGGTATATAAACTCTCCCTTGCCGGGATATTTTGGGCTGTTAGTTGTACCCTTGCTGGGTTAGAGTGATATGTTGTTGATTTCCCCTAATGGGACTCTCCTTACAAAATCAGATGTTTTGAGTTATATTATGGGATCGTGTGGCACACCGTCCACTTTTATATGATATTATGGGATCGTGTGGCACGCCGTCCACTTATATATGATATTATGGGATCGTGTGGCACGCCGTCCACTTATATATGATATTATAGGATCGTGTGGCACGCCGTCCACTTATATATGATATTATGGGATAGTGTGGCACGCCGTCCACTTATATATGATATTATGGGATCGTGTGGCACGCCGTCCATTTATATATGATATTATGGGATCGTGTGGCACGTCGTCCACTTATATATGAAAATTGTGATCGTGTGGCACGCCATCCACTTATAAATGATATTATGGGATCGTGTGGCACACCGTCCACTGTATATATATATATATATATATCATGGGAACCAGAGTTTCTTCTGTTTATTTCCGATATTTCATTTTTATCTGTTACTCCCCGATGGCATGTCCCCTCCTAGCTTTACTTTGTATTATCTTGTTATTGTTTTCTTGCACTTGTATATATATCTGTACAGGTTAATTGTGGTAGGTCCTGTCTAGCCTCGTCACTACTTCGTCGGGGTTAGGCCAGGCACTTACCAGCACATGGGGTCGGTTGTGTTGATGCTACACTCTGTGCATTTTTGTGCACAGATCAGGGAGCAGCCTACGGACCATAGCAGTAGGACTTCTAGGAGCTATCTTCAGTCCAGGGACTCTCGAGGTAGCCTAGTTGGCGTTCGCAGGCCGAAGCCTCTTTCCATGTTTTCGTTTGTTCATCTTGTATCAGACAAACATAATGTATTTCCTTTCAGACATTGTTTGTAGTATTCTGTAGTAGTCCGTGAGCTAGTGATACTAGACCTTAGGTAGTGATGTGTATTAAACTTCCGCACTTTTGGTTTTCAGTTGCTTTAGATTTAAAGTCTTCCGCTTAAATTCTGTCTCGTTTATTTTATTGTTTGAAAGAAGTAGGAAAGGTATTTTAAATATTTGGCTTGCTTAGCTCCGATAATAGGCGTCATCATGACACCCGATGGTGGGAAATTCGGGTCGTGACAAGTTGGTATCAGAGCCCTAGGTTACTTAGGTCTCACAACTCATGGACAGCTCGGTAGAGTCTAAGGGATCGGTACGGAGACGTCTGTTTTTATCCCGCAGAGGCTACTGAGTTAGGAAAACTTCACCTTGTTCATTCTTATCGTGCGATTGTGTACTTCAAGTACTAATTGTTTTTCCATTCTGTTCTTTCGCAGATGGCGAGGACACGTGTTTCCTCTTCTACCGCGCAGCAGCCCGATCCCCCAGTAGCAGCTCCTATCAGGGGCAGGGGTCGAGGCCAAAGACGTGCCAGAGGCTGAGGCCGTGCTAGAGGCCGAGGCCGTGCTAGAGGCCGAGGCCGGGGCAGAGCTCAGCCCCGAGCGGCAGTCCAAGAGGTGGAGCCTCATCTTGACTACGACGAAGGGGTCCCAGCTCCAGCAGCTCCGGTGGGCCCAACTCAGGTCCTAGAGGGTTTCATAGCCACTCCAGTGCTTCAGGACGCTTTGGTCCGACTGGTAGGCTTTATGGAGGGTATTTCTAGAGTGGGTTTGCTTCCCGTAGGTTCAGCCACATCCTAGGCTGGGGGGGGGGGAAGTTCAGACTCCCGATACTCGTACTCCAGAGCCGGTAGCTCCTCAGGCTCAGGTTCCAGCAGTTCAGCCAGTCATGGCAGTTCAGCCAGCTGTGGCAGCCCAGCCAGGTATTGCGGCTCAGTCTAGCGAGGGTGCGGCTATGTCCGCGGATGCTTTGTGGAGGATTGATCGTTTCACCAAGCTCTTCACAACCACATATAGTGGCACCCCCTCAGAGGATACTCATGATTTCATATTCAGTTGTCATGAGGTTCTACAGACTATGGGCATTGTAGAGACCAATATGGTCGACTTCGCCATTTTTCGCCTGGCAGGATCCGCCAAGACTTGGTGGAGAGATTTCTGTTTAGCCAGGCCAACAGGGTCACCATCATTGACCTAGGATCAGTTTTCAGAGTTATTTCTGGGGAATTTTCTTCCAGTTACTCAGCGAGATGCTCTTCGCTGGCAGTTTGAGCGTCTCCAGCAGGGTCCTATGACGGTCACCCAGTATGAGACCCGGTTCATTGATCTTGCTCGTCATGCCATTGTGATACTCCCCACCGATAGAGAGAGGGTGCGGAGGTTTATTGATGGGTTGGCCCAGCCGATCCATGTTCAGATGGCCATGAGTGTCGGTAGTGAGATTTCATTTCAGGAGGCGGCAGATGGTGCCCGTCGGATAGAGATGGCACTTGCTCAGGGAGATGGACACGGGACTGATAAGAGGCCCCGTCATTCCGGTATATTCAGTGGTACCTCGTCTGGAGGTAGGGATTCTTATGGTAGAGGCCATCCTTCGAGGCCTTTTCAGTCAGCTCTCCAGGCTTCTCATGGTACACCAGGTGGTCGTGGTTCTCAACCGCAGTATTCTGACCAGCAGCTCTTCAGTTTACCATCAGCATATATTAGTGCACCACCACTTTGTTATTCTCAGCAGTCGAGGGCTTGTTATACTTGCGGCGATGTGAGTCACATTGCTAGATATTGCCCTCGAGCTTCTAGCAGCTCGCATCAGCAGGGTCCTCGCCCGATGATCCAGGCACCAATTGCCCCACAGCTTGCTTAGCCAGCTAGAGGCGGGGGTAGAGGACATAGAGGTGGAGGTAGAGGTCTTAGAGGTAGGGGTCAGCCAGCAGCAGATCGTCCCAGGGATATGATTCAGGGAGGTGGGGCCCAACCCCGTTGTTATGCCTTGCCAGCCAGGATAAAGGCTAAGTCATCAGATGTTGTGATTACAGGTACTATTCTGGTCTGTGATAGGGATGCTTCTGTGCTATTTGATCCCGGATCTATGTATTCATATGTGTCGTCCTATTTTGCACCCTATTTGGTTATGCCTAGTGAAGCCTTGAGTATTCATGTATATGTGTCTATGCCAGTGGGGGATTCTATAGTGGTGGACCGGGTCCATCGTTCATGTGTTGTGGTATTCAGGGGTCTTGAGACCCGTGTTGACTTGTTGCTCTTGGATATGGTGGATTTCGACGTCATATTAGGGATGGATTGGTTGTCCCCGTATCATGCGATCTTGGATTGTCATGCCAAGACCGTAACCTTAGCCTTACCGGATTTTCCCCGTTTAGAATGGAGAGGGACTCCTGGTCATTCTTCTCGCAACGTTATTTCTTATGTGAAGGCCCGACGCATGGTCAAAAAGGGGTGTCTAGCTTATCTGGCTTATGTTCGCGACTCCAGCGCTGAGGTCCCGTCTATTGATTCTGTTCCTATTGTTCGGGAGTTTCCCGAGGTCTTCCCTTCAGACCTGTAGGGCATGCCGCCCAACAGGGATATTGATTTTTGTATTGATCTGGCTCCGGGCACTCATCCCATTTCCATTCTGCCGTATCGTATGGCGCCGCCAGAATTGAAAGAGTTAAAGGGTCAGCTGCAGGATTTGCTTGAGAAGGCTTTCATTAGACCCAGTGTTTCGCCTTGGGGCGCACCTGTGCTATTTGTGAAGAAAAAGGATGGTTCGATGAGGATGTGCATTGATTACCGGCAATTGAACAAGGTGACGATTAAGAACAAGTACCCACTGCCGAGGATCGATGATTTATTCGACCAGCTTCAGGGTCCGAGCGTGTTTTCAAAGATAGATTTGAGATCTGGCTACCACCAGCTAAGGATTAGGGCATCTGATGTCCTTAAGACAGCATTTCGCACTCGGTATGGGCACTATGAGTTTTTGGTCATGTCATTTGGATTGACTAATGCCCCAACAGCGTTCATGGAGTTGATGAACCGAGTGTTCAGACCTTATTTGGACTTGTTCGTGATAGTCTTCATTGACGATATTCTTATATACTCCCGCAGTCAGGAGGAGCATGAGCAGCACCTCAGAGCGGTTCTTCAGACCCTGAAGGATAATTAGTTGTATGCTAAGTTCTCGAAGTGCGAGTTTTGGTTAAGTTCGGTCGCATTCCTGGGTCATGTCGTATCAGCAGCAGGTATTCAGGTAGACCCGAAGAAGATAGAGGCAGTCAAGAACTAGCCTCGTCCAGCTTCAGCTACGGAGATTCAGAGTTTCCTGGGGTTAGCAGGTTACTACCGTCGATTCGTGGAGGGGTTTTCATCCATTGCAGCCCCTATGACCAGATTGACCGAGAAAGGTGCCCAGTTCAGATGGTCAGACGAGTGTGAGGCGAGCTTTCAGAGGCTCAAGGCAGCTCTGACCACGACACCGGTGTTGGTTTTGCCCACAGGTTTAGGGCCTTATACAGTCTATTGTGATGCATCTCGTATTGGACTTGGTGCAGTGTTGATGCGGGATGGCAAAGTCATTGCCTATGCTTCGAGGCAGTTGAAGGTTCATGAGAAGAACTATCCAGTACATGATTTGGAGTTGGCAGCCATTGTTCACGCATTGAAGATTTGGAGGCACTATCTGTATGGTGTGGCGTGTGAGGTGTTCACTGATCATAAGAGTCTTCAGTATTTGTTCAAGCAAAAGGAGTTGAATTTGAGGCAGAGGAGGTGGTTGGAATTGTTAAAAGATTATGACATCACTATCTTATATCACCCGGGAAAGGCCAATGAGGTGGCCGATGCCTTGAGTAGGAAGTCAGCCAGTATGGGTAGTCTTGCTTATATTCCGGTCGGTGAGAGACCGTTTGCTTTGGATGTTCAGGCTTTGGCCAATCAGTTTGTGAGGTTGGACATTTCTGAGCCTAGTCAAGTATTAGCTTGCACGGTCGCTCGTTTTTCGTTATTGGAGCGTATCCGTGATCGGCAATTCGATGATCCCCATTTGTGTGTCTTGAGAGACACGGTGCAGCGTGGAGGTGCCAAGAAAGTAACCTTAGATGATGATGGCGTATTGAGATTGCAGGGGTGAGTTTGTGTGCCCAATATTGATGGGATTCGAGAGTTGATCTTAGCGGAGGCCCGCAGTTCTCGGTATTCTATTCACCCGGGTGCCGCGAAGATGTATCAGGATCTGAGGCAGCACTATTGGTGGCACAAGATGAAGAAAGACATCGTTGCGCATGTGGCTCGGTGTTTCAATTGTCAGCAGGTTAAGTACGAGCATCAAAGACCTGGTGGTCTATTTCAGAAAATTTCACTTCCCGAGTGGAAGTGGGAGAGGATTACGATGGATTTCGTTACTGGGCTTCCGATGACTCGGAAGAAGTTTGATACAGTTTGGGTCATTGTTGATAGGCTGACCAAGTCAGCACATTTTGTTCCTGTTGCAGCCACCTATTCGTCTGAAAGGTTAGCCGAGATTTATATCTGGGAGATTGTTCGCCTTCATAGGGGGCCGCTATCTATCATTTCGGATCGGGATACGCAGTTTTCCTCGCATTTCTGGAGAGCGGTTCAGTGAGAGTTGGGCACCCAGGTTGAGTTGAGTACAACATTTCATCCCCAGACGGACGGACGGTCCGAGAGGACTATTTAGATTCTTGAGGACATGCTCCGAACCTGTGTCATTGATTTTGGAGGCTCGTGGGACCAGTTTTTACCTTTAGCAGAGTTCGCCTACAACAACAGCTACTAGTCCAGCATTCAGATGGCTCCGTATGAGGCATTGTATGGTAGGCGATGTTGGTCTCTGGTTGGATGGTTTGAGCCGGGAGAGGCTCGATTATTGGGTACAGATCTGGTTCAAGAGGCCTTGAACAAGGTCAGGATTATTCAGGATAGACTTCGTACAGCTCAGTCTAGACAAAAGAGTTATGCAAACCGCAAGGTCAGAGATGTTGCTTTCATGGTTGGGGAGCGGTTATTGCTCCGTGTATCGCCTATGAAGGGTGTGATGAGATTTGGGAAGAAGGGCAAGCTCAGCCTAGGTTTATCGGTCCATTTGAGATTCTTGATCGTGTGGGAAAGGTGGCTTATAGACTTGCCTTGCCACCTAGCTTGTCAGTTGTGCATCTTGTATTTCACGAATCTATGCTACGGAAGTATCGCGGAGATCCATCACACGTGTTAGATTTCAGCACTGTCCAATTGGACAAGGATTTGTCATATGAGGAGGAGTCGATGGCTATTCTAGACTGGCAGGTTCAACAGTTGAGGTCGAAGAGGTTTCCTTCGGTGCGTGTTCAGTGGAGAGGTCAGCCTCCTAAAGCATCGACTTGGGAGTCCGAGTCCGATATGCGGGGCAGTTATCCTTATTTATTTCCCGACTCAGGTACTTCTTTCTTTTGTCCGTTCGAGGATGAACGATTGTTTTAGAGGTGGAGAATGTGACGACCCAAAGGGTCATCACCGTAGTTCTTCCTTGTTCCGTGCTTCCGAGGCCTTGAAAACCTCGCTTTTAGTTGCCTCAATTTGCGTGCACAGTTCGGGCGCGTAGCCGAAAAGTTTTTATGTTAGAATATGTGAATTATGTGAAAATTTTTATGGATTTTGATATTAATATGCATAATATTAACTTCGGTCAACATTTTAGGTAAACGGACCCGGACCTGTGATTCGACGGTCCCGGAGGATCCGTAGAAAAATATGGGACTTGGGCGTGTGCCCGGAATTAAATTTCGAGGTCCCAAGCCCGAGAAATGAAATTTTGTGTGAAATTATTTTCTGAAATTAATTAAGGAAAATGAAAAAGGAAATTGATCAGAAAACTGTGGTATCGAGCTCGTATTTTTGTTCCGATGCCCGGTACGAGTCTTAAATATGTTTTAATCACTATCTGTAAAGTTTGGCTAAAAACGGACGGCATATGACGTGTTTCGGACTTAAAATGGGGAATTTGAGTTTTATGAAAGTTGAAAGAAAATCATGTGTTTTGAGACTTGATTCTATGTATATGATATTATTTTCGCGATTTGATCTCACAAATGAGACCGTAAGATGTTTTTAAGATCATATGTATGTTTGGTTTGGAGCCCCGAGGGCTCGGGTGAGTTTTGAGTTGGGCCCGGGAGGTCTTAGACTTAAAAAGCTGCAGGTTCAGGCGTTGCAGGCCCAGTGCGACCGTGACAATTTCCGCACGGTCCGCGCTGGCAGCCACGCGGCCGCAGTGCTTTTCTGTGCGGTCTGCATGGTGGGGGTTCAGAGGGTCGGTAGCCAGGTCGACCAGCGCGGCCGCGCACCAAATTAGTGCGGTCCGCGCTGGGTGGGTTCAGAGAGCCCACTTCTTCCCTCCCTCGGTGCGGCCGCGGTACCTTTTTGCGCGGTCCGCACTGGCAGCCACGCGGTCGCAGTGCATTTCTGCGCAGTCCGCGCCAGCCCCCAGCATATATATATATTCGGGATTTTCAGTCATTTTATCCACTTTTCAAAAACCCAAAACCTAAGAGGCGATTTTCCAAACAACCTTTCTTCTCCAAAATGATTGGTAAGTGATTTCTAACTTAATTTATTTATTCGTTGACATCTTTTAACATGATTTCAAATTCAAATCAAAGATTTTCATGGGGGAAATTGGGTGTTTTGGGTAGAACCTAGGTTTTCTACAAATTGAGAAGTTGGACCTCAATTTGAGGTCCGATTTCAAAACAAATTATATATTTGGATTCGTGGGAGAATGGGTAACCGGGTTTTGGTTCGAACCTCGAGTTTCGACCACGTGGGTCCGGGGGTGTTTTTGACCATTTTGGGAAAAACCTTGTAAAATTTATTTTTCATGCATGGGGAGTGATTCATTTAGTAATTATTAATGTGATTAAGTAACTTATGACTAGATTCGAGCGGATTGGTGGTGGAATCAAGAGGTAAAGCTATACTAGAAGCGTGAGTTGAGTTTGGAGCATTCGAGGTAAGTGTTTGTTCTAACTTTGGCTTGAGGGAATAGGATTAGGGTGTTATTTGCTACTTGCTAATGTGGAGTACGGTGTATAGGCATGGTGACGGTTATCTATGCACCGGAGTCTAGCATGACTGTGAGTCTTAATTGCTTTTAATTCGAATAACGTGACACAATCTCCTTGTTTATTCGATGAGTTTCGTATAACGTGAACGGTTGAGGTAAAATTGTGATTGGTGTACTTTTGGAGCGTTAGCTCGAACATGAATATGTTAGTTGAGGAAGAAGGGATTTAAAAAGAGAATGTGTTGTGATTACTCCCTTGCCGGGATGTGTAGACCGGTATATATACTTTCCCTTGCCGGGATATTTTGGGCTGTTAGTTGTACCCTTGCCGGGTTAGAGTGATATGTTGTTGATTTCCCCTAATGGGACTCTCCTTACAAAATCATATGTTTCGAGTTATATTATGGGATCGTGTGGCACGCCATCCACTTATATATGATATTATGAGATCGTGTGGCACGCCGTCCACTTATATATGATATTATGGGATCGTGTGGCACGCCATCCACTTATATATGATATTATGGGACCGTGTGGCACTTCGACCACTTATATATGATATTATGGGATTGTGTGGCACGCCGTCCACTTATATATGATATTATGGGATCGTGTGGCACGCCGTCCACTTATATATGATATTATGGGATCGTGTGGTACACTGTCCACTTTTATATGATATTATGGGATCGTGTGGCACGCCATCCATTTATAGATGAAAATTGGGATCGTGTGGCACGCCGTCCACTTATAAATGATATTATGGGATCGTATGGCATGCCGTCCACTGTATATATATATATATCATGGGAACCGGAGTTTCTTCTGTTTATTTCCGATATTTCATTTTTATCTGTTACTCCCCGATGGCATGTCCCCTCCTAGCTTTACTTTGTATTATCTTGTTATTGTTTTCTTGCACTTGTATATATATCTGTACAGGTTAATTGTGGTAGGTCCTGTCTAGCCTCGTCACTACTTCGTCGGGGTTAGGCCAGACACTTACCAGCACATGGGGTCGGTTGTGCTGATGCTACACTCTGTGCATTTTTGTACACAGATCATGGAGCAGCCTACGGACCATAGCAGTAGGACTTCTGGGAGCTATCTTCAGTCCAGGGACTCTCGAGGTAGCCTAGCTGGCGTTCGCAGGCCGAAGCCTCTTTCCATGTTTTCGTTTGTTCATCTTGTATCAGACAAACATAATGTATTTCCTTTCAGACATTGTTTGTAGTATTCTGTAGTAGTCCGTGAGCTAGTGATACCAGACCTTAGGTAGTGATGTGTATTAAACTTCCGCACTTTTGGTTTTCAGTTGCTTTAGATTTAAAGTCTTCCGCTTAAATTTTGTCTCGTTTATTTTATTGTTGAAAGAAAGCATGAAAGGTGTTTTAAATATTTGGCTTGCCTAGCTCCGATAGTAGGCACCATCACGACACCCGATGGTGGGAAATTCGGGTCGTGACAACTCGCTTTATTTTATCATACATAAAACGACACAAATGCATGTCTACATTATGATAACGTGGGGCGTCACTACTCGTCGTCTCTTTTTTAGCTCCTAATTTCCCCTACCTACTCAGCAAGTTAAATCCATAGAATTTCAGAATTCTTTCTCTGAAATGACTTAAATAACCTCCTTTTTTTTTACTAAAACGACGAGATATATATTAAGCAGGAGATTTAAAAGAAGTTGTTACAGCAAGGAACCGATCTGAACGTTGCAGTTCCTAACAAGTCTTTGCGGTAATGAAGGAAAGCAAATACAGGCATTGTGCCCCAAAAAATGTCTTCACGTTCACCATATCCTTCCAGCTTCTGTGTGCTTGCATAATGTGCTAGAACGTGTGCGACTGAGTTGGCTTCACAGTATATAACCTCCCTGTTTTTGCCTTTTCTCTTAATATACTATTCCCTCCCTCCCAATTTATGTGGCAGATTTCGAATTTTGAGAGTCAAACGAGTTTTTTTTATTGTAATATTTTTATATACTTTTTAAATATTTTAAATCATTATTGTTGCAATTTAGAGTACTTTTTATGTAATTTTTAAATATATACATTTTAATCTCCTCAAACCCTATTTATGAAATTTCACTGAATAGTTGTTGTATACCTTTTAGTCTCGAAATTCGAGTTTTGCCACATAAATGAGATAAATGGAGTAATAAATTAAGAAAATGTTGAGAAGTGTATAGGAAGAGTTCTTCTTTCATTAAAAAATATTTTGTTCACCACATATTTAAAAATCTTGATCTCCCTTTAATTATTTATTAGAACAAAAAAGGTGGAAAAACTAGGATAACCTAAAATATATATTAGTAGGTCAATTAATTTAGGTCATTAAAGTACACTATTAGATTCACTGTTCACAGATATTATTCCAAATAATTTAAAAGCCTAATGTAAAGGAGTCGGAGAGAAAATGAGAAATATAGGACCAACAGCCCCACGGAAAAAGGTCTCCTTTTTATAGTACTCTCTGGTAGTTCTAAGTTCTTATTATAATTTATCATAATTTATTTCATGGATTTAGGTTGCTCTTGAAAAGATGAGATTTTCACGTAGAAATATACCAAAGAGATAATTGTGAATAAAGTGTTCAAATTTCTAGATTCTACAAATTTTTGTTGGTGACTTGACTTCAATATGAAACGGTTGTTAAATATACGAATATCAGAAGTTAGAAAACAATCTTTATATTTCTGCAAACAAAATAAAAGCATTTTTATACAACAATGAGGTTGGTAGGTACTTTCTTCGGTCCCTTTTATTTATTATGTTTGGCTTTTGTACGGCTGTTAAGAAAATATTAGTTAGAAGGATTCACTTCATTAATCTCTCTTCACATTAATAATTAGAGTAAGGATAAAAGTCAAAAATTTATGTAATGATCCGACCGGTTTTGAGCATTTGCACTTCTTTTGGTAGTTTACGGGCACGAGTAGCTCCGTATGATGTATTTTGACTTATGTGAATCGTCAATTTTGATTTTCAGGTTATTCGAAATTGATTTGGAAGAAAAATTCTTAACTAAGAGGCTTTAAATTGGAAGAGTTGTCCAAGTTTGACTTTTTAATATTTGACCTCGGATTGGAGTTTGATAGTTTCGTTAGCTCTGTTGGGTGATTTTGGACTTAGGAGCACGTCTGGATTGTGACTTGGAGGTTCGTAGTTGAATTTGGCTTGAAATGGCGAAAAGTTGGATTTTTGGAAAGTTTTACCTGGAGTGGACTTTTTGATATTGGATTCGGATTGTGGTTCTGGGAATTGGAATAGCTTCATTATGTCATTTGGAATTGTATGCAAAATTTGGGTTCATGCCGGGTTGATTTGCTATGTTTCGGCACGAGTTATAGAAGTTGAAAGTTCAAAGTTCATTTAAGTTTGATTTGCATCATTTCGATGTTGTTATGCGTGATTTGAGACCTCGAGTAGGTCCGTGTTATATTATTGAACTTGTTGGTATAATTGGACGGGGTCCCGAGTGGTTCAAGAGAGTTTCAGACGAGGTTCGGATCACTTTTGTTTCATAGTGCATTGCTGAAGGCTGCTGTTCTGGTGTGATCGCACATGCGGCTGGTTTTCCCAGGTGTGATGCCGCAGAAGTGACAAAGGAGTCGCAAAGGCGTGGTGAGTGTTGGGTGAGGAAAACCACAGAAACGGAGATTTGGGCGCATACGCGGATGCGCAGGTGCGAAGTGATGGAGCCATGAGCGATGTATTTCGCTGGTGCGGATGGTAGCTCGCACCTGCGATGTCGCAGAAGCGGATATTTTGTCCGCAGGTGCACGGGTCGAGTTCTCAGCTGATTCTACAGAAGCGGAGGTTATGTCGCAGAAGCGGCTAATGTGCCGCAGGTGCGAAAATGCTAGCAGAAGCTATAAATCGAGGGTTTTTGTTCTTTATTCATATTTTTAGATGTGGGACTCGGATTGAGGTGATTTTGGGAGCAACTTTCATCGCAAGAATTGGGTAAGTATTCCACACTTGGTTTTGATCTTATTCCATGAATCTATCTTCTTTTTTTTGGTTAACTTATATATAAGTATCAAGTTAACCAAAAAAAAAGATAGATTCATGGAATAAGATCAAAACCAATTGTATAATACTTACTCCAATTTTTGTGATGAAAATTGCTCCCAAAATCGCCTCAATCCGAGTCTCACATCTCAAAATATGAAGAAAGAACAAATATATATATATATATATATATAAACATTCACAAAATTACATCAATACAGGGGAATGAGATTCCCTATTGATTGTTATCATTGTCTACCAAAGTCTCCCTATTACAAACATTGATTTTTCTTTCAAAAATAGTACATATATATATATATATATATATATATATATATATATATATATATATATATATAAAACATTCATAAAATTACATCAATATAGGAGGAATGAGATTCCCTGTTGATTGCTATCATTGTGTACCAAAGTCGCCCTTACAAAAATTGACTTTTCTTTCAAAAACAGTTCCTGAGATGTCTGCCCACACTCCATAAATCTATCTTCATTTTTGGCAATTGGTTGATGATTTTTAAAGAGAAATTGGGGGGTTTTAGCCTAAAGTTTCATAATGTGAATTTTTGAGTTTTGAACATCGATTCGTAGTCGGATTTGAGTGAAACTAGTATGGTTGGACTCATAATTGAATGAGATGTCGGACTTTGTGAGTTTTGTCGGGTTCCGAGGTGTGGGCCCGGGTTGGACCTTTTGGTCAATTTTTTGGGTTTGATTAAAGATTCAACATTTATCGATTGAGTGTGTTTTCTTTGGTATTATTTGATGTATTTGAATTGCCTTTGGCTAGTTTTGGGCCGTTCGGAGGTCGGTACACGCGAGATGGCAATTTTGAAGCATCGTTTGGTTTGCTCGATATTGGAATTGGCTTGTTCGAGGTAAGTAACACTTCTAAATTTAGTGCTGAGGGTATGAAACCCCGAATTGTGTGTTATGTGATTAGTGCTGAGGAGATGGGCGTGTGAGCGTGCACCATATAAGTTGTGACTCCGTTATTCCCGTGGTACTATTTAGTTGCCTCATCTTATCTGTAACCATGAAATCTATACGTATAAAGTAATTGAGTTGTCAATCATGCTAGAGATCATGTTTAAGCTATGTGCTGGTATTGTTGGGACCCATAATGGTCGTTTCTTGCTATTGACTTATTGATTTCGTTGAAATTCGGTACTCAGTCATATTCATTTATTACATATCATATCTCAGTCTCTGTTGTTATTTATTGATATATCATATCATCATTTTTGGGCTAGTTTCATGACTTTGTGACCCCGTGAGAGAGAGACTGGAGAGATTGATGACTAAGTGAGGCCAAGGGCCTGATTGTAAGGATATTGTTACTATAGCACGTGAGTTGTCCATGCGAATCCAGATATTGATACTATAACACGTGAGTTATTCATGGAACACGTGAGTTGTCCGTGAGGATCTAGATATTGATATATTAGCAAGTGAGTTATCCGTGCAGCACGTGAGTTGTCCGTGCGGATTATAGCGTTTGGGCTGTAAGAGCCCCTCCGGAGTCTGTACACCCTAGTGAGCATAGTTGATTATGTATATATATGGATCGGGTTGCACGCCGTAATGAGCCTTATGGATATATATATATGGATCGGGTTGCACGTCGCAACGAGCCTTATGACTATATCTATGTGGATCGGGTTGCACACCGCAACTAGTATTGTACAGTGCTGAGTGATTGAGTGTGATGAGAATTGAGCACGGTAAGAAAGAAATGCGAGATAGTGAGATTGAGTAAAGAAATGCGAGATAGTGAGATTGAGTACTCTGAGAGTGTGAGTACATGAGTTCATCACTGAGAGGCATTGCATTTGACATGCGTACTTGAGATACATGCATAGAGATGCATTTCCTTCTGCTACCCGGTTTGGTGACATTCATGATTTTACCTGTATCTTGACATGTAGGCATAGAGATGTACTTTTCTCATGCTATCTGAAAAGGAATACATTTACTTGTTGAAAAGGTTTTTCGAAAAAATTACAGTTTTCAAACTCTCATATTTTTTTCAACGATTTCGGTAAAGGATTTAGGTTTTTACTGATATACTTGAAAGGCAGAACTATTTTCGGGAATTATAAATAAGCAGAGCATTTTAAATTTTGAGATACTTCTTTTATTACTTGATTTACATTGTTATGAATTGTTGTTGGCTATTGGTGTTGGACCCAACCTTTGTTCCAACTCGTCACTACTTTCAACCTAAGGTTAGGTTTGTTACTTATTGAGTACATGGGGTCGGTTGTACTCGTACTACACTTCTGCACCTTGCGTGCAGATGTTGACTGTTGATGTTGTTGTGTTCAATGGGAGCTGGATTTGAAGACGTACCTGCATTCGGTTGTAGCTGCCTCTTGTTCATGGTAGCCTTATATTCATACAACCCTGTTTATGTCAAACAGATGATGTATTTACTTCATTTCAGCTTTGTAAACTCTATTCTTAGAAACTCATGATTTATACTATCAGTTCTTGGGAAATGTATAAGATTCAGTTAACTACTCTATTTAATTGTTTTATTGATTTCATTGGGATTGGATAGTTGTTAGTTGGCTTACTTAGCGGATTGGGTTAGGTGCCATCACGACTAGTTGAAATTTGGGTCGTGACAATTTAATTAATTTTTCTTGATTTTCTAAATTAAAAATCATTTTGAATTAATTATTTTTAATAATCATAATAACTAAAAAGGACAGGAGGACTACAGCTTTTAGTCGTTTTCAGAAACAAATGTAGTTTGTTGCCGAACACATTACACACGTTTTTATGTTCAAAGTCTCAGAGACAAGGCTAACATGTAGTTATATACAGTATTTAAACGTTTCGTCAGAAACAAACAACTTAAAGAAAATAAAAAGAAACTTAAAAGGACCAATAATAAATGTATATGTATATAACTAGATAGAGTGACTTGTCCATACTCCACACACACCGTCCATCCTTAGTGTTAATGTGTAGCTTTACCAAATAAAGAGTCTTTTTTTTTGTTGAGGAAATTAAAAGCACACAAACATGTGTGAGTGTAAAACTTGAGAAATAAATGGGAGCAATTGCAAGAAGAAATGTGTTTCTTGTACAGGAAAATGAAAGCATAAAAGGTTGAGTTTAAACTTATAAAATGGTCCCCAAAAATCATGGAACTTTGGAGGAGGATAAATATTTAGTTCACATATTAAATATTTGACTTAGAACATGACAACTGTTAGGGGCGGAACTAAAGTATGCGTTACGAGTTCGGCCGAATTTAATAATTTCGATTCATACTTTGTATTTGTCTTAAAAAAATTATTAAATACGTATAAATTATTAATTGACTAAAATCCTGAATCTGTATGTTTCAGGGCTGAAAATGTCCAACAAATTTAAAGGATGGAGCAAGGGGTAAAAGCGAGGAGTAAAAGAAATTCAGGGCTGGAAATGTCATTTATCCTTTTTGGAGGGCTTAGACAACATTTAACTAATTTATTTATAAGACGCTTTTTGAAAAGGCAAGCAAAGTATATAGTAAGATATTCCATTTTGTGCAATCAGCAGGTCGCCAAGGAATTTAATATAATTTTGATTAACATACTTTATCTTATACAAAAATCAATAAACTAGTGGCTGAATCAATATACTTTAAAAACAAGTTTCGTTGACTGACAGTGAAAGTCCAGCAGTGTCTGAATCTGGCCAAGACAAATTTAATTCAAATCCACTTCAACCCCACACTTTCTTCTTGATGCAGCCTGCAAATTATTTTTCCCACTTCAAAAATAGAGTTCATACTTCAAGTGGATTTATTAAATTAAAGGGAAACAGTCCTTTTAAATAAATCTAATGATATTTTAATTACTATTATCCGTATTGTTGTAGAAACTTCTTAGCCAACGGTAGAAGTGAGAGGCAAATGATACTCATAGGTGAAAATTTTAATTTTTTCTTCTTCTTGGAAAGAGTGGACTACAGTTTACTCAGGCAACTTTATTTTAAGGCAATCATGCACAAAAGAAATTCCATTCATGTGGAGTATTTGACAATCTAAGTTAGCCGGTTGATTCACAAGAATTCAGTAACTTTTGCCCAAATATCATATATATAGTATATACGGTTAAAATCAAGAAAAAAGTTACCTCTGATTTTTCATTGTGAGACAAGGAACTGCGTTATTTCTTATCGGCTCAAGTGAGATTGAAGATACCTACAGATCGGAACCAAGAACAGACGAATGATATAAAGGGTCTCGAGTGCGACCGAACCCGGAGGGAATCATGCTCGATAGAATCGAGGGTAAAGGAAAAACAGTTATAGGAGACAAACGTGGAGCCGAAATATCCCCCATCAGTCGAGGATTGCGGCATAGATCACGCTTGGTATCGACCGTGGATCTTATTTTCGTGGGAGATAAGGAAGGAAAAGATTTTTACCTTATTTAGACTTTGTACTAGGGTTAAATCTCCTCCACTTTATAAAGAAAAGAGCCCTTTCATTTTTTGGGCACTATTTTGCACGAATAATTAAGGCAATAAAATTTACTTTGGCTCTCAATAATTATTTTAAGTATTCTTCAGTTGTTCACTCGTTTATTCGGATTCGAGCTCTATCTCGAGGGCTCAAGAGACCAATCGCTGGCATTTAAGCTGAACATAAGGCTTAATTACTACGCCATATTGGTTTGGTCGTTTTATCTCATTTCAATTCAACTATTTACTCTTCTTTGATCATTTGTATTAAATTAAACCACATATCCTTTAAACCGCGTACAAATTTTATTATTATCCATTTTAAGGGGTAAACAATTTATGTCAGCATTGGGAACGACTACGTCCTTGTCCTCCCATTTGTAGTCCTCTCGGACAGCCTTGAGTGCCTCCGGTGTAATGGAGCAGATATACCTCCACGCTTCCTTACCCCGATCTCCTTGTGCGGAGGCTTTCTCGACTTTGAAGTCATTATCAATGGAGCAGCCGCCGGGGATAAAATCTATAAGAGGAGGTCCCGGGATACTACTGGATGCACTGCCTTGGTGCCGGTGGCCGAAGAAGAAGTCGTCGATTTAGTGTTTTGAGGTACTAATTTTGAAGTATTCGCCATCCCTATTTGAGAATATGAAGATCTGGGGATCTGATGTAAGGATTTGAAGATCTGTTATGAATATATGAAGATATGAAGAACAAGTTGTGAAGGTTTGAATGATCGACAAACGGATGAAGCTATGAAAAGTTCGAAGGTAACTTGGGGAAATTTGAAGTTAGAAAGTAAAAATGAAAGTGAGAAACCAGAACTTTTATAGGGAAAGAGTAATGATTGCAAGACATTTTGAATTCGGTAACAACCGAGGGTGTTCAACCGACAACTGACGAGTGTCCAAAGTCAGAGCGACGTGACTGATATGACGTTTCGGTTTATCATCTTGAGCATGATTTACGAGAGAAGGAACCAGAGTCAATTAGTCACTTCTTATCACTTCTGTAATCTACTATCCGAAAAGTGAGGGGACTATCTGTATACGATTAAAATCAAGAATAAAATTACCTCCAATTTCCCATTGTGAGACAAGGAACGATGTTATATGTTACTGGCTCGAGTGAGACCGAAGATACCCACAAATCGAAACCAAGAATGGACGAATGATATAATAGGTCTCGAGCACGACCGAACCCAGAGGGAATTAAGCTCGAGTGGGATGTAGAATCGAGGGTAAAAGAAAGATAGTTAAAGGAGACAAACAGAGAGCCGAAATATCCACCATCAGCTGGGGATTACGGCGCGGATCACGCTCGGTAGCGACTGTGGATCTTATTTTCGTGGGAGATAAGGAAGGAAAAGATTTTTACCTTATTTAGACTTGTACTAGGATTAAATCTCCTCTACTATATAAAGAGGAGAACCCATTTATTTTTTGGGCATTGTTTTGCAAGCATAATGGGGCAATAAAAATTACTTTGGCTCTCAACAATTATTTTAAGTATTCTTCAGTTGTTCTCTCATTTATTCGAATATGAGCTCTATCTCGAGGGCTCAATCGAAACCAATTGTTGGCATTTAAGCTGAACATAAGGCTTAATTACTACGCCACAATAGTTTGATCATTTTATCTCATTTCAATTTAACTATTTACTGTTCTTTGATCATTTGTGTTAAATTAAATCACATATCCTTTAAACCGCGTACAAATTTATTTGTTATCCATTTTAAGGGGTAAACATATGTAGTAAAAATGACGTGTAGTAGCCACTAATTAAGGGTGTCTTTAATTTTTATCCACTAATTATAATGCTCAGCAAAAATAGCCACTAGTAATAGAAAAAAGATAATTTTACCCTTTCTTCCTCTCTTTCGCGTTACATTTTCATCTGGAATACCCAAGGTGATTTCACGGTCGGCCTCCTCCATGCTTGGTCAATAGCATCAGGTCTATTAGTAGCCCCAATTACTAGGACATAACCAGGTCCATCACGAGATCCTTCTGATTTTGCTTCACTATTTCTTTTACCAATACGTACAGTAGTTCCTTTTGCATCATCAAAATTTTCAAGTTCTGAATTTTTGAGCAGATGTCTCAATTACGTACAGTAATTTTTTTCTTCTTACCTTGTTTTTGTTTTTTTTGAGTTCAAAGATTAAAAGTTAAGGACATAAGTCTTTAAGTTTGACATGCAGGTTTAAAAGTTAAGGACAGACAGTCCTTAAATTTGACATGCAGGTTCAAAAGATAAGGACATACAATTGTCACACCTCCTTTTTCCGCCCTCGCAAGGGGTGAAGGAGTTTTTCCAATTAAAGGACAATCGAAACGGGATTTATTTATTTATTCAGAGTCGTCACTTGGGAGATTTAGGGTATCCCAAGTCACCAATTTAATCCTGTATCGAGGAAAAGAATGACTCTGTATTACAGTCTGTGAACCAAAAATCCGGATAAGGAATTTTGTTAACCCGGGAGAAGGTGTTAGGCATTCTCGAGTTCTGTGTTTCTAGAACGGTCGCTCAACTATCATATTCGGCTTGTTTATCTGATTTTATACAATTATGAGCTCATGTGCAAATTTTAACTCTTTACCGCTTTTATTATTATATTTTAAAAGAATGTGAACATCGTTTAAAAACATGTCTTTGGATTGCGTCACATGAAATGCACCCTCGATCCGGAACGCATTTTGATTCAATGTTTTGGTATTTGGATTTGGGTCGCATGAAATGCACACCCGAGTTTAAGAAGGTAAGATTATTAAAATGCGTGCCTAAAGCAATTAGCGTATTATTATTTCTGGGTAAGGCCGTGGAATTTTGCTAAACGGCTCATCCCGAAGTCTAAGTAGTTTTAATTAAACATTTATCGAGGGCCCCGCAATTTGTGTGTTTTATTGGGTGAGGCTCATCTCATTTATTTTAAAAGGATAATCCTAAAGTGCCTACATTTTTCTATTAAAATTGTCTCTACAAAATGAAAGAGAAAAGGTCTTAATTTATTTACATGCTTGAGTTGTTATAGTTGGGTTTCGAATATGATTCATAAAATCTGAAAATGATGCAATCAGGACAGTCCGTTGCCAATGCGGGCCCAGGCCCAACGTGTATGGCATAAAACTAGACATGGGTCATCTTATTCACATGTTACTACCTAGTTACATTATACTAGGCATGTTTACAGTTTGTCAAATTAAAAAAAAACTTAGCAATCTAATTTTAATCCTAGACCATTTACATACTGAAATTAACCAATAGTATTTAACTAAACAATATTCCTACAAGTTCCGAAATGGTCTATTCGTTTGATGAACTAACGTGCTTTTTGAGACATGGTAATCATCCAACAATAACGAATTAACTAGACGGAGTTACTACACCATTTATTTATTTTTAGGCAATATATAGATAGTTCGTCCGTTAAGCTATCGTCAGATGTTTCACTATATATATTAAACAGCTACATGATTCTGATTAGAGTAAGCTAAATAATTTATATATACAAATAAAATTCAGAATATAATTAAAATAAATTTAGAACTTCAACTCTTCATTTTCGTATTCATGCTTCATGTTTCAGTTTACAGTAACCAACGTGACAGTTGTGTACCTGATATTGGAAGCAAAAGAAAAGGGAGATAAGCAGAAATTCAGTAGCATACAACAACAGCGACACCCAGTAACCAGCAACAACCAGCAACGAGAAACCAGTGACAGATTTTAAAATCAAGATAAAAATCCAGAAACACCAACAACAATTAACGAACAGAAGCAAAGGGAATCTTTTCAGATTTGGAAGACTAATTAATGTTTAACCCTTGATTTCTGAATCCGTATATCAGAATATTTAGATTGTATATCAGGTGTATACTACTCACTCTTTTAATTTCCAGAATATTTTTATTTGTATTTTTGGAAGTCTTAATATTTTCGGAATTTTTCTCTCTCTTTAATATGCAGCTCCCTTTTTTTTCTCTATCTTTTCTCTGTCCTCTAAAATCTGTTCAAGTCTATCCTATTTATTTCTCAAAACAGACCCCTTAATCAATTAATCAAATAATAAAACCATCCACTTTCTCTTACCAAACTCACTACTACATAAAAAATGTAATTATTATTATTTACTCAACTTTTCTTGAGCCCCGCAATCCCACTATTTCTTGTTCCCCATTTTTGATTTAAACAAATGCATTATTCCCCACCATTATGTCTTGTCCCCCACCATGTACTATTTTAATATTATTAAAATATTATTTAATCTTAATGGACAGAGCACTCAAAATAAATAATTGTTCAGATTTTTAATTCCAAAAATACCCCTCCGACCTTACTGAAATTAGCATTTTACCCCTGAAAATACTGCAATTTACCAATCTACCCCGTCAGCTATAACCAATTCACTTAATCAATTCTAACCAAAATATAGCAGCTATAACCAATTCCTAATCAAATTTTATGAACAAATTCAAACTAAATGATGAACAATAAAGAAACAACTTGAATTATTTTGACTGAACAATGTTTTTAAACAACAAACCTATTTTCAGATTCACCAACAATAACAAACAAATATATTCAAAGCATGAGCTCAAATTCAAATTAAACTTAAACAAAATAAATAAACAGATTCAAATCACTAAACTCAAATAATCAATTGATCTTCAAATTAAATCCAACAAAATTACAACAAAGATACATGATTCAAACTAAATCAAAAAATTAAAAACCAAAACATAAACTCACATTAAATCACTGGATTAAAATGAACTTCAAACAAAAAAATGAGTGCGAATTTAAATCTATATTAAACAAAAAGATGACGGATTCAAACGATTTAAACTAACACTCTTCTATATTAAAACTAAATCCTTTTAAATTAATAAAACAAACTGAAAAAATAATTAATTGAACTTCAATTTAAATCTAACAATATTATAATTAAACTAACAATTTCTACATAAAAATAAACAAGAAAAATGAAACAAACTGAAGAAAATAACAAAACGATAAATATGAACTTAATATCGAACATATCTAATTTCAGATCCGAAAATATCAAACAAATTACGAACAAAAATGAAACTTAAACCAACTAACTGGAAATGAACAACGACGAGCTCGAACGGAAATGGACAACTCGAACAAACAACCTTGACATGCCGGATCTCGACGAACAACGAAAACCCACCTTCCTTTTAACCTTGACGAACTCAAAACGACAAACGACGACCTCGACGGATTGAAACCGAAGAACGACGAGGCAACAGCTGATTGTGGAAGCTGCTACTGATTTGCTTTCTATGGAGGCGACGATGGTCGAAGCTGGACGAGGCCATGGTCGAAGTCGGCAGCCATGAAAGCTCGTCGATGCTGGGCAAGGCTATGGGCGACGCTGGACAGAAACAGCAGCAACAACATCCATGGCGGGCTGTGAAACTCATGAACTGGAGAGCTGCTGGACATCGAAGCAGCAGTGTAAGGTGAAGAAGAAGAAGCAGCAACGTTTGGAGCTTCGACGAGGAAGAAGAAGGCGCAACGCAGCAATCATGGGGGCTCGACGTGACCGGAGGAGCTTGGGCGTTCATGGCTTGGGATGTGCAATGAAGAAGAAGAAGAAGCAGCATCCATGAGAACTCGAGCTCGAGGAAGATGGCGACGATGAAGACAGAAAAGGCGAAAAATGAAGGAGATGGTGGTCGTTTGCTTCGTACGTTTGCTGTGTGTGTGTTGTGTATGTGTGTGTATGTGTGGTGTGTGTTGAAAGGGTGTGACGGGGGAGGGAAACGAGCAACATCCATGGCTGCTAGGCTTGGAGAGTTTGTGGTGTTTGGGGAAGAAGAGAAAGAGAAGGGGGGGGGGCAGGTTGTGTAAGTTTAGTTTTAGGGTTTGTCTTTTTTTTTGTTCAAGAATGAAAAATAGAAAGGGTGGGGTGAGGTTTTGGGTTATGGACTGGGTCGACCCGGTTTGAAATGAACCGGGTCGTAAGGGAAGGTTGGGTATATTTGGGTCTGGGGTTCAAAATTGAAGAAGAGGCCCAATTTCGATTTTCTTTGTATTTTTTTTCTCTTTTCTTTTACTTCCTAATTAATAAAACTAAAATTCTAAATTAAGTTATAAAATAAATGAACTTATCAAAAATACTAATTAACTTCAAATAGCAATTATCGCACATTTAAATAGCAATTAACGATAAAATCGCACAATTTAGACGTTAAATGCTAAAAATGCCACGTACATTATTTTTTTATGATTTTCTCATTTTGTAAAACAAACTTAAATAAATACTAAATGAAAATGAAACATATTTTTGTATTTTTTATTAATTTAACCAATTGTAAGCACGTGATTTTCGGCCTACGAAAGAATTAATCCCAAAAATTCAAAATAAAATGATTTTCCTTGCTGTGCAATTTTGAGAATTTTTGTGACATTTTTGGATAATTATTTGTATTTGTTTGTGCATGTTTATTTGTTAAATTAATAAAAAATACAAAAAATATGTCGCATTTTGCATGTAGGATTTAATTCTACAATTATTAGTAATTAAGTTTGTTTTACAAAAATTGAAAATTACAAAAAAAAGGCATCTTTTGCATTTTTAGCATTTAATGTCCAAATGTATAATTTTATGCTTAATTATTACTTAGTCGTGCGTTAATTGTTATTGGAAGTTAATTTGCGCTTTTATAACTTATTAATAATTTAAGGATTTTTAGAATTTAGTTTTAGAAAAATAAAAGAAGAAAAAAGAGCAAAAATATAAAGAAAATTGGAATTGGGCTGTTCTTCAAATTCAAGCCACAAGCCCAAAAAATACACAACCTTCCCCATGACCCGGTCCATTTCAAACCGGATCGACCCGGTCCATAACCCAAATACCCAACACCCCCTATCTTACATTTGACAAAAACAAAAAAACAAGGACAAACCCTAAAAACCACTTACCCGCCCCCTTCTTCGTCTTCTCCCTTCATCCCAAATGACCCCAACGTGAGCAGCAACCATGGCTGCCTCCCCCCCACGTCGCCACACATACATACACACACACACCACCACGATAGTCCATCGCCCAGCTCCGTTTTTCTCCATTGTCGAGCTCAAGCTCGACCATGGCTACCTTCACGACCGCAGTCAGTCGAGGTCCAGCTCCCATGGCTGCCTCTTGCTACTTTTGACTTCTCCATGGTGAGCTCGAGCTCGTCCATGATTGCTCGCCCAGCCTCTGTCCTTGTCGAAACCATATCGACATCCATGGCAACAATTACCTTCGAGCTCCATATCGACATCCATGGCTGCTGCTGCGTCTTCTTCTCAACCCCGTCGCTGCTGCTTCATCTTCAGCTGCCTCGTCGAGCTCGAGCCTGAGCTCGCATGGCTGCTAGTCGCCGCGTCTTCAGCTTCACCTTCTACTACATCCATCACGTCCAAGCAAACCCCATCGCCACTGTTTCGTCAACCAGCCAGAACCTCGCCATGAACAAACCACCCAGACCACGCTTCTGCTTCTGCTTCGTCGACCCCGCTGCTTTCTTCTCCACCTGAAAAAAAAAGGGCCGCACAGAACAACCTTCTCGTTCATGGTCCGTTCATGGTCGTCTTCGGCGTCGAGCTATTTTCGCACGATAATCGTTCCTGGACAGATTTGTTCTCATTCAAGTTCTTTGTCGTTTCGATCCGGTTAGTGGGTTTTGAGTTTCACTTTTGTCCGTATTTTGTTTTTATATTCTCGAATCTAAAATCGGTAAATGTTTGATTCTTGTTTTGTTCGTGTTTATCGTTTTGTTAATTTTTCAGTTTGTTCATGGGAAATTGTTAGTTTAATGTTGTTAGATTCATATTGAAACTTAATTAATTATTTCTTCAGTTTGTTTCATGTGTTTTATGTATTTTCCAGAAATTGTTAATGTTGTTAGATTCGAGTTTAAATTCATAATTGTTTCTTCTTCGGTTTGTTTTTTATTTGTTTAAAAGAATTTAGTTGTAATAGGGAAATAGGTTGGTTTAATCATTTGGATCCGTCATGTTTGTCATTTAATATGGATTTAATGCATGTTTATTCTTTGTTTGAAGTTCATTTTTAATCCAGTAATTTAATTTGAGTTTGTTTTGGTTTTTGATTTGTTGATTTAGTTTGAATCATGTATTTTGTTGTTGATATTGTTGTCTCTTTGCTCATTCATTTTTGGTCTAAGTTAACCAGGATTGGTTCCCAATATGGTTAACTTATTCCCATTAATTTGAAGCTGCATGATTCAATATGTGTTCATGAGATTTATTGTTGAAATTTGTTTAGAAATTGGTCATATTTGCTGTATTTTGGTTGAGATTGATTAGGTGATTGGTTATAGCTGATGAGGGTAGTTTGGTAAATTGCAGTGCGTTCGGGGGGTAAAATGGTAATTTCAGTAAGGTCGGAGGGGGATTTTTGGAATTGAACATTTGAACAATTGTTTAATATAATGGGGGACAAGACATAATGTAGTGGGGGGGGGATAATGTAATTGTTTATGTTAAGCATGGGGGACAAGATGTAATGGGGTGAGGTTGACATATTTATTTAATATAGTGGGGGACTAGACATGTGGGCATGGGGGACACGGTTTAAAATAAAGAAAACATTAAGTAGTGGGGACAAAGCATGCAAATTGGGGGAATATTTCGGGTTGGGGATTCAAGACAAGAGTCTTGTTATAAATAGAGTCATTTGACACATTTTAGGGACAACTTTAAGACTTGAGAGAAAAAAAACTTGAAACTTGAACTTAGAGAACTTAGACTTGAACTTGAAAGATTTTTGAGGATTATTTTTTAGAGAGAAATACATTTTGAAAATCTGAAAAGAGTGTGGTAGAATTGAAAAAGAGAAAACAAAAACAAAGTGAGAAACGAGTTTAGTTTCGGGTTTAATACACGCGTGGTTTGTTGCTGTTTAGTTTGTTTATATACTTTTGGGTTTGTTCCATCGAGCTTGCTTGAATTTCTTCAAAGTTTTCTGGGTCTTGAATCTGGTTCGGATTGCTGCTGTGGGGTTGCTGTTGCGTTGTTGTGTTATTACTGTTGCTGACTCCTACTTCTCTTCTTCTTGTATTGCCATTTCCAGGTACACATTTGTACACTCTTGGCTTGAGGCGAAAATGAAATATTGACCAGGCTTTGTTCCTGTTGAATTTCTCCTGTTTAGACTTGGGTTTGAATGGAATTTTTCTTTCTTTGTATAAAAATGTAGTTGATTGATTAATGAGTAATGAGGTTGCATATGTATAATAACTCCTTCATCTAATAATGTTAGTTTAAATTAATCAATGAATAGTTAATTTGTTTTGATATTATTGTGTGTCAATCTCATGTTCTAGTGTTATTAAATAATATAATATAGAACGAAAGCAATCTCTCTTTGTACAAACTCGATTGCAATGTGCCATTTGCATTAGCCGTAAACTAATAACTAATAAGCTACGTCTTTTTCAACATGTAATTAATTGAGAGTTTCTTTTATTTTAGAGACGAACTTAATAGAAAAAATGTAGTCACTGTAGGTTTATCCTTTTAAATAAAAATGAGACGAGCCTCGCCAAATAAAACGCACAGATTGCGGGGCCCTCACAAAAATGTACGCGTTAATTACTTAGAACTCAGGATAGGCCGCTTAGCGAACTCCACGGCCTTACCCAAAATAATAATGCGTTAGACTCTTTAGACGCGATTTAATTAAATTACATTCTTAAACTCGGGTGCACATTTATGTGACCCAAATCCAAATCTCAGCGGAGTCGAAATGTGTCTCTAATCACGGGTACATTGATTGTGACGTGGTTCGAGATGCGTGTCCATGATGTTGCAAATTCCTTTTTAAAAAAAATAAGAATGAGATGAGCCTCGCCGAATAAAAATACAAAATTACGGGGCCCTCAGTAAATATTTGCTTTAAAATTGCTTAGATTCCGGGATGGGCCGTTTAGCAAATTTCACGGCCCTACCCAAAATAATGATACGCTAGTCGCTTTAGGCGCGTATTTAATAATGTTAGCTTCTTAAACTCGGGTGCACATTTATGTGACCCAAATCCAAATCTCAACAGAGTTGAAATATGCCAACAACCACGGGTGCATTGATGTGACGTGGTTCGAGATGTGTTTTCCACGATGTTGCAATTCTTGATAAAAAATAATAATAATTACAAAAGCGGTTAAAAGTTAAAATTCGCACATAGGTTCAATATGTATTAAATCAGATAATCAAGTCGAATATGACAGTTGAGCGACCGTGCTAGAACCACGGAACTCGGGAATGCCTAACACCTTATCCCAGGTTAACAGAATTCCTTATCCGGATTTCTGGTTCGCAGATTGTAATATGGAGTCATTCTTTTCCTCGATTCGGGATTAAATTGGTGACTTGGGACACCCTAAATCTCCCAGGTGGAGACTCTGAAATAAACAAACAAATTTCGTTTTGATTGTCCTTTAATTGGAAAAACTCCTTCACCCCTCGCGGGGGCGGAAAAAGGAGGTGTGATAGCTCTGGCGACTCTGCTGGGGAATTTTTCTCAACCCAGAACCACTGGTTCAGGGTTAGAAATTCGAGCTTAGAATAATTGTTCTATTCGGCTTTGTTTATTATCTGATATTTTTATGTGATATGTGTTTCATGTGCAAAATGATGTGTGTTACCGCTTTGATATTATTTGACTGTATATATAAACTGTGCCGAAACCCTTCTCTTCTTACCTTCGGGGATGCGGCTCACTGGTTTGAGACTCCCTATTCTGTTAGTGTCATGCCCAAGTAGAAAGAGGCTCGGATAAGTTACAAAGCCGGACGATCCCGCGGGTCCCCGGTATGTAGCCCCCTCCTCGACTCGAGTTGTCCGCTCGGGTAATCCAGGTCTAGAACAAAGCCCAGTTTGAAACTTAGTAAAACATGACTTCATGCCGAATCCCTAGTAGGAAAACGCTTATTTGCATCACGTTGCATTTTGACTTAGGGGGCTCAACACAGGGGTTGGGCCCGTCTAGGAATAGCAACCTGGAACAAAAAGACCATCCTGCTGCATCTTGTCTGTTGGCGCATTTAATTTGCTTCGAATTTGCATGTTGACCGGTGGGTGAAAACGGGAATTTTGAAAAATTAAGAGTTGCTCATTTAAGAAAAACCAATGTCCAAATAATGTGAAAACGCTGCCAAAATTTTGATTTTTGAGGAAAGAAAATTGGATTCGTGATTTAGCTAATTTTTCTTACCCGAACTACGTCGGTTTGATTCTCACCGGATGTGAGATACGTAGGCAACCCTTATCGGGTCCAACTTCCTATTTTTGCAAATAATAATATAATATATATATATATTGCTTCTTTCATAAAAGAGTCGGGTGATGCCATTTTGCGGAAATAGTCGAATGTTCCCGAAAGGGATGCCAGAAGGCTGTCTTTGCACAAACGGACGCCTTTGGCCATTTTTCTTACCTTTTGGCCGGTTAAAACCCCACTTCCTTAAAATCTTCATCCCCGAAGAGATGAAAGGCCGTATTGGGAAAGTCAGTCTTTCTTTTCTCAAAAATTAAGGAAAATGGGAAAAATAGTTTTGGAGTCAAAATAAAGATTTTTGCTTTCGTCTAAATAACCTTAATAAATGTGCAGAATGAGCACGAGTAAGAGTTCATCTGGGCCCATTATAAACAGAGTCCCTTTGGGCTTACGCATGTGGTGGAACGACTTGGAAGAATCAGGGCGAGATACAGTCAAGATATACTTAGGAAACTTCGTTGGATTACTGGACATCGATCCGCGAGGGGACATTATAAGGGCTTTAATTTCATTCTGGGACTCAGCACACAATGTATTTCATTTCTCAGACTTTGAGCTCACACCAACGCTAGAGGAGCTGGCAGGGTACATCAGATGTCCTAAAATCCCTATGAGAGAGCAGTATCTTATTGCACCGAGGACCGTGACCATACATAGGTTCCTAGACACCGTGAAGATCCGCAGAACTGTACACAACCCAGAGTTGTCAGAAGGGTTTTGTAGTTTGGCATTTCTGTATGACAGGTACGGTTATCTTGGAGGGTTCAACAATCCCAAGAGTTGATCTGCAGTGGGGAAAGCCGACCGAAATGGAAAAGACATAGGTGTATTGCTTTTATGATAGCCTTTCTGGATTTTCTGGTATTCCCTAGAAAGTATGGGAAAATTAACATACAAATCGCTGGGGTCGTCAGCACTTTGCTCAAGCAAGACAACAACACTCTGGCACCGATGATAATAGCAGACATCTTCCGCGCACTCACTGTTTGCAAAACCGGAGGAGGTTTCTTTGAGGGATGCAATATACTACTACAAATGTGGATGTAAGAGCATCTATGTCATCGCCCTCAGTTTCTGAAATATGGGTCATCACAAAAGACTTGTATAGAAGAGTTTTCCACCAGGGTCGACGAGTTCAGCCTGCCAGAAGGGGTCACCGAATGGGTCACTCTTCTGCGCTCCGTCTCAGCAAACCAGATAGAATGGGCATTTGGGTGGCTACCCATAGATGAGATCATACACAAGTCAGCCGTCGAGTCTCATTTGTTATTGATGGGTCTCCAAAGTATCCAGCCCTATGCACCATACAGAGTATTGAGGCAGTTGGGGCGATGTCAAATAGTCCCGAAGGAAGAGGATCTCAGTAGCCAGGTGGTCGAAATTGGGCCTGGTGGGCAGTTCCCTGAAGCAGTCGTTCGGAGAATCTGGAATGAATGTTAAACCCTGAAAATAGATACTTGTGTACAAGATCGGGCCAAGGGCGAAGTGTCGCCAAAATACCTCATGTGGTACAGAAGAGAGCTTGAGCACCAGAGACCAACTAAGAGAGCTCACGTCCAAGACTTTGCAGAATCGTCGTATGCACAAAGGGGTTGGTTAGCCAAAGAGAAAGAATATCGGGTCGAGATTGGCAAACTAAAACAGCAAATTGAGGGGCTTAAATATCAAAACAGCTTGCAAATTGATGTTGATACAGGGGAGAAAAGCAAGTTGACTCAAGAAAACAAGGCCCTGAGAGCCCGAATCCGCCAAGACAGAAAGAATGCCGGTGACCGACAGAAAAATCGATCCAATGAGAGGTTGATAGCAGAGCTGAGGAGTCAGGTCAGCAAAAGCCAAGAGGACTTAGAGAGGTCTGAAGCTTGCATAGCAAGAATAAAAGTCAGATGGGCAAAAGGTACAATGGCCCAGAGGAAGCAACTGCAACAAGTCATAAGGGATTCTGAAATGAGCATCGGGATATTAAGGGAAACGAACTCCACTCTTTAGGAGCGGATCTTCAAACAAGCACGAGATGCCCAAGCTGACCGAAGGCGCTGTTATGGTGTGATGACCAGAATGGAAAAACAAATGGAAAGGTTCCAGGATCGACTCGCCGACAATGCTCAAGCACTGGGACTGAAAAACCGGCGAATCGAGCAATTATTCAGGGAAAGGGACAACATCCGAGATAGGATTGACGAGATTGGGCACTACATTTACAGGAGATGCTTGGCATGTGAGCAGATGCCTCGTGATATCCTACTCACCTCCGTTATGAGCTATGTTCACCGGATCATGAATGAGTTGAAAAGCTTACAAAGAGGTCTCACACCAAAGTCCGCGGAAAGGCCGAACAATGCCTCGCGAGTACCTAAGTTAAAATCCCTAGTGTATCCCTAGTTCGAGTCTTGTTTGTTCGCTGTATGGGTCCATTGTCTTCCCATATGTTGTTTTTTCTTTTCATCGAGTCAGGTTAAGAATTTTGGAATCTGTACTATTGTTGTTCTTTGTTTGAAATAAGTAATTTGTAATAGCAAATTTTGGTGATGAATTGAATGATTCCAAAAGAATTTTGTGTCTTTACTTTGAGGCAGAACTACGCCCGGTCTGATTCGCGTGAGGACGTGATACGTAGGCAATCCACGTAAGATTCGACCTCCATTAAAAGAAGAGAAAAAAAAAGAATAAAGAAAGAAAAAGAAGAAAAAGAAAAGGAAAAAATAATGGAAAGAAATACGGGGGTTCCCAAATCACTTTAAAGGCACAAATAAAGCAAGCCGGGATGACGCATGCGTTTGAAGCAAAGCATGTTAGAAATGGTTAACTGCCTAGGAGCATTGCATCCCCAATGTGCTATTATCAAATATGTTAAACTCTAACGCTAACAAGTTTGTTGTTTTCCACAAATACCAGACAGTTAGTTGTTAAAGCATTCTGGCAACACACCCTTATCAGACCAGATCCAAGGGACCTGTACCATTAATCATGACTACTTCAGAAAACAGTACCGAGGAAGAAAGGCCAGTAAGCCAGTTGTTGAAAGAGGCAATGGAAAAGATAGAAAGAATGGGATTGGAGATGAATGCGATGCAGTTAGCCTTGGCTAAAGTATAAAAGAGCCCTGAACCACTAGGGCATGTGCCGGACTACCCTCACTCTGGCCCTTCAACGAGCTTCCCGAATCATCTCCATTATGAGGAGAGAAGCCCCCATGATTCCCAAGCTCCACCACCCCATCAACCTTTCCCACCACCAAATGTTCCCACCTTTATGGGACCCACACCAGCCACCCTGCAAAGATAAACCAGCGAGCCGTTGTTTCAGGCTCACGATACGCAGTACTATCCCCCTGAACCCACATTCAATGCACCAGAACCCCATACCTATAATCCGTACTTGGAGGTACCGGAGGAGATTGAAAAGCCGGTTAAGGTCCCAGAGCAAGATGATGTAATGAGGAAGTTCAAAAGCCTGGAGCAATCCTTCAGGAGCCTGCATGGATTGGGCAACCAGGTCAGCGTGGCCTACAAGGATCTATGCCCTTTCCCGGACGTCCAACTCCCGGCTGGGTTCAAGATGCCTAAGTTTGATTTATATGAAGGGCGCGGTGATCCCATGGCACATTTGCGGGGCTTTTGTAGCAAAATGAGAGGGGCAGGCGGCAAAGATGAGCTACTGATAGCTTATTTCGGTCAAAGCTTGAGTGGATCGGCATTGGAATGGTATACCAGGCAGGATTCCAGCAGATGGTACACTTGGGATGATCTAGCGCAGGCTTTCGCGGGTCACTTTCAATACAATCTCGAGATAGTCCCCGACCGTCTCACATTGCCGAGGACCGGAAAGAAGCCTGGGGAAAGCTTTCGTGAGTTTGGTTTTCGCTGGAGAGAACAGGCAGCCAGGGTTGATCCTCCCATGAGAGAGGGAGAAATGGTGGACTACTTCCTGCAAACGCTGGATCCAACTTACTTTGGTCACTTGGTGACGACGGTTGGAAAATCCTTCAATGAAGTAGTAAAGATATGGGTTATGATCGAGGAGGGGCTGAGGTCTGATAAAATCCTGAATTACTCAGCACTCAAGGCAATGACCCAGGCTATTCAGAGTAGCACGGGAGGTGCGCTGGGAAGGAGTAAGAAAGAAGAAGTCGCCACGGTTGAGGCAGGCAGTTGGTCCAGGTCCGGCAAACCATACTACAACCAACCCAGACCCCACAGGCCAAATTATCCATACAGCTCGCCACAACACTACTATCCACCTTAAGAACCACATGTCTCCGTGCACCAAGCCCAAACATACACTCAGCCTCCGGTTCGCCCGCAATGGCGCGCGTCGGCTCCCCAAAACACATATGCACCACCACAAAACACCTACCCTCCACCCCAAAACACCTATCCTCCACCAAGGGCATACAGAAACCCTCCAGGGGCAAGCTTTCGAGGAAATCAAGCTGCTAGAAATGACAGGCTACAGAGACATAGAGCTTTTACTGAGTTGGGAGAAACCTACACCGCCTTGTTCCACTAATTGAGGCAATTAGGTTTGGTGAGTCCTATCGAAACTAGAGGACCAAATCCCCCACCCCAAAATTTGGACCGATCAATAAGCTGTGAGTACTGCTTAGGAATGCTGGGGCATGATACCAAAAAGTGTTGGAAGTTGAGGTATGCAATACAAGATCTTATTGATGCCAACAAGATCGAAGTCCAGATGCCGGAGGCACCCAACATCAACCAGAACCCATTGCCAGTACACCACGAAGCTCACATGATCGAGTTGGTATACGAGGGAGGAGAGCCAAAGAAACCCTCACAGACAGTGATGACAATCCAAGCCGCTCCGAAAGAGGAATCGACCGGTGGGGAAGTAGGGGTGCAGTTGAGGAGGGAACATATCAAGCCAGTGGTAATACTAGGGAAGAATCCGTCCACCGCAACAAAGAAACCAGATCCAGCCAAATTGGTGGTGTCAGGGACATTATCCCCACCTGTAGTTGTTGTGAAAGGGGTCTGCTGAGGGCTGGTCACCATAAAACTGGTAGTCCGATTGCCGATGACTGATAGCAAGGTCGTGCCTTGGAAGTATGAAAAGGCAGTGGTAATGTACAAGGGAAAGCAAGTGGAGGAGGATAGTTGTGAGGCGCAGGGACTGACTCGATCGGGACGGTGTTTTGCTCTAGTGGAGTTGAGAAGACCCAACCCAACTGTAACAAAGAAACCTGTGTCAGAAGAAGAAGCTGAGGAATTCTTGAAGAAGATGAAAGTGCAGGATTACTCTGTGGTCAAACAGTTGAAGAAAACACCGGCCCAGATCTCGCTGCTATCATTACTGATCCATTCAGATGAACATCGTCGGGCCCTGATGAAGATACTGAATGAAGCTCATGTGCCTAACGAAATTTCAGT
The DNA here is from genome assembly GCF_000393655.2 of Nicotiana sylvestris. Lineage (NCBI taxonomy): Eukaryota > Viridiplantae > Streptophyta > Magnoliopsida > Solanales > Solanaceae > Nicotiana > Nicotiana sylvestris. Next base: position 143,061,623 of record NC_091066.1, read on the forward strand.
AAACCACCTTGAAACGATTGCCAACAAAATCTTTCAGGTGAACAGGGTAATATTCTCTGATGATGATCTGCTAGTGGAAGGCACGGAACATAATAAAGCTCTCTACTTGACTGTCAAATATGAAGATTCGGTAGTTACTCGGGCATGGGTGGATAACGGCTCAAGTGTCAATATTTGTCCATTATCCACCCTGAACCAGTTGAAGATCGACCACGGAAGAATCCACAAGAACAACATTTGTGTCCGAGGATTTGACGGAAGTGGAACAACCACCGTGGGGGATATTATACTTGAGTTGACCATCGGTCCGGTCCAGTTTACCATGGAGTTCCAGGTATTAGATGTTGCGGTATCTTATAACCTTCTGTTGGAACGACCATGGATCCACGCGGCCAAAGCGGTGCCATCCACCTTGCATCAAATGGTCAAGTTCGAATGGGACAGACAAGATGTCGTGCTGCATGGGGAGGACACTGCGTGCACTATGGGAGGCGCCATTGTGCCCTGCATAGAGACTAATGATGACAAAGGTCCCTGGGTTTACTAGATTTTTGATGCAGTGTCGGCAAACAAGATTCCCGAGGGTGAAATCATTCAGCACCCTAGGGTAGCTTCCGCAACGGTCATGATGGTTTCAGAGATGCTGGGTAATGGGTTTGTGCCAGGAAAGGCCTGGGGGCTGAGCTTCAGGGGATTGTTCAACCTGTCTCCTTGCCCAAGAATTTGGAGACCTTTGGATTGGGGTTCAAACCGACTGCGGCAGATGTAAAGCGAGCGCGGAAAATGAAGAAGAGAGTTTGGTTTCTTCCCAAACCCATTCCGCGTCTCTCAAGATCCTTTGTTAGAACAAGTGCCAAGGGGTCACCGATCCCGGAAACTCTCGGACCATTGATTGGGATAGACGAGGATTTGAATCAGAGCTTCAAAAGACTATTCGCTGATGTCGATATGGTAGAAGTTGGAGAGGGTTCCAGCGGAGCAGACATACAGTTTGTGGGGCCTGAGGCCAAAACCAATAATTGGACGGTTACTCCTCTTCATATCCGGGGGGAGTCCTGGTAGTAGGCTTTGATTTTTGCTTTCTTGTTTTCGGATTATTCCAGGGTGTAATCCAAATCTCATTTTATTTAAGTGTGAACCCTGTTATCCCACATTTTAAATAAAATTCTCTTCTCTTGTCTCATTTTAATTTTTTTTTTTTTTTTTCTTCTTTCTGAACAGTTCTCTTTTTACTGGTTCTAATGACATGGCATGCACAGCGGATCTTCGACCTAGTCTAATAAATCAATCTGACTCCGACTTAATGATACAAGAGATCGATTGTGACGATGAGTTTGAATATGACGAGGATGAAGCCTTCGAAGAAATAAACCGAGAACTGTGCCAATTTGAAGAGAAACCCAAGCCTAATCTAAATGACACCGAGGCTGTAAATCTAGGGGATGCAGACAATGTCAGAGAAGCCAAAATCAGCATCCACATTGAGCCAAACATCAGGGAGGAATTAATCAAAAACCTCATGGAGTTTAAAGATGTCTTTGCATGGTCATATGACGATATGCCGGGATTAAGCACCGATCTAGTGGTTCACAAATTGCCCACTGACCCGGCATACCCTCCGGTCAAGCAAAAATTGAGGAAGTTTAAAACAGAGATGAGTGTGAAGATCAAAGAAGAGGTGACTAAGCAGCTGCAGGCGAAGGTTATTCGGGTCACTCGATATCCCGATTGGTTGGCCAATGTGGTACCAGTGCCGAAGAAGGATGAAAAAATCAGGGTATGTGTCGACTACCGCAGTCTCAACAAAGCAAGTCCTAAGGATAATTTTCCATTGCCCAACATCCATATCCTGATCAATAATTGCGCTGGGCGCGAGATCGGATCCTTTGTGGTCTGCTATGAAGGATATCATCAGATCTTAATGGACGAACAAAATGCGGAAAAGATGGCTTTCATTACACCATGGGGAACTTACTGCTATCGGGTAATGCCATTAGGATTGAAGAATGCTAGGGCGACGTACATGCGAGCAATGACTATTGTGTTTCACGACATGATACACAGAGAAATTTAAGTGTACGTAGATGATGTGATCATAAAGTCTTGGCATCAGGAAGACCATGTAGCGGACTTAAGGAGGTTCTTTCAAAGACTTCGAAGGTACGATATTAAGCTCAACCCGGCCAAATGTGCCTTCGGGGTTCCATCAGGAAAGCTGTTAGGATTCATCGTCAGTCGACGGGGTATTGAGTTGGACCTATCCAAGATCAAATCCATTCAAGATTTGCCACCGCCAAAGAACAAAATGGAGGTAATGAGTCTATTGGGAAGACTAAATTATATCAGCAGGTTCATCGCTCAACTAACGGCGACTTGTGAATCCATATTTCGGCTGTTGAAGAAAGATGCTGCAGTAGATTGGACGACGGAGTGTCAAGAGGCTTTCGACCAGATCAAAGGGTATCTGTCCAATCCACCTGTGTTGGTTCCACCTAAGCCAGGGAGACCATTAATTCTTTATCTGACGGTCCTGGAGAATTCATTTGGCTGCGTGTTGGGGCAACACGACATTACAGGAAGGAAGGAGCAGGCCATTTATTATCTTAGCAAGAAGTTCACAATGTATGAGGTCAAGTACACTCAGCTCGAGAGAACATGTTGCGCCCTAACTTGGGTGGCTCAGAAGTTGAAACACTACCTGTCCTCGTATACTACTTATCTCATTTCACGTCTGGATCCATTAAAGTACATTTTCCAGAAACCTATGCCTACAGGGAGGTTAGCAAAATGGTAAATTTTGCTCATTGAGTTTGATATTGTCTATGTGACGAGGACGGTCATGAAAGCCCAAGCGCTGGCCGATCACTTGGCTGAGAATCCCGTTGATGAAGAATACAAGCCTTTGAGGACGTATTTCCCAGACGAGGAAGTAATGCATACAAGTGAGCTGGAATTACCCGAGGAACCAAGCTGAAAGCTTTTCTTTGATGGAGCCGCAAACGCAAAAGGGGTTGGAATAGGAACAGTACTCATTTCTGAAATAGGACGTCACTACCCTGTTAATGCTCAACTACACTTCTATTGTACCAACAATAGGGCAGAGTATGAAGCATGCATTTTGGGTTTGCGACTAGCTGCAGACATGGATGTCCAGGACATTTTGGTCTTGGGAGACTCGGACCTCCTGGTACATCAGATTCAGGGTGAGTGGGAAACACGGGATTTGAAACTCATACCATATCGACAATGCTTGCACAATCTGAGCAAGCGATTTCGATTAGTGAAATTCAGACATATCCCGAGAGTTCATAATGAGGTTGCCGATGCATTGGCCACCTTAGCATCAATGTTGCACCACCCCGATAAAATGTATGTTGACCCGTTGCACATTCAGGTTCGTGATCAGCATGCTTATTGCAACGCGGTAGAGGAGGAGGTAGATGGCGAGCCATGATTTTATGACATAAAGGAGTACCTCAAAATGGGGATATATCCGGAGCAGGCCACTGGAGACCAAAAAAGAGCCCTTCGGCGTTTGTCAAATGGTTTCTTCCTCAGTGGAGGAGTGTTGTACAGAAGAACCCCAGACTTGGGATTGCTAAGATGTATAGACGCCAGTCAAGCCACGACAATTATGGCAGAAGTGCATGTTGAAGTTTGTGGGCCACATATGAGCGGATATGTATTGGCAAAGAAGATTCGTCGAGCAGGATATTATTGGATCACTATGGAGCATGATTGTATCAATTTCATGAGGAAATGCCATCAATGTCAGATACACGGAGATCTGATTCATTCTCCGCCAACAGAATTGCATACACTCAGCGCTATGGCCATTTGTTGCATGGGGCATGGATGTCATTGGGCCTATTGAGCCGGCAGCGACCAACGGCCACAGGTTCATTCTGGTGACCATCGACTACTTCACCAAGTGGGTTGAAGCTAAAACATTCAAGTCGGTAACCAAGAAGGCAGTGGTGGATTTTGTTCACTCCCATATCATTTGTAGGTTTGGGGTCCCAAAAGTGATCATCACAGATAATGGTGCAAATCTTAACAGCAATTTGATGAGAGAGGTATGCCAACAGTTTAAGATTACACACCGTAATTCCACCCCATATCGTCCCAAGGCGAACGAAGCAGTTGAAGCAACCAATAAGAACATCAAGAAGATACTGAGGAAGATGGTAGAAGGATCTAGACAATGGCATGAGAAATTACCCTTTGCCTTATTGGGTTATCGCACTACAGTCCGAACTTCCATAGGTGCAACTCCTTATTTATTGGTATACGGAACCGAAGCAGTAATAACAGCAGAGGTCAAAATTTCATCCCTCCGAATTGTCGCTGAAGTCGGGATTGACGACGATGAATGGGTCAAAGCTCAACTAGAGTCGCTGAACTTAATAGATGAAAAAAGATTGGCAGCAGTGTGTTATGGCCAGTTGTATCAGAAAAGAATGGCGAGGGCATACAATAAGAAGGTGCGCCCCAGAAAATTCGAAGTAGGGCAGCAAGTATTGAAACGGATCCTCCCGCCTTAGATCGAAGCAAAAGGCAAGTTCGCCCCAAATTGGCAAGGGCCTTATGTCGTGACCAGAGTGTTGTCCAACGATGCTTTATGTCTAGCAGATATCGAAGGAAGATGCGTCGACATGACTATCAATTCTGATGCAGTCAAAAGATACTATGCGTAATTTCTTTGATTATGATAGTTATTGGTTCGTTTGCTTGTACTTGGTGCTTATTGGATAATGAAATAACGGAGGCAATTCTTTCTTCTATCCAAACACTTTTAACCTTTGCTCCCCCCTTTGAGCCTTAGTTATTCTTTCATACCCCTCTTTTGGAATCACTACCGGAAAAATATATATGAAAAAAAAGAAAAAAAGAGAAAAGAGAAAATAAAAGAGAAACAAAGACAAGATAAAGGTCATAAGAAAATAGAGGAAGTAGGAACTACGTTTGACCTGATTCCTCAAAGAGGATACGTAGGCGCCTCACGGCTTGGTCATAGTGCACCGTAGTGTTCATAGTGTGCATAATGTGCATAGCTCCACAATAGTGTAAATATAAAAATCCCCAAGCAGGAAAAAAAACTGGGACATGAATTATGTTTTGAAGTTTCAAAAAGGGTTGATTCCAAGAGTTGTAGTGTTTCACCCGTCGAAGTTATTTTTGAATTTTTGATAGCCTTTCTTTAAACCCACACAAAAACCATCATCAATGTCCAAAAAGACCTCCAGATCAATATTCGAGAGGTGCCAAGTCGGGCAAATGAAAATCGAGAATAATACACTAAACCCCAGCAAAGAAGGGGATCATAAACTGGAAATGAATTGATAGCCGAAAAACATCTCTTAAAGAGAGGGTCATATCGGTAGCTCCAATTCCCCGCTGGAAAATAAAATGAGAGAGTCTTATCGGTGAAAACCTTCATGGGCACCATAAGGCGACAGGATCTGAGATAAAGGAGAGAGTCTTATTAGTGAAAACCCCTCGAAATGCACTATAAGGCGACAAGATAGATCAACAAAAAGGAGCCGCATTCGCACGAGATGGGCACCTGTTTATCCCCAGCAAGTAAGACCATCAGGAAGATTGATTGATACAATAGACTGGGTCGAATAATCCGTAATGCACAACATGATCGTTGGGACCAGTCATACCGTCCAGATAAGTTCTGTCCTTTTCTTCTTCCCCAGCATCTGTTCAGAAAGATTTTTTCTCTTTTCTATCTTTTTCATTTCTTTGTTTAAAAAGACTTTTCTAGAAAATTGTTCTGAGAAGGACTTTTCAGAGTTTACTACTAGGGGCCAAAATGGTGCAAAGCAAATGCGAAAGCCACAGGCCAACGCCAAGGCAATAGGACAAAAGGCATTTGTCGCAAAATCAAACGACAAACTAGCCTAGAAAGTTAAGGAGAACATAGAGAAAGGCGGAAAACGATGGTTGAAGGACTTGTGGGTCAAGTTCCAAGAAGATCCCCAGCTAGAACTGCGATAGATCACGGACCAAGATCCGAGATGGTAATACACACAGAAAGGGGGAAGGAGGAAGAGAGAATTAATCCGCCGGCTGTTATAAAATAAACTTTTAAAGGAGTAGTTTTGGGGTTGAAAGGGACTCCCACAGCTTGTTTTGAAACAAAAGAGCGGGGAAGGGATAAATGGAAAACCATCCCCAGCAAAAATACCATCCCCAGCAGACATATCATCCCCAGCAAGCAACTTCATCCCCAACCAGTTTTAGGAGCGCAGAGCAAGGGAAAGGGAAAGGGATACATGGAAAATCATCCCCCAGCAGGAGTGACAAGATCACTCACCATGTTAAAACTAACAAAATTTTCTTTGATTCTACAGGAAAATAAAGGATGATGATGACAGAAAGACACGCCACAAGGCAGGTCACCAAAACTGGGGCAGAATATTTTCTGCCGTTGTCCCAAAGATTTTTCTCGAAGGAACGAGGAAACAAATTCATACATTTTCTATCTTTTCATTTCATGTTCTAGGTCGTCCACCAGTATAATGCGGGAATACAATTCTGCCTTTTCATTTCATGTTCTAGGTCGCCCACCAGTATAATGCGGGAATACATTTCTGTCTTTTCATTTCATGTTCTAGGTCGCCCACCAGTATAATGCGGGAATACATTTATGTTTTAATTTCATGTTCTAGGTCGCCCACCAGTATAATGCGGGAATACATTTCTGTCTTTTCATTTCATGTTCTAGGTCGCCCACCAGTATAATGCAGGAATACATTTCTGTCTTTTCATTTCGTGTTCTAGGTCGCCCACCAGTATAATGCGGGCATACATTTCTGTTTTAATTTCATGTTCTAGGTCGCCCGCCAGTATAATGCGGGCATACATTTCTGTTTTAATTTCATGTTCTAGGTCGCCCACCAGTATAATGTGGGAATACATTTCTGTCTTTTCATTTCATGTTCTAGGTCGCCCACCAGTATAATGCGGGAATGCATTTCTGTCTTTTCATTTTCATGTTCCAGGTCGCCCACCAGTATAATGCGTGAATACATTTCTGTCTTTCATTTCATGTTCTAGGTCGCCCACCAGTATAATGCGGGAATACATTTCTGTCTTTTCATTTAGTGTTCTAGGTCGCCCACTAGTATAATGCGGGCATACATTTCTATTTTAATTTCATGTTCTAGGTCGCCCACCAGTATAATGCGGGCATACATTTCTGTCTTTTCATTTCATGTTCTAGGTCGCCCACCAGTATAATGAGGGAATACATTTCTGTCTTTTCATTTCATGTTCTAGGTCACCCACCAGTATAATGCGGGAATACATTTCTGTCTTTTCATTTCATGCCCTAGGTCGCCCACCAGTATAATGCGAGCATACATTTCATATTTTTGCATTCAAGTGCCCACCTGTATAACGAGAGGAATACTTTTTAGTCTTATACTTCAGATTTTGAAATCAGTAACCCACCGGAAGGCAGAAGGTTACAACATGAATCCCCAGCAGGAAACAATAAAAATCCCCAGCACCGGAAAACAGAAGGTGGCAACAAGAGGCCCCAGCACAAATTCAAGTGCATGAGTCAAAAGAAAGAAAAGACGCATCTTGAAAGAAGCGGCCTGTGAACATTAAATTATGCCCTGCATAACAAATTCGATGAAGAAAGCTGTATCCCCAGAGGAACCACCGAAAAGCTTAATGAAGGAAGCCATATCCTCAGCGGACCGAACAAAATGATGAAAACTGGTAATCAGAAAAAGCAAAAGGCCAGTGTCATCCCCAAATTCTCGGAAGAAAAGCACCGGAAGAAGCACAAGCCGACAAGAAAGCAAGGCAACACGAACAAGTTAAAGATAGATGAGATCTTATGATCCGTAGTCTAGCCTAGCTTCTTGTTTTCTTTTAAGCACGGTGTAACAAGGAGATCGGTAAACAGTGGTAATAGCATGCAACAGCAGTTGTAAGCACGTGATTTTTGCCCTATGAAAGAATTACTCCCAAAAATTCAAAATAAAATAATTTTCCTTTGTGTGCAATTTTTGTTGTTTTGTGGTATTTTGTATAATTATTTGTATTTTTATGAGTGCATGTTTATTTGTTTTAATTAATAAAAATATAAAAAAATATCACATTTTTCGTTTAGTATTTAATTAAGTTTGTTTTGCAAAAATGAAAGTCACAAAAAAATAGGAATATCTTGCATTGTTAGCATTTAATGTCAAATTATGCAATTTTGTTTTAATTGGTGTTTAATTGTGTATGATAATTGTTGTTAGGAGTTTAATTAGTATTTTTGGAGTTAATTTAGTTTGTAGCTCAATTTAGAATTTTAGTTTTATCAAAAAAAAGGAAAAAAAAGAGGGCTACAAAACGTTAATATTTGAATTGAGTCTAATATAGCTATTTTGATTATTTTACTTTATTTCTTCGCAAAAGAAAAATTACAAAAAATATATATGTAATTTTAGCTTGTGTATTTCCCATAAATTTGAAAATAAAATACAAAAAAATAGTACCTTATTTTGTACTTTATATAATTTCGAAAATTATAAAACAATATAGTTTTATTAATGTTTTGTAGTCATTTTAAACTTAAAAATATAGAAATAGTACTTTATATTTTTATCGTTGTATAATTCCGAAAATTACAAAAAAAAAGAGTTATTAACGTTTTGTAGCCATTTTAATCTTGAAAAATACAAAACATAGTACTTTATATTTTATCTTTATATAAAAAACGAAAATGACAAAAATAGTTTTATTTATGCTTTGTAGCTATTTTAAAAAATAGTTTGTTTTAGTCGTATTTATGTAGTTATTTCGCTTGCATAGGATTAATTGAATAACATCGTGTTCTATTCTCGGGTCTGGACAAAGAATAATATTTGGGTTCAAACTACCCGTTTTTAGGCCTAATTTTCGGACCTAGCCCGTAATAATCCGAGCCCATCACACATGGGGGACACGCGTGGGGGACACGGACGGAACACAATGCGATAGGATCATATTTTGAGACACTTGTCTCCCACGCTTTTTACACATGAGAGCCTCTCACTTTTGGACTTACACGGAAGATTTTAAAAGAAAAAGGAGGATACACGGACAAGGAAAAAAGGAGAAAGGGGATTTGAAAAAAAGAGAAAGAGAATGTATTGTTCATCTTCTTCTTCTGCCTTTGAAGAAGAAGAAACTAAAAAAAAAAGAAACGAGCTAGCCCATTGCTTCCTCTTCTTTCATGTCCAAAACGACTCGCTCACCTTCAGCTTCCCCAGCAACACTGCTGCTGCGTCGCCATCGCCACCCCATCCCGTCGAGCAGCAGCTGTTCGTTGCTGCTGTTGCTTCAGTCGACCACCCCAGTCGCCTTCTTCACGTCCAAACAACCCAACTGCCCCCCCTCGACCATTACCCCTCAAACACCACCCCAGCTGCTAGATCAAACCCCACTGCTCGCGACGCCGCTGCTGCTCACCACCACCCCACTGCTCGCGATGCCGCTGCAGCTCACCACCAAACCCCGCTGCCCAACTGCTCTTCACCACCACCCGCTGCTGTTCCTCACGACCAAACCCAGCCACTGTCACGTCGACCATGGCAGCAACGACCCTAGCTGTTGCCGCTGCTACTCCTCATGATACCCCCGCCCCTCCATGCTAATCTGCCACAGTCCAAACGTCCAGCTTCTGCTTCGTCCTTTTTCAACGTCCACAAAACAGTCTGTTCGACCTCCAATAGTTCAACTCCGAGTTCGACTTGGGTTCGTTCAAGTTTTAGATTTTTCTTTCAAGATTATTTAGTTCATTTGATTTATTTTCCGTTAGGGTTTTTGGTTTTAAGTGTTGTTCGTAATCTTGTTTTGTTCGTTCTATTTTTCGGATTATTGAATCTTTGTTTAAAGTGTTTATTTTTGTAAATCTTGTCTTGTTCGTTAGTTCTCCTTCTTCTTCAAGACCTTTTATTTGGTCAAGGTTTTTCTTCTGTTTGTTTGAGTGTGCGTTATAAGCTACCTTCGATTTGAACAACTTCGTCGAATAGTTAGTTTATGACTGCTTTGTTTGGACGAATACAACATGAATCACTTCTTAGGTCTGTTTTGATACTTGAATCTTTTGTGTGAATTTGACTTAAGGATTTGTTGTAGCTGTGTAGTGATTTGGTGTAGTTGTAAATCAAAGAGGTTTAAATACAGATTGCTAAGAGTGAGGGTAAGACAATAATAATAGGGGATTTTCAGGGGTATTTTTGGGTGTTAAAAGATTTAAAATGTTTAGTGTTAGTAGTCTGCCAGTTGAATATTTAGTGTATAATTAAATTAATGAATTATTTAATGAAAAGGGAATTAGTAGTGCAGAATACACCCTGTCTGGTATCTTTAAGGGTGGAAAATCAGAAAATAAGCATGAGATTAATGATAAAAGTGTATAGATGCACATGGGAGGGAATATACAGGCTGAAAGTGAAAACTTTGAATAAATAATGTTTAGTTCTAGCCTATAAATAGGAGGAGTTGATATAGAGAAGGGGACTGGAAAATGTAGAGAAGAAATGTTTTTCAGAACTTCAAAGTGAGAAATAGGCTAATTTTTCAGAATTAAAAGTCAGTCTTTGAGAGCTAAAAATTGAAAGTGAGGTCCTTTTATTTACTACTGAAATCAGAACTTTGTTACTGCCTCTGTGGATTGCGTTTAGTGCTACTGATTTTCAGTCAGGCTTTCCGGGGTTTTTCAGTTTGGCTCAGACCATTGTTACATTGGTTATTGTTGGTTTTTATTGTTGTTATTTGCTGTGGGATTCTGTTGTTGCGCTACTGCTGTACATTATTGCTCCTGACCTCTTTTCTTTCTTATTGTAATTCGAATTCCAGGTACACATTCGAATCTTGTAGTGTTATAGCTTTGAAGTTGAAATGCAATAATAAAAATCCAACAGCTTCAATAAAGTAGATAGTAGACAATTTGGTCTATTTAGTTTTTTTTCTTTGTGAACTGTTTTATTTTTTTTGTATAATTGGACTGAAAAGAGAAGGAATTGTATAAATGGTCATGCGCTGATATAACATGAACCTGTCAATTTTTTTAGATTAATGGGGTAGATCATGATAAGCAGCAATTTTCCATTTTTTTTACAAGTTCGAGTACAATTTTTCGTTAGCATCTGTTGTAATCTATTAATTAAATAAGTTACGGTTTTTCCAGCATGTAATTAACCAGGATTTTTTTTTATTTAGAGACAAAAATAAAAACAGAAATGTAGTTTTTTTAAAAAAAATAAAAAATAAAAAATAAATAAATGAGACGAGCTTCGTCAAACAAAAACAAATAATAATAATAAAAAAATAATAATAAAATTTGCAGGACCCTCAGTAAAGGTTTAAGAAATTTTTTAGAAGTCGGGAAGGGCCGTTTAGCGAATTTCACGGCCCTCCTAAAAGATAATAACGCGCTAGAATCTTTAAGCGCGGCTTTAGTAAATTACATTCCTAAATATGGGTGGGCATTTTATGCGGCCCGAATCCAAATCCTAAGACGTTGAATAGAGTATGCCTAAGATTGCGGGTTCATGTGATGCGGCGCAATCCGAAAACATACTTTAAACAGCGTTCACTTTCTCGAATAAATATGTATATGTAAAAGCAATAAAAAGTAGAATCAACACATAGGTTATTCATGTAAAAATCAGATAATAGCTAAACACAACAGTTGAGCGACCGTGCTAGAACCACGGAATTTGGGAATGCCTAACACCTTCTCCCGGGTTAACAGAATTCCTTATCCGGATTTTTGGTTCGCGGACTGTTAAACAGAGTCATTCTTTTCCTCGATTCGGGATTAATTTGGTGACTTGGGACACCCTAAATCTACCAAGTGGCGACTCTGAAATAAATAAACAAATCCCGTTTCGATTGTCCTTTAATTGGAAAAACTTCTTCACCCCTCGCGGGGGCGGAAAAAGGAGGTGTGACAGCTCTGGCGACTCTGCTGGGGAATTATAACCCAGAATCTCTGGTTCAGGGTTCAGAATTTGAGCTTGGAATAATTGTTGTATTCAGCTTTATCAGATTTTGTTTCATGATATGTGCATACTGTGCTAACTAACTGCTTTTACTGCTTTGATATTTTGTGAACTGTATATAAGTTGTGCTGAAACTCATCTCCTCTCTGAGTCTTTTGAATTGTGAAGAAGGGTGTACGGTGTACGACTTCTTTTCTGTCTAGTGTCAAGTCCCAATTTAGAACGAGGTTTGGATAAGTCGCAAAGCCGGTGAAGCTTCTGTATTGCCGGACTGCCGCCTCCTCCTCGGCTCGAGTTGTCCGCTCGGGTAAGCCAGGTCTAGAACAAACACCCAGGTTTTGAACCTAGAATAACTCAGCCTCTTGCCAGATCCCTGGTAGGAACGCTTGTTTGCTTCATGTGCATTTTGACCTAGGGGACTCAACACGGGGGTTGGGTCCGTCTAGGGCTAGCAACCTGAAACGGAAAGACCATCCTGATGCATCCTAATTGTTTTATGTGCATTTATTTGCTCTGGCCTGGATGTTGACCGGTTTATTGAATTTTGGGAATGTTAGAAAATTAAGAAAAAGAGAAAAATAGCAGTTGGAGAGTTAACTAATGGTTTTGAAAAAACAATGCCCAAGTACTGTCGGAACTCTGGAAAATAAAAAAAAAATTATTTTTTGGTTTGTTTTACTTAAAAAAAAAAGAAAAAAGAGCAAAGAAAAAAAAAAGAAAAAGAGTTGTTTTTTTTTTTGGTTCGAAAAATAGGCTGTTATATTGTTTGTCAAAAAAAAGATTTTTTTTTAATTGGAAAATAGGTTGTCTGTTGAAAAAAAAAGGGGGGGTCTTGTTTTAAAAAGTAGTTTTTTATATTTTTGCTTATAAAATGTCAAAAATAAAAATGAAAAAAGAATCCTATTTTTAAAATGGTGCGGTTAATTCGCCCGAACTACGCGGGTTTGATTCTCACCGGATGTGAGATACGTAGGCAACCCTCATCGGGTCCAACCCCACCTTTTGCTAAAATAGCCATAAACAAATAAATAATAAAAAAAACATGTCAAAATTTTAATTCTGTCATAAAGAAGTCGGGTGACGCTGTTTTGTCAAAACATAGCCGAATGTTCCCGAAAGGGACGCCGGAAGGATGACTTTGCATAAACAACCACCTTTGGGTCATTTTTTAAGATTTGGTCCAGTTGACCCACACAGCCTTAAAAATCTTCGTCCCCGAGACGTTGAAAGGCCGTGTTTGCAATATTGATTTATCTAATTTGAAAAACAATAAAAAGAGTCATAAATAAGTCAGGTGATGCTGTTTTGTCATAAATAGCCGAATGTTCCCGAAAGGGACGCCGGAAGGCTGACTTTGCATAAACAACCACCTCTTGGGTCATTCTTTTAGGATTTTGACCGGTAGACTACACAACCTTAAAATCTTCGCTTCCGAAGTGCTGAAAGGTCGTGTTTGAAAATCAAGTTTTTTATTTTTCCCAATTTGAAAACACACAAAACAACATATAAATAGTTTTATTTTTGAGTCGAATAAAAGTCTTTTTTTTCTTTCTTAATCACCTTAATAAATGTGCAGGATGAGCACAAATCAAATCGAACCGTTCTCAGTCTTTAGCAAGGTCCCTCTGCAGCTCCACATGTGGTGGAATGATTTGGGAAATGATAGTAAGAAAATAGTGGAAAGAATTTTGGGAGGCCTCGTCAGTCTGTTAGATATCAAGCCAAGGACGGATGTCATTGAAGCTTTAATACCATTCTGGGATCCAACCCGTAATGTATTCCACTTTGCAGACTTTGAGCTTACACCTACATTAGAGGAGATTGCGGGTTATGCAGGTTTGGATGGAAAATTGAGGGGGCAATATTTGTTTTCTCCTAGACTAGTATCTCCACATGGGTTTTTGAATTTGCTACACATTAGTCGGAAGGTGCAAGATGACGATTTGTCGAAAGGTTATTGTGCTCTTCAATTCTTATATCAGCGGTATGGTACTCCTCAGGGTTTCGAAGAACCGAACCTCGAACTAACTTATGGTGGGGACAGAAACAAGTGGGAGGCAAGACGTACTTTGGCATTCATAACAGCCTTCTTGGGAATCATGGTTTGTCCCCGCGAAGATAAGAAAATAGAGATAGGCCTTGTAGGGATGACTGATGTTGCAATAAAAAAAACTAACAGTACTGTGGTCCCTTTGGTTTTGTCCGAAATCTACCGAGCCTTGACTATATGCCGAGAGGGAGGCAATTTCTTCCAGGGATGCAATTTGTTACTCCAGTTGTGGATGCAAGAGCACCTCTGTCACCGAGCAGGATACATGAATCACGGGTTGACCATAAAAAACTGTATCAGTGGTTGTGAAAAACGGATGATAGGTGTTGTATTCCCCGAAGGTGTCGAAGCATGGCTTGCACGATTAAGTTCAATGTCGGCCGACCAAATTGAATGGGCATTTGGGTGGTTGCCTGATACTGAGGTGATATACACGTCGGCCGAGGAATGTCACATTCTTTTGATAGGAGTGCGTAGTATCCAACCATATGCTCCTCATCGCGTATTGCGCCAGCTAGGAAGATTTCAGGTAATTCCCACTGATGAAGATCTAAGCAAGCACGCCATTGAATTAAGCCCAGGAGTCGTATTCCTCGAAGAAAAAATTAGAAAGTTGTGGCACGAATGTAGATTCCTGGAGCCCAAGACTATGGTTCGAGAATTGGCTAAGGGCGAGGTAGACCCAAAATACAATGCTTGGTTCGGTAAAAGGTTCCAGATTCATCCGAGACCTGCTAAAAGAGCTCATGTACAACAATTTAAGGATGATTCGCAAGAGCAGTGGGGTTGGTTGGCAAGAGAAAAAGGTTACCGGGTTGAAATCGGGAAGCTGAAGCAACAAGTTGAAAGGCTTATATTTGAGAACCGCATGCAAGTCGCCTCGGAACAGGGTGAAAAGAATAAATTAACCAAAGAAAACCAGGCACTAAAAGCCCGAATTCGCCAAGTCAGTAAGAGTAACAACGACCGCCAGAAACGTCGCTCTAATGAAAGGTTGATAACAGAGCTGAGAAATCAAGTCGGCAAAAGCCGAGAGGACTTGAAGAGATCTGAGGCTTGCATAGAAAGAATGCGGGTCAGGTGGGAAAAAACAAGTCATAGGGGATTCTGAAATAAGCATGTGACTATTAAGAGAGACAAACTCCACTCTTCAGGAGCAGGTCTTTAAACAAGCCCGAGATGCCCGGGCAGACAGAAGGCGCCGTTATGATTTGATGGCCATAATGGAAAAACGAATGGAGAGGTTTCAGGATCGACTCGCTGACAATGCTCAAATGCTGGGGCTAAAGAACCGGCAAATAGAACAACTGTTCAGGGAAAGGGATAACATCCGGGGAAGGATTGATGATATTGGGCACAACATCTACATGAGATGCCTAACATGTGAACAAATACCTCGTGATACCCTCCTTGCCTCCATCATGGGCTACGTCCACCGGATCATGAATGAGTTGAATAGCTTGCAGAGGGGTCTTACACCAAAACCCGCGAAAAGGCCGAATGATGCCTCGCGAGTACCTAAGTTGAAATCTTTAATGTGTCCCTAGTTCAAGTTTGCACTTGTTTGTTTTTCAGAGTCTGTTGTTTACCTCTATGTTCTCTTCAAACATTTTTAAATGTAGAGTCTGTATTTCGTTTTGTTTTCTTTCAAAACACAGTTTGTAATAACATATTTGGGTAATAGAAAAATGGGTATTTATTTTTCGGATGCATGAACTACACCTGGTCTGATTCGTGCGGGGCCACGATACGTAGGCAATCTATATAGGATTCGACTTTAATTCTAAAAAAAAAAAAAGAGAAGAAGAAAAGGAAGGTCCCTGAAACACTCGAAAAGGGCACCAAATAAAATAAACCGGAATGATGCATGCAGTCAGAGCAAAAGCATGTTAGAAATGGTTAATTGCCTAAGAACATTGCATCCCCCAACGTGCAATTACAATATCTGTTAAGACTCTAACACTAACAAGTTTGTTGTTTTTCCAATCAATACCAATTAGTTTGTTAGAGCGTACTGGCACCGTACCATTATCAAACAAGATCGAAAGGTCCTATACCAGAAAGCATGACTGGGTCAGACAACGGCGTTGAGTCAGAAAAGACAGCCAATCAGATGCTGAAGGAAGCCCTAGAGAAAATGGAAAAAATGAGGCTGGAAATGAATGAGATGCAGATAGCCTTAGCTAGAGCCCAGAAGGGGCAGGAACTACCCGTTACTCCTACCCTCCAACCTGTACACACGCCGGAATACCCCTCCACCGGCCCTTCAACGAGTTTCCCAAGCCATCACTACTATCAGGGAAGAGAGGCCTATGATCCCCAAGCTCCACCACCCAGTCAAAACCCTCCTCCACCAAATGTTCCCGTCTTTGTGGCACCTCCCCCAGCCCCATTGCACAGATCATCCAGTGAGCCACTGTTTCAGGCTCATGACACACAATATTACCCCCCTGAACTCACATTCAAAGCACCCGAGCCGCATACCTATAATCCCCACTTTGAGGTCCCGGCAGAGATTGAAAAGCCAGCTAAGATCCCAGAGCAGGACGAAGTGATGCGGAAATTTAAAAGCCTGGAGCAGTCCTTCAGGAACATACACGGGTTAGGCAACCAGGTTAGTGTGGCCTACAAGGATCTATGCCCTTTCCCTGACGTTCAATTACCAGCAAGGTTCAAGATGCCCAAGTTCGATTTGTACGAAGGACATGGCGATCATATGGCACATCTACGGGGCTTTTGTAGCAAAATGAGGGGAGCAGGGGGAAAAGATGAGCTATTGATAGCTTACTTTGGCCAGAGTTTGAGCGGGTCGGCACTGGAGTGGAATACAAGACAAGATCCGAGAAGGTGGTACACCTGGGATGACTTGGCACAGGCTTTTGCAGGACACTTCCAATACAACCTTGAGATAGTCCCAGACCGTCTCACATTGCTGAAGCTTGAGAAGAAACCCAGAGAGAGCTTTCGGGAATTTGGGTTCCGATGGAGAGAACAGGCAGCCAGAGTTGATCCCCCAATGAGAGAGGGAGAAATGGTGGATTACTTTCTACAAACTCTCGAGCCAACTTACTTCGGTCACTTGGTGACGTCAGTTGGCAAATCATTCAATGAAGTGGTGAAAATGGGAGGAATGATAGAAGAGGGACTTAAGTACAATAAGATCCTGAGTTACTCAGCAATCAAGGCAACGACTCAGGCCATTCATAGCGGCGCGGGAGGTGCGCTCGGAAAGAAAAGGAGAGAGGAGGTCACGACAATAGAGGCCGGCAATTGGTCCAGATCTAGAGGTCCTTCCCCTCATTACCAACCCAGACCCCGTCATCTAAACTACCCACACACTCCAAATTACCCTCCACAACCCTACTACCCACCACAAGAACAACATTTCACCGTCCATCAAGCCCAGACATACACCCAACCTCCGGTTCGCCCACAATAGCGCGCGCCAACTCCCCACAATACATACCCACCTCCACATAATACCTACCCACCACCACAAAAAACCTATCCACCGCCAATAGCCTACAGGAACCCTCCAGGGATGTGTTTCAAAGGAAATCCGACTTCCAGAAATGAAAGACTGCAGAGGCAAAGAACCTTTACTGAGTTGGGAGAAACTTATACTGCCTTGTTCCACAAGTTGAGGCAGTTGGGTTTATTAAATCCTGTTGATCCTAGATTGCCAAATCCCTTACCCCAAAATTTGGACCGATCGATAAGCTGTGAGTACTGCTCAGGGATGCTGGGGCATGATATCGAAAAATGTTGGAGATTGAGGCATGCAATACAAGATCTTATTGATGCCAACAAGATCGAGGTCCAGACGCCGGAGGCACTTAACATCAACCAGAACCCATTGCCAACACACCACGAGGCTCACATGATCGAGTTGGTGTATAAGGGAGGAGAGCTGAGGAAGCCTTCACAGACAGTGATGATGATCCAGGCCGCTCCGAAAGAAGAATCGACCGGCGGAAGACTAGGGGTACATTTGAAAGGGGAAGGAGTCAAGCCAGTGGTGATATTGGGAAAGAGTCCGTCCACCGCAACAAAGAAACCGAAGCCAGTCAAATTGGTAATATCAGGGACACCACCTACACCCGCAGTTGTGTTGAAAGGGGTATGCAGGGAATTGGTCACCATAAAGCCGGTAGTCCAATTGCCCATGATTGATAGCAAGGCCGTGCCTTGGAAGTATGAGAAGGCAGTGGTGATGTAGAGGGAAAACCAGTGGAGGAGGATAGTTGTGAGGCGCAGGGACTAACTCGATCAGGACGGTGTTTTGCTCCAGTGGAGTTGAGAAGACCCAACCCAGCTACAACAAAGAAACCTGTGACAGAAGAAGAAGCTGAGGAGTTCTTGAAGAAGATGAAAGTGCAGGATTACTCCGTGGTCGAACAATTGAAGAAAACACCAGCACAGATCTCGTTGTTATCATTACTGATCCATTCAGATGAACATCGTCGGGCCCTGATGAAGATACTGAATGAAGCTCATGTGCCCAACGAGATTTCTGTAAATCACCTGGAAACGATTGCCAATAAAATTTTCGAGGTGAACATAGTACCATTCTCAGATGATGATCTGCCAGTGGAGGGCACAGAGCATAATAAAGCTCTCTACCTAACTGTCAAATGCGAAGATTCAGGAGTTACTCGGGCATTGGTGGATAACGGCTCAAGTGCCAATATTTGTCTATTATCCACCATGAACCAGTTAAAGATCGACCATGGAAGAATCCACAAGAATAGCATTTGCGTCCGAGGATTTGACGGAAATGGAACAGCCACCGTGGGGGATATTGTACTTGAATTGACCATCGGTCCAGTACAGTTTACCATGGAGTTCCAGGTATTAGATGCCGCAGTATCTTATAACCTTCTGTTGGGACGACCGTGGATCCACGCAGCTAAAACAGTACCTTCCACCCTGCATCAGATGGTCAAGTTCGAGTGGGATAGACAAGAGGTCGTACTGCACGGCGAGGACACTGCGTGCACCATGGGAAGCGCCATTGTGCCCTTCATAGAGACCAATGATGACAAAGGTCCCTGGGTTTACCAGGTTTTCGATGCAGTGTCGGTAAACAAGATTTCCGAGGGTGAGATCATTCAGCACCCTAGGGTAGCTTCCGCAACGGTCATGATGGTTTCGGAAATGCTGGGTAATGGGTTTGTGCCGGGAAAAGGCCTGGGGGTTGAGCTTTAGGGGATTGTCCAACCTGTTTCCTTGCCCAAGAATTTGGAGACCTTTGGGTTGGGGTTCAAACCGACTACGGCAGATGTAAAGTGAGCGCGGAAAATGAGGAAGAAAGTTTGGTTTCTTCCCAAACCTGTGCCACGTCTCTCAAGATCTTTTGTTAGAGCAAATGCCAAGGGGTCACCGGTCCCAAAAATTCTCGGACCATTGATTGGGATGGACGAGGATTTGAATTAGAGTTTCGAGAGGCTATTCGCTGATGTCAATGTGGTAGAACTTGGAGAGAGTTCCAGCAGAGCAGACATACAGTTTGTGGGGCCTGAGGCCAAAACCAACAATTGGACGGTTACTCCTCTTCGTATCCGGGGGGAGTCCTCGTAGTAGGCTTTGATTTTTGCTTTCTTGTTTCGTATTATTCCAGGGTGTAATCCAAATTTCATTTTTTATTTTTTTTGTAAAAGTGTGAACCCTGTTATCCCAAATTTTAATAAAATTCTCTTCTCTTGCCTCATTTTGATTTTTGTTTTGTTCTTTTTCTTTCTGAACAGTTCTCTTTTTACTGGTTCTAATGACATGGCATGCACAGCGGATCTTCGACCTAATCTAATAAATCAATCCGACTCCGACTTAATGATACAAGAGGTCGATCGTGACAATGAGTCTGAATATGACGAGGATGAAGCCTTCGAAGAAATAAACCGAGAACTATTCCAATTTGAAGAGAAACCCAAGCCTAATCTGAATGACACTGAGGCTGTGAATCTAGGGGACGCAGATAATGTCAGAGAAACCAAAATTAGCATCCACATTGAGCCAAATGTCAGGGAGGAACTGATCAAAACCCTCGTGGAATTCAAAGTTGTTTTCGCATGGTCATATGATGATATGCCGGTATTAAGCACCAATCTAGTGGTTCAAAAATTGCCCACTGACCCGGCATACCCTCCGGTCAAGCAAAAGCTAAGGAAATTTAAAACAGAGATGAGTGTGAAGATCAAAGAAGAGGTGGTTAAGCAGCTGCAGGCGAAGGTCATTCGGGTCACTCGATATCCCGAGTGGTTGGCCAATGTGGTACCAGTGCCGAAGAAGGATGGGAAAATCAGGGTATGCGTCGACTACCGCAATCTCAACAAAGCAAGTCCTAAGGATAATTTTCCATTGCCCAACATCTTGATCGATAATTGCGTTGGGCGCGAGATCGGATCCTTTGTGGACTGCTATGCAGGATATCATCAGATCTTAATGGACGAAGAAGATGCGGAAAAGACAGCTTTCATCACACCATGGGGGACTTACTGCTACCGGGTCATGCCATTCGGACTGAAGAATGCTGGGGCAACATACATGCGAGCAATGACTACTGTGTTTCATGACATGATACACAAAAAAATTGAAGTGTACGTAGATGATGTGATCATAAAGTCTTGGCGTCAGGAAGACCATGTAATAGACCTAAGGAGATTTTTTCAAAGACTTCTAAGGTATGATATTAAGCTCAACCCGGCCAAATGCGCCTTTGGGGTTCCATCAGGAAAGCTGTTAGGATTCATCGTCAGTCGACGGGGTATTGAATTGGATCCATCCAAGATCAAATCCATCCAAGATTTACCACCGCCAAAGAACAAAACAAAGGTAATGAGTCTGTTGGGGAGACTAAATTACATCAGCAGGTTCATCGCTCAACTCACGGCGACTTGTGAACCCATATTTTGGCTGTTGAAGAAAGACGTTGCGGTACACTGGACGGCGGAGTGTCAAGAGGCTTTCGACCAGATTAAAGGGTATTTGTCCAATCCACCTGTGTTGGTTCCACCTGAGCTCGGGAGGCCATTAATTCTTTATCTGACAGTCCTGGAGAATTCGTTTGGTTGTGTGTTGGGGCAACACGACATCACAGGAAGGAAAGAGCAAGCCATCTATTATCTCAGCAAGAAGTTTACAGTCTATGAGAATAAGTACACTCAACTTGAGAAGACATGTTGTGCTCTAACTTGGGTAGCACAGAAGTTTAAGCATTATCTGTCGTCACATACTACTTACCTTATTTCACGCCTGGATCCATTAAAGTATATTTTCCAGAAGCCTATGCCCACAGGAAGATTGGCAAAATGGCAGATATTACTCACAGAGTTCGACATTGTCTATGTGACGAGGACGACCATGAAAGCCCAAGCATTGGCCGATCACTTGGCTAAGAATCCTATTGATGAAGAATACGAACCTTTGAGGACGTATTTTCCAGATGAAGAAGTGATGCAT
Source organism: Nicotiana sylvestris (assembly GCF_000393655.2). Classification (NCBI taxonomy): domain Eukaryota; kingdom Viridiplantae; phylum Streptophyta; class Magnoliopsida; order Solanales; family Solanaceae; genus Nicotiana; species Nicotiana sylvestris. The sequence continues at coordinate 143,083,136 of NC_091066.1, forward strand.
ATAGAGGAGTTAGAACTGAAAGAGGAACCATGGTGGCTGCTTTTCTTCGATGGGGCTGCAAATGCAAAAGGAGTTGGAATAGGAGCAGTACTTATTTCGGAAACAGGACATCACTATCCTGTTACAGCTCAACTACGTTTCTATTATACCAACAACATGGCTGAATATGAGGCATGCATTTTGGGACTACGATTGGCTGCAGACATGGATGTTCAGGACATCTTGGTCTTGGGAGACTCGGACCTCCTAGTACATCAGATCCATGGTGAATGGGAGACACGAGATTTAAAACTTATACCATATCAACAATGTTTGCACGATCTGAGCAAGCGATTTCGATTAGTGGAGTTCAGACACATCCCGAGAGTTCACAATAAGGTTGTTGATGCCTTGGCCACTTTAGCATCGATGTTGCACCATCCAGACAAGATCCATGTTGACCCGTTGCATATTCAGGTTCGTGATCAACATGCTTATTGCAACATGATAGAGGAAGAAGTGGATGGCGAGCCATGGTTTTATGACGTCAAGGAATACCTCAGGATGGGGATATATCCGGAGAAGGCAACCGGAGATCAAAAGAAAGCCATTCGACGACTGGCAAATGGATTTTTCCTCAGTGGAGGAATGTTGTACAAAAGAACCCCAGATCTGGGATTGCTGAGATGTATTGATGCGGGTTAAGCCACAATAGTGATGACAGAGGTACATGCTGGAGTATGTGGGCCCCATATGAGTGGATATGTATTGGAAAAGAAGATTCTGCGAGCGGGATATTATTGGCTCACTATGGAGCATGATTGTATCAGTTTCATACGAAAATGCCATCAGTGTCAGATACACGGAGATTTGATTCATTCTCCACCAACGGAATTACACACAATGTCAGCACCATGGCCATTTGTGGCATGGGGGATGGATGTCATTGGGCCTATTGAGTCGGCAGCTTCGAACGGTCACAGATTCATTCTGGTAACCATCGATTATTTCACTAAGTGGGTTGAAGCCAAAACTTTCAAGTCAGTAACCAAGAAGGCAGTGGTGGATTTTGTCCATTCCCATATCATTTGTAGATTTGGGATCCCGAAAGTAATAATCACGGACAATGGTGATAATCTTAACAACAACTTGATGAGAGAAATATGTGAACAGTTTAAGATTACACACTGTAATTCCACCCCGTATCGGCCCAAGGCGAATGGAGCGGTTGAGGCAACCAACAAAAATATAAAGAAGATATTGAGGAAAATGGTTGAAGGATCCAGACAATGGCATGAAAAGCTACCATTTGCCTTGTTGGGATACCGCACTACTGTTCGTACTTCAATAGGTGCAACTCCTTATTTGTTGGTATACGGAACTGAGGCAGTAATACCAGCGGAGGTCGAAATTCCGTCCCTCCGGATTGTCGCTGAAGCCGAGATTGATGATGATGAATGGGTCAAAGCTCGACTGGAGCAGCTGAACTTAATAGATGAAAAAAATATTGGCATCAGTGTGTCATGGCCAGTTGTATCAGAAAAGAATGGCAAGAGCATACAATAAGAAGGTGCGCCCCAGAAAATTTGAAGTAGGGCAGCAAGTATTGAAACGGATCCTCCCGCATCAGGTCGAAGCAAAAGGCAAGTTCGCCCCAAATTGGCAAGGGCCTTATATCGTGACCAGAGTGTTGTCCAACGGTGCTTTGTGTCTAACAGATATCGAGGGAAGATGTGTCGACATGGCTATCAATTCTGATGCAGTCAAAAGATATTATGCGTAATTTCTTTGATTATGGTAGTTATTGGTTCGTTTGTTTGTATTTGGTACTTATTGGATAATGAAATGACGGAGGCAATTCTTTCTTCTATCCAAACACTTTTAACCCTTACTTCCCCCTTTTGAGCCCTAAGTTATTCTTTTATACCCTTATTTTGGAATCACTAATGGAAAAAAGATATGAAAAAGAAGATGAAAAAAAATTAAAAAAAAAGATAAAGATCACAAGAAAAACAAAACAGTGGGAACTACGTTTGACCTGATTCCTCAAAGAGGATACGTAGGCGCCTCACGGCTCGGTCACAGTGTGCATAGTTCAACATAGTGTAACCAAAATGAAATCCTCCAAGCAAAGAAAACTGGGGCAAAAGTTAGGTTTTAAAGTTTCAAAAAAGTTTTGATTCCTAGAGTTGTAGTAGTTCACCCATTAAAGTTATTTTGAATTTTTTGATAGCCTTTCTTTTAGCCCCACACCGAAACCAACATCGTTGTCCAAAAAAGACCTCCCGATCAATATCCGAGAGGTGGCAAGTCAGGCAAATGAAAGCCGAGAATAATGCACTGATCCCCAGCAAGAAGAGGATCATAAACTGGAAATGAATTGATAGCCGAAAAGAATCTCCAGAAGAGAGAGTCATATCGGCAACACTCCAATTCCCCGCTGAATAAATAAATAAAATGAGAGAGTCTTATCGGTGAAAACCTTCACAGGCACCATAAGGCGACGAAAGATGAGAGAAATAAAACGAGAGAGTCTTATCGGTGAAAACCTTCACAGGCACCATAAGGCGACGAGAGCTGAAGGAAATGAGAGAGTCTTATTAGTGAAAACCCCTCAGAGGGCAATATAAGGCAACAAGATAGATTGGCAAAAAGGGTCTGGATTTGCGAAGAGGTGAGCACCTATTTATCCCCAGCAAGTGAGGCCATCAGGAAGATTGATTGATACAAATAGACTGGGTCGATTAATCCGCAATGCACGACATGATCGTTGGGACCAGTCATACCGTACAAATAAGTTCTTTCCTTTTTCCCAGCATTTGTTCAGAAAGATTTTTCTTCTTTTCTATCTTTCTCATTTCTTTGTATAAAAAAAAACTTTTTCCAGAAATTTGTTTTGAGAAGGATTTTTCAGAGTTTACTGCCAGGGGCCGAAAGGGTACAAAGAAAAATACGAAGGGGACAGGCCAAAGTCAAGACAATAAGACAAAAGGCGTTTGTTGCAAAACCAAATGACAAACTGTCCTGGAAAGTTAAGGGGAACATGAAGAAAAGCGGGAATCAGAGGTTTAAAGACTTATGAACCAAGTTCCAAAAGATCTCCGGTAGAACTGCGATAGATCACTGACCAAGATCCAAGGGGTCACACCAAATAGAAAGGAGGAAGTAAGAATTGATCCGCAGCGAGATAACCTCAACAGTCTTATCCTCAATAACATTATCCCCAGGTGATACCATTCTATGCCCTGTAGTGCTGGGAGAAAATAACTTTTAAGGGAGTAGTTTTGGAATTGAAGAGGACTCCCACAGCATGTTTTGAAACAAAAGCGGGGAAGAGATAAATGAAATACCATCCCCAGAAGGAATATCATCCCCAGCAAGCAACTTTATCCCCAACCAGTTTTGGGAGCACAGAGCAAGGGAAAGGGAAAGAAAAAATCATCCCCCCAGCAGGAGTGACATCATCACTCACCATGTTAAAACTAACAAAGTTTTCTTTAATTTTTACAGGAAAACAAAGGTTGATGATGGCAGAAAAACACGCCACAAAGAAGGTCACCAAAATCGGGGCAGAAAATTTTCTGCCATTTTTAAAAGAAAAATTCGGAGGAACGAGGAAATAAATCCAAATGCATTTTTTTTATTTTTTTTCATATCCTAGGTCGCCCACCAGTATAATGAGGGTATGCATTTTTTCATTTCCTGTCCTAGGTCGCCCACCAGTATAATGAGGGTATATAATTCTGTCTTTACATTTCATGTCCTAGGTCGCCCACCAGTATAATGAGGGTATGCAGTTTTCATTTCCTGTCCTAGGTCACCCACCAGTATAATGAGGGTATACCATTCTATCTTTATATTTCATATCCTAGGTCGCCCACCAGTATAATGAGGGTATACAATTCTGTTTTTACATTTCATGTCCTAGGTCGCCCACCAGTAGAATGAGGGTATGCATTTTTCATTTCCTGTCCTAGGTCGCCCACCAGTATAATGAGGGTATACAATTCTGTTTTTACATTTCATGTCCTAGGTCGCCCACCAGTATAATGAGGGTATGCATTTTTTCATTTCCTGTCCTAGGTCGCCCACCAGTATAATGAGGGTATACAATTCTGTTTTTACATTTCATATCCTAGGTCGCCCACCAGTATAATGAGGGTATACATTTCAGTCTTTACATTTCATGTTCTAGGTCACCCACCAGTATAATGAGGGCATACATTTCTGTTTTTCATTTCATGTATCAAGCGCCCACCTCTATAACTAGAGGAATACTTTTCAGTCTTTACATTTCATGTTTCAGGCGCCCACCTGTATAACGAGAGGAATACTTTTCAGTCTTATACTTCAGGTTTTGAAATCAGTAACCTCTCCGAAAGGCAGAAGGTTACAACAGGAATCCCCTGCAGGAAACCATAAAAATCCCCAACACCGGGAAGCAGAAGGTTGCAACAAAAGGTCCTAGCATAAGTCCAAATTCAGAAATCAGAAAGAAGACAGAAGGTTGCAACGAGAAGTCCAGCACAAATTCAAGCGCATGAGTCAAAGGGAGAATAAGTCAAATCTCAAAAGAAGCGGCCTTTGAACCTCAATTGTTCCCAGCATAACAAATCTGATGAAGAAAAGTTGTATCCCCAGAGAAACCTCTGAAAGTTTAGTGGAGGGAGCTATATCCCAGCGGACCGAACAAGATAGTGAGGACTGGGATTCAGAAAAGCAAAAGGTCAGTGCCATCCCCAGGTTTTCGGAAGAAAGAAGCGGCGGAAGAAACACAATCCGACAAGAAAGCAAGGCAACAAAGACAACTTGAAAATAGATAAGATCTTGTGATCCATATGCTAGCCTAACTTCTGATTTTCTTGTTTTCTTTTTGGATACGGTGTAATAAGGAGATCAGTAAGGCAGTGGTAACAGTATACAACAGCAGTAACAGCAGAACCACAGTTCCCCGGTAGTCCTAGCTACCAAGACTTTCCGAACTACATTGATCTGATTCCTATTTAGCCCAGGATATGTAGGAAACCTCTGAAGCAAAGGTTCGGTCAAATCTTTCAAAAATGCTTCACGTGGAGTACTCGGATGGGCAAAAATCGCTCACTTTATCTTTGCACGAAAACCCTTCGTGTTTTCGGGCAAAGAGGGGCAGCTGTAAGCACGTGATTTTTGCCCTATGAAAGAATTACTCCCAAAAATTCAAAATAAAACAATTTTCCTTTGTGTGCAATTTTTGTTGTTTTTGTGGTATTTTGTATAATTATTTGTATTTTTATGAGTGCATGTTTATTTGTTTTAATTAATAAAAATACAAAAAAATATCACATTTTTCGTTTAGTATTTAATTAAGTTTGTTTTGCAAAAATGAAAGTCACAAAAAAAAATAGGAATATCTTGCATTGTTAGCATTTAATGTCAAATTATGCAATTTTGTTTTAATTGGTGTTTAATTGTGTATGATAATTGTTGTTAGGAGTTTAATTAGTATTTTTGGAGTTAATTTAGTTTGTAGCTCAATTTAGAATTTTAGTTTTATCAAAAAAAAAAGAGGGCTACAAAACGTTAATATTTGAATTGAGTCTAATATAGCTATTTTGACTATTTTACTTTATTTCTTCGCAAAAGAAAAATTACAAAAAATATATATGTAATTTTAGCTTGTGTATTTCCCATAAATTTGAAAATAAAATACAAAAAAAAATAGTACCTTATTTTGTACTTTATATAATTTCGAAAATTATAAAACAATATAGTTTTATTAATGTTTTGTAGTCATTTTAAACTTAAAAAATATAGAAATATTACTTTATATTTTTATCGTTGTATAATTCCGAAAATTACAAAAAAAAAGAGTTATTAACGTTTTGTAGCCATTTTAATCTTGAAAAATACCAAACATAGTACTTTATATTTTATCTTTATATAAAAAACGAAAATGACAAAAATAGTTTTATTTATGCTTTGTTCGTTGAGCAGCAGCTGTTCTTTGCTGCTGTTGCTTCAGTCAACCACCCCCGTCGCCTTCTTCACGTCCAAACAACCCAACTGCCCCCCCTCGACCATTACCCCTCAAACACCACCCCAGCTGCTCGATCAAACCCCACTGCTCGCGACGCCGTTGCTGCTCACCACCACCCCACTGCTCGAGACGCCGTTGCAGCTCACCACCAAACTCCGCTGCCCAGCTGCTCCTCACCACCACCCGCTGCTATTCCTCACGACCAAACCCAGCCACTGTCACGTCGACCATGGCAGCAACGACCCCAGCTGCTGCCGCTGCTACTCCTCACGACACCCTCGCCCCTCCATGCTAATCCGCCATAGTCCAAACGTCCAGCTTCTGCTTCGTCCTTTTTCAACGTCCACAAAACAGTCCGTTCGACCTCCAATAGTTCAACTCCGAGTTCGACTTGGGTTCGTTCAAGTTTTAGATTTTTCTTTCAAGATTATTTAGTTCATTTGATTTATTTTCCGTTAGGGTTTTTGGTTTTAAGTGTTGTTCGTAATCTTGTTTTGTTCGTTCTATTTTTCGGATTATTGAATCTTTGTTTAAAGTGTTTATTTTTGTAAATCTTGTCTTGTTCGTTAGTTCTCCTTCTTCTTCAAGACCTTTTATTTGGTCAAGGTTTTTCTTCTGTTTGTTTGAGTGTGCGTTATAAGCTACCTTCGATTTGAACAACTTCGTCGAATAGTTAGTTTATGACTGCTTTGTTTGGACGAATACAACATGAATCACTTCTTAGGTCTGTTTTGATGCTTGAATCTTTTGTGTGAATTTGACTTAAGGATTGGTTGTAGCTATGTAGTGATTTGGTGTAGTTGTAAATCAGAGAGGTTTAAATACAGATTGCTAAGAGTGAGGGCAAGGCAATAATAATAGGGGATTTTCAGGGGTATTTTTGGGTGTTAAAAGATTTAAAATGTTTAGTGTTAGTAGTCTGCCAGTTGAATATTTAGTGTATAATTAAATTAATGAATTATTTAATGAAAAGGGAATTAGTAGTGCAGAATACACCCTGTCTGGTATCTTTAAGGGTGGAAAATCAGAAAATAAGCATGAGATTAATGATAAAAGTGTATAGATGCACATGGGAGGGAATATACAGGCTGAAAGTGAAAACTTAGAATAAATAATATTTAGTTCTAGCCTATAAATAGGAGGAGTTGATATAGAGAAGGGGACTTGAAAATTTAGAGAAGAAAATTTTTTCAGAACTTCAAAGTGAGAAATAGGCTAATATTTCAGAATTAAAAGTCAGTCTTTGAGAGCTAAAAATTGAAAGTGAGGTCCTTTTCTTTACTACTAAAATCAGAACTTTGTTACTGCCTCTGTGGATTGCGTTTAGTGCTACTGATTTTCAGTCAGGCTTTCCGGGGTTTTTCAGTTTTGCTCAGACCATTGTTACATTGGTTATTGTTGGTTTTTGTTGTTGTTATTTGCTGTAGGATTCTGTTGCTGCGCTACTGCTGTACATTGTTGCTCCTGACCTCTTTTCTTTCTTATTGTAATTCGAATTCCAGGTACACATTCGAATCTTGTAGTGATATAGCTTTGAAGTTGAAATGCAATAATAAAAATCCAACAGCTTCAATAAAGTAGATAGTAGACAATTTGGTCTATTTAGTTTTTTTCTTTGTGAACTGTTTTAATTTTTTTGTATAATTGGACTGAAAAGAGAAGGAATTATATAAATGGTCATGCGCTGATATAACATGAACCTGTCAATTTTGTTAGATTAATGGGGTAGATCATGATTAGCAGCAATTTTCCATTTTTTTTTACAAGTTCGAGTACAATTTTTCGTTAGCATCTGTTGTAATCTATTAATTAAATAAGTTACGGTTTTTTCAGCATGTAATTAACCAGGATTTTTTTTTATTTAGAGACAAAAATAAAAACAGAAATGTAGTTTTTTAAAAAAAAAAATAAAAAAAAAATAATAAATAAATGAGACGAGCTTTGTCAAATAAAAATAAATAATAATAATAAAAAAATAATAATAAAATTTGCAGGACCCTCAGTAAAGGTTTAAGAAATTTTTTAGAAGTCGGGAAGGGCCGTTTAGCGAATTTCACGGCCCTCCTAAAAGATAATAACGCGCTAGAATCTTTAAGCGCGGCTTTAGTAAATTACATTCCTAAATATGAGTGGGCATTTTATGCGGCCTGAATCCAAATCCTAAGACATTGAATAGAGTATGCCTAAGATTGCGGGTTCATGTGATGCGGCGCAATCCGAAAACATACTTTAAACAGCGTTCACTCTCTCGAATAATATGTTTATGTAAAAGCAATAAAAAGTAGAATCAACACATAGGTTATTCATGTAAAAATCAGATAATAGCTAAACGCAACAGTTGGGCGACCGTGCTAGAACCACGAAATTCGGGAATGCCTAACACCTTCTCCCGGGTTAACAGAATTCCTTATCCGAATTTCTGGTTCGCGGACTGTTAAACAGAGTCATTCTTTTCCTCGATTCGGGATTAAATTGGTGACTTGGGACACCCTAAATCTCCCAAGTGGCGACTCTGAAATAAATAAACAAATCCCGTTTCGATTGTCCTTTAATTGAAAAAACTCCTTCACCCCTCGCGGGGGTAGGAAAAGGAGGTGTGACAGCAGTAACATTGCAGTCCCATGGTAGTCCCAGCTACCAAAACTTCCCGAACTACATTAACCTGATTCCCCTTTAGCCAGGGGTATGTAGGAAACCTTTGAAGCAAAGGTTCGGTTAAATCTTTTTCAAAAAATGCTTCACACGGAGTACTCGGATGGGCAAAAAATCGCTCACTTTATCTTTGCACGAAAACCCTTCGTGTCTTCGGGCAAAGAGGGGCAGCTGTAAGCACGTGATTTTTGCCCTATGAAAGAATTACTCCCAAAAATTCAAAATAAAACGATTTTCCTTGATGTGCAATTTTGAGAATTTTTGTGACATTTTTGGAAAATTATTTGTATTTATTTGTGCATGTTTATTTGTTAAATTAATAAAAAATACAAAATATGTCGCATTTTGCATGTAGGATTTAATTCTACAATTGTTAGTAATTAAGTTTGTTTTACAAAAATTGAAAATTACAAAAAATAGGCATCTTTTGCATTTTTAGTATTTAATGTCCAAATGTACAATTTTATGCTTAATTATTACTTAATCGTGCGTTAATTGTTATTGGGAGTTAATTTACGCTTTTATAACTTATTAATAATTTAAGGATTTTTAGAATTTAGTTTTAGAAAAATAAAAGAAGAAAAGAGAGCAAAAGAAAATCGGAATTGGGCTCTTCTTCAAATTCAAGCCACAAGCCCAAAAAATACCCAACCTTCCCCATGACCCGGTCCATTTCAAACCGGGTCGACCCGGTCCATAACCCAAATACCCAACACCCCCTATCTTACATTTGACAAAAACAAAAAAACAAGGACAAACCCTAAAAACCACCTACCCGCCCCCTTCTTCGTCTTCTCCCTTCGTCCCATATGACCCCAACGTGAGCAGCAACCATGGCTGCCTCCCCCCTTACGTCTCCACACACACATACACACACACACACCACCACGATAGTCCATCGCCCAGCTCCGTTTTTCTCCATTGTCGAGCTCAAGCTGGACCATGGCTACCTTCACGACCGCAGTCAATCGAGGTCCAGCTTCCATGGCTGCCTCTTGCTGCTTTTGACTTCTCCATGGTGAGCTCGAGCTCGTCCATGACTGCTCGCCCAGCCTCTGTCCTCGTCGAAACCATATCGACATCCATGGCAACAATCACCTTAGAGCTCCATATCGACATCCATGGCTGCTGCTGCGTCTTCTTCTCAACCCCGTCGCTGCTGCTTCATCTTCAGCTGCCTCGTCGAGCTCGAGCCTGAGCTCGCATAGCTGCTAGTCGCCGCGTCTTCGGCTTCACCTTCTACTACATCCATCACGTCCAAGCAAACCCCATCGCCACTGCTTCGTCAACCAGCCAGAACCTCGCCATGAACAAACCACCCAGACCACGCTTCTGCTTCTGCTTCGTCGACCCCGCTGCTCTCTTCTCCACCTGAAAAAAAAGGGCCGCACAGAACAGCCTTCTCGTTCATGGTCCGTTCATGGTCGTCTTCGGCGTTGAGCTATTTTTGCACGATAATCGTTCCTGGACAGATTTGTTCTCATTCAAGTTCTTTGTCGTTTCGATCCGGTTAGTGGGTTTTGAGTTTCACTTTTGTCCGTATTTTGTTTTGATATTCTCGAATCTAAAATCGGTAAATGTTTGATTCTTGTTTTGTTCGTGTTTATCGTTTTGTTAATTTTTCAGTTTGTTCATGTGAAATTGTTAGTTTAATGTTGTTAGATTCAAATTGAAATTTAATTAATTATTTCTTCAGTTTGTTTTATGTGTTTTATGTATTTTTCAGAAATTGTTAATGTTGTTAGATTCGAGTTTAAATTCATAATTGTTTCTTCTTCGGTTTGTTTTTTATTTGTTTAAAAGAATTTAGTTGTAATAGGGAAATAGGTTGGTTTAATCATTTGGATCCGTCATGTTTGTTATTTAATATGGATTTAATGCATGTTCATTCTTTGTTTGAAGTTCATTTTTAATCCAGTAATTTAATTTGAGTTTGTTTTGGTTTTTGATTTGTTGATTTAGTTTGAATCATGTATTTTGTTGTTGATATTGTTGTCTCTTTGCTCATTCATTTTTGGTCTAAGTTAACCAGGATTGGTTCCCAATATGGTTAACTTATTCCCATTAATTTGAAGCTGCATGGTTCAATATGTGTTCATGAGATTTATTGTTGAAATTTGTTTAGAAATTGGTCATATTTGCTGTATTTTGGTTGAGATTGATTAGGTGATTGGTTATAGTTGATGGGGGTAGTTTGGTAAATTGCAGTGCGTTCGGGGAGTAAAATGGTAATTTCAGTAAGGTCGGAGGGGGATTTTTGGAATTGAACATTTGAACAATTGTTTAATATAATGGGGGACAAGACATAATGTAGTGGGGGGAATAATGTAATTATTTATGTTAAGCATGGGGGACAAGATGTAATGGGGTGGGGTTGATATATTTATTTAATATAGTGGGGGACAAGACATGTGGGCATGGAGGACAAGGTTTAAAATAAAGAAAACATTAAGTAGTGGGGACAAAGCATGCAAATTGGGGGAATATTTCGGGTCGGGGATTCAAGACAAGAGTCTTGTTATAAATAGAGTCATTTGACACATTTTAGGGACAGCTTTAAGACTTGAGAGAAAAAAAACTTGAAACTTGAACTTAGAGAACTTAGACTTGAACTTGAAAGATTTTTGAGGATTATTTTTGAGAGAGGAATGCATTCTGAAAATCTGAAAAGAGTGTGGTAGAATTGAAAAAGAGAAAACAAAAACAAAGTGAGAAACGAGTTTAGTTTCGGGTTTAATACACGCGTGGTTTGTTGCTGTTTAGTTTGTTTATATACTTTTGGGTTTGTTCTATCGAGCTTGCTTGAATTTCTTCAAAGTTTTCTGGGTCTTGAATCTGGTTCGGATTGCTGCTGTGGGGTTGCTGTTGCGTTGTTGTGTTATTACTGTTGCTGACTCCTACTTCTCTTCTTCTTGTATTGCCATTTCCAGGTACACATTTGTACACTCTTGGCTTGAGGCGAAAATGAAATATTGACCAGGCTTTGTTCCTGTTGAATTCCTCCTGTTTAGACTTGGGTTTGAATGGAATTTTTCTTTCTTTGTATAAAAATGTAGTTGATTGATTAATGAGTAATGGGGTTGCATATGTATAATAACTCCTTCATCTAATAATGTTAGTTTAAATTAATCAAAGAATAGTTAATTTGTTTTGATATTATTGTGTGTCAATCTCATGTTCTAGTGTTATTAAATAATAGAATATAGAACGAAAGCAATCTCTCTTTGTACAAACTCGATTGCAATGTGCCATTTGCATTAGCCATAAACTAATAACTAATAAGCTACGTCTTTTTCAGCATGTAATTAATTGAGAGTTTCTTTTATTTTAGAGACGAACTTAATAGAAAAAATGTAGTCACTGTAGGTTTATCCTTTTAAATAAAAATGAGACGAGCCTCGCCAAATAAAACGCACAGATTGCGGGGCCCTCACAAAAATGTACGTGTTAATTACTTAGAACTCGGGATAGGCCGCTTAGCGAACTCCACGGCCTTACCCAAAATAATAATGTGTTAGACTCTTTAGACGCGATTTAATTAGATTATATTCTTAAACTCGGGTGCACATTTATGTGACCCAAATCCAAATCTCAGCGGAGTCGAAATGTGTCTCTAATCATGGGTACATTGATTGTGACGTGGTTCGAGATGCGTGTCCATGACGTTGCAAATTCCTTTTAAAAAAAATAAGATTGAGATGAGCCTCGCCGAATAAAAATACAAAATTACGGGGCCCTCAGTAAATATTTGCTTTAAAATTGCTTAGATTACGGGACGAGACGTTTAGCAAATTTCACGGCCCTACCAAAAATAATGATACGCTAGTCGCTTTAGGCGCGTATTTAATAATATTAGCTTCTTAAACTCGGGTGCATATTTATGTTACCCAAATCCAAATCTCAACAGAGTGAAATATGCCAACAACCACGGGTGCATTGATGTGACGTGGTTCGAGATGTGTTTTCCACGATGTTGCAATTCTTGATAAAAAATAATAATAATTACAAAAGCGGTTAAAAGTTAAAATTCGCTCATAGGTTCAATAAGTATTAAATCAGATAATCAAGCCGAATATGACAGTTGAGCGACCGTGCTAGAACCACGGAACTCGGGAATGCCTAACACCTTCTCCCGGGTTAACATAATTCCTTATCCGGATTTCTGGTTCGCAGACTGTAATATGGAGTCATTCTTTTCCTCAATTCGGGATTAAATTGGTGACTTGGGACACCCTAAATCTCCCAAGTGGCGACTCTGAAATAAACAAACAAATCCCGTTTCGATTGTCCTTTAATTGGAAAAATTCCTTCACCCCTCGCGGGGGCGGAAAAAGGAGGTGTGACACCAATAAGCATGCATAGACAAAATATAAATAATTATCCAAAAGTGCCCCGAAAATTCAAAAAATTGCACACAAAGGAAAATTATTTTATTTTGAATTTTTTTGGGAGTAATTCTCATATAGGGCAAATATCACGTGCTCACAACAATCCTTAACTTATAGTTTCAAGTTCAAAACTTAAGGACAATCAGTATTTATGTTATTGTTTCAAGTTCAAAACTTAAGGACTTGCTGTCCTTAATTTTGAGTTTCAGGTTCAAAAGTTAAGGACAGACAGTCCTTAACTTATAGTTTCAAGTTCAAAACTTAAGGACAGACAGTCCTTAAGTTATTGTTTCAAGTTCAAAACTTAAGGACTGTTTGTCCTTAACTTTAAGTTTAAAGTTCAAAAGTTAAGGACAGACAGTCCTTAACTTACAGTTACACGTTCAAAAGTTAAGGACAAACAGTACTTAACTTACAGTTACAAGTTCAAAAGTTAAGGACAATAGGTCCTTAACTTTGACTTACAAGTTCAAAAGTTAAGGACGTTTGGTCTTGAAGTTTGAGTTCCAAATTCAAAAGTTAAGGACATGTAACCTTGAAGTCCTGAACTTAGAGTTCCAAGTTCAAAAGTTAAGGACATGTAGTCCTGAAGTCCTGAACTTAGAGTTTCAAGTTCAAAAGTTAAGGACATGTAGTCCTGAAGTCCTTAAGTTAAGGACATGAGCAGAAGGGTATTTTCGTCTGAGCAGTTAAAGTTTATTAAACCAGTGGCTAAAGACTAAAGACATTTAAAACGCTGACTTTAAAATAAAGACATGAGCGGTTAGTGGCTATCTGTGCAGTGGACATGAGCATAAGGAAATTGTTAAGTATTGATAATATAAACTGTAAATTCAATTATTATTATATTAATCTAAAGTCGTTGTAAAAGTTTATAAATTTCAAATTTTGAATCGCCTCTTGTATTTGAGTAATATAATTTATCGTAAACAAAAATCTATAAACAAGTGGAAATTAAAAAGTAAGTTTAATTAGTTGACTTACACTTGGGTCCGGTTAGTATAAAACTCACGTTATATTCTTGACAAAACCTGCAAATCATTTTATCTATTAGTATTATTATTTGTTTAAGCTATCATTTGTATATAGATTTGGTTGAAATTTGAAAACATAATTAAGTTTTTGAAGATGAGATAGAAATAATTTTTAAAAGATGTAATTGTGTTTAGACATGTATTATACTCAAAAAGAATTTGAATTTTTCTGAGTAAAAAACTTCAAAAACTACTCTAGAACTGTTTTTTGTGATTTGAAGACTTTGTTTTCCAAAATCTATCATAAATGGTTAAAATCTATAAACAAACATATATTTCAAAATAAAATTTGAAAAAAAAAACTTCCAAATTTTATGGTCAAATGAGAGCTCAATCATTTTACTATAAGATTGTTTTATTAAGCAATGAGAAACTGCAATGAAGTGATAATTGTGGAATTATGTTCTAAAACGTGAGCATGTTGTGTTTGTGGACTACATCAGCAGTGATGTAAGTTGTTCAAAGAGTCATCATCAATGTAAGAAAAAATTTCCTATGTTTTTTCCAATCTCTTTTCCACCTAAATCATTATGATGCTGTTTTTTTTTCCACTTCCCTTTTTTCCCCTTTTCACTTAATTAATTTCTTGAATTTGGGATCATTATTGACTTTCTTGCAATGTTTCCATAAGTTTTAAATTCTCTATTTCGTTGTTACTTAGGGTTACTTGAGCTTTAATTTTTGATAGTTGGGTGGTAGATAACTAGAAACTATATTAAAAATGTTATATTTTAAAACTATCAAAAGAATATTTGGAAAATTATGCAATCACAAAAAAGTTTACTTGATTCAACAATTTGTCCAGAGTTTGTTCGAGTCATACAACGTTGTCGGATTGTTGTATCTTGGAGGGGACAAGCCAAGAATATTACTACAGGACCGGTAAAAATGCTACCACAGTGGACTTGAATCTCCGTAAAGAGAACGATATATCCGCGCTTCAACCTAGAGAATATTTATTTATTCTTTTCACCGTATTTTTCAACTGTGATTAATTGTATTTTCACAAACAAATAGTAAAAATGACATATAAAATAAAACAAATAGAGTACAAAGGTGGTGAGGGGCTATCACGGAAACTATAGTCTGTTTGACCAAGCTTCTTTTTGGCCAAAGCACTTTTGACAAAAAATTGAGGAGTTTGGTCAAACTTTTGGAAGGAAAAAAAATGCTTTTGAGGAGAAGCAGAAGCAGTTTTGGAGAAACAGAAAAAAATAGTTTTTCTCCAATAGTACTTTTCTGAGAAGCACTTTTGAGAAACATACACTTAGAAACAGTTTTTTAAAACTTGGTCAAACACTAATTGTTGCTCAGAAGTGCTTTTCAAACTAATTAGCCAAACACAAACTACTTCTCACAAAAAGTACTTTTGAGAAAAATACTTTTAAAAAAAATACTTATAAGCTGATTTTTGCGCCAAACCAGCTAGTAATGTGTTGCTTCTTTAACTTCCCATCATTGCATGACGAGAATGATGCCAACGAAATTGCGTCCAAAAGGAAAACATAAAGCCAAACGTTTAAAAGTACAAATAAATAGAGTAATAATTAACACGTATAAGTCAATTTTTTTCTGCATTCGCACTAATCTTTTCACACTAGAATAGACAAAGTTAGCTTCCTTGTTGACCAAATTTATTTTCTCGAATTTTTAAGTCTGCACAAGTGGACCATGTTATCACAATTCACAGGAAGATTCTTTTGGTGAAAGTTTCAAACTAATTAAATTATAGGTGGCCATGTACAGTTATGTACTATCCTCGCAAAGTCATGGGAGCTTAGACTTGAGTAAATTAATGGAATGTCGTAAAGAAAAAGATAAAGAATTTCTAACAATAGATGATAAGGCATCTTTTTTATTCTTCTAGATAGGGGTGCACAAAGAGAACTAATAAATCGTACCAAATCAATAATCCAAGTTAAATCGGAAAAAAATTAATTGTGGTTTAATTTGATTTGGTATTAGAAAAAGAAATCCGACCATAATTAGTTTGATTTGTTATTAAGTTTTAACGAAAAAAAAGTCAAATCAAAATCAAACCAATCTGCTAGTACATTTATACAAATTTTAAAATATCTTATAGATATAAATATTTATTGTAATGTAATTTATAAATATTTCTTAAGATTTTTCATAGTTTTATCTTTTAACATATTATTTCAAGTTTGGACTTAATATTCTTGAATGGTAAATACATTTTATAGCCCATAAATGTAGGAACTCAAATAAAGTTCAAATCAATACTAATGTTAACAAAAGAAATTCAATTCAATACTAGAAATGATGATAGTGTTGGATATCTATTTTTTAGTTTTACATTGGTTTATAATGAAAATACATAACTTAGTTTATCTTTTTCTTTACTGCGTAGTTATGTAATTAATAGTACTTATTAGCTATACTTAGTTTATCATGGCCTATATAGTATTTTTAGATTATGTTAATTTTCATTATGACTTATTAATTAGCAATATTTGCTTTATATAATTTTATTATCTTTGTTACTGAATATTTTAGCATAAAGCTATGACTTATCACATATTATTGTATTATTTTCTTGAAAAATACATTATATAGTTGTATCTTACTAGGATTAAAGACATATTTGGAGCACAATTTACGTATTTTGTGTTATGACCCGATAGGTCATCTTGAGTTTTAGAAGCTAATTCTATGTTTTGAAGCCTCAAATACCTCATTTTAGCCTTATTTCGATTTGCGTGCGTAGTCCGGGTATTTTTACGAAAATCTTTTATGTTAAAAATTGGTAAAATATGAAATTTTGTCTTAAAATCCATTTGAGTTGATTTCGACCAACATTTTAAGAAAACGAACTCGGATCCGTATTTTGACGGTCTCAGTGGGTCCGTACCGTGATGTGGACTTGAGAGTATGCCTAGAATCGAATTCGGAGGTCCCTAACTCGAGGTATCGTGTTTTGTTGAAAAATTGAAGTTTGAAAGCTTAATGAATTTAAAAGTTTGACCAATATTTAACTTTATTGATATCGGGTCCGTATGTTGGTTCCAAAATTCGGTATATGTCCATTACTATATTTATGACTTGTCTGTAAAATTTGGTGAGAAACGGAGTTGGTTTGACGTGATTCGAACGTCCGATTGATGAAATAGAAGTTCATGAGTTTTCTTGAAAATTTCAATTGGTTTGGTGGTTGATTCGTAGTTCTAGGTGTTATTTTGGCAATTTGATTGCGCGAACAAGTTTGTATGATGTTTTTGGACTTGTGTGAATGTTTGGTTTGGAGCCCCAGGGGCTCGGGTGAGTTTCAGATAGGCTACATAATGGTTTGAACTTAGGAAAAATAGCTAGTGCAACTATTTCTGGTGCATGCCTCAGATCTTGCAATTGCAAGGTCTAAGTTCGCATTTGCGAAAAGTTGCCGAGCCTGCTAGGTTTGCATTTGCGAACCCAGTGATCGCATTTGCGAAGTGCACCTGGGGTGAGCTTCTTCGCATTTGCGATCATTTTGGTCGCATTTGCTGAGGGTCCATTGTTCGCAATTGCGAACTATTCATCGCAATTGCGATGACAACAGAAATGGGAAGACTTCACAATTGCGACTGTTTCTTCGCATTTGTGGGGTTCGCATTTGCAAACCCCAGGTTGCAAATGCGACATCTGCGACTGGGCAAATAGCTGAAAAACGGAATTTTCTCTCATTCTTCAAATTTTCAAAACAAGAAAACCCTAGAGGCAATTTTCCCAAGAGCCCTTTTTCCCCAATCCATTTGTAAGTACTTCTAACCTATTTTGTTTTGATCTTTCATTACATTTCATAAGATTTCAACCTAAAATCTAGTGTTTTCATGGTGTAAATTCACTACTAAAAAAACCAGGGTTTAGCGACGGACAAAATCTGTAGCTAAACAGAAAAATCCGTCGCTAATCTCATTTAGCGACGGATTAGCGACGGATTATCAAAAGATTCTTCTAGCAACGAGCATTTTAGCGACAGATTAGCGACGACGTTCGTAGCTAAATCCAGTTTTTTTGTAGTGATTGGAGGTTTGGGTAGAATTAGAAATTTTTGTAAAATTGGGATTTAGACCTCAAATTGAAGTCGGATTTCGAAATAAATTACATAACCGCACTCGGGGGGGGGTAATCAGGTTTTGTTCTGAATTTCGGGTTTGGACCAAGCGGGCTCAAGGGTTGACTTTTTGTTAACTTTTTTAATAATGACCTAAATTGAATCTTTTGAAATCGTGGGTAGTTTTTAAGACTTATTTCGAATCGTTTGGTTGGTAATTTGCTAGATTTTGTTAGTTCGGAGGCTTGTTTGAAAGGCAGATCCATGGTTGAGCTTTGAGTTGATCTTTGGAGCGAGGTAAGTGTCGTGGTTAACCTTGACTTGAGGGAGTAGGATAGGTTTGCCTATTTGCTACTTGTTTAGATGTTGGGTACAATGTATATGTGATGCGATGAGTACTTATGCGTTGTTATTGAGTTAATGCATGATGGCGGGGCTTGTTTCTTGTAATTTATTGCTTTATTTGAACATAGTATCCATGCTTAGACTAGTTAATTACTAAATTGATCGTTTTTTCCGCGTTTATGGACTACCTGTGATAATTGAGTATTGTTTATGAAGTTGAGGTTAGTATTGTGGAACCGAAGGGTGATGTCGTGCCATATTTTGAGAGTTAATGCATGAAGGATGATGTCGTGCTGTATTATTGTTTTATTGTGAGGTTGAGAATAAAAGCACGAAGGGTGAGAGACAACCAGTTATATGCCAAGTTTTCAAAGTGCGAGTTTTAGTTGGACTCGGTCGCTTTCTTGGGGGACGTCGTATCGGTAGAGGGTATTCAGGTGGATCCTAAGAAGATTGAAGCACTTCAGAACTGGCCCAGACCCACTTCAACTACAGAGATCCGGAGTGTTTTTAGGTTTGGCGGGATTACTGTCGGTTTGTTGAGGGGTTCTTATCTATAGCCACCCTATTGACCAGGTTGACCCAGAAGGGTACCCCGTTTAGATGGTCAGACGAGTGCGAGGCGAGATTTCAGAAGCTCAAGATTGCTTTGACTATGGCGCCAATGTTGGTGTTACCCACGTGTTTAGGATCTTATACGGTGTATTATGATGCATCTCATATTGGGCTTGGTACAGTATTGATGCAAAATAGCAAGCTAATTGCATATGTGTCACACATCTCGTATTGGGCTTGGTGCAATACTGATGCAAGATAGCTGGTTGATTGCATATGCGTTGCGGCAACTGAAGGTTCATGGGAAGAATTACCTTGTTCATGACTTAGAGTTGGCATCCATTGTTCATCCACTGAAAATTTGAAGGCACTATCTTTACGGCTTGTCGTGTGAGGTATTCACAGATCATCGGAGCTTGCAGTACTTGTTCAAACAAAAAGATCTCAATTTGAGGCAGATGAGGTGGTTGGAGCTATTGAAAGACTATGATATCACCATCTTGTATCATCCAGGGAAGGCCAATGTGGTGGCCGATGCCTTGAGTAGAAAGGCAGTGAGTATGGGCAGCTTTGTATACATTCCAGTCGGTGAGAGGCTGCTTGCATCAGATATTTAGGCTTTGGCCAATTAGTTCATGAGGTTGGATGTTTCAGAGCCCAGTCATATTCTAGCTTGCACAGTCGCTCAGTCTTTCTTGTTTGAGCGCATCAGAGAGCGAAAGTATGATGACCCTCATTTGCTTGTCCTTAGGGACACAGTGCGACACAGTGGTGCCAAGTAGGTTACTGTTGGAGATGATGAAGTTTTGAGGATGCAGGATCGTATTTGTGTGCCTATTGTAGATGGACTTCGTGAGTTGATTCTTGAGGAGTCCCACAATTCCCGGTATTCTATTCATCCGGGTGCCGCCAAGACGTATCAGTACTTGCGGTAGCATTATTGGTGGAGGAAGATGAAGAACATAATATCTAGATGAATGCTATAGATTCAGGATATGCATAAAGAAGGTGGCAGAATCCTAACCAGTTTGCCTACTGATTTTATAGCCTGTTAATCTTAGACAGTTTAACACAATCAAACCCAGTTTCCAGTTTATGTATATAGAGACTGATAACCTAAGGCTTGTCTAGGCGGGGGACTGTTTACAATCACAATTACAGGAGGTGATTAATAGTTTAAGAAATTGTTCAAACTACAAGCATGTTATCACAGATTATAACAGGCATTTTATTTATTTTAAGCCACGATGTCTATGTGTGAGGTTGCTTAACCCTTTTAAAGCCAACTGTTTATTTAGTCAAAATGAACATGTTCAATAAGATACAGACAAAGTTCTTAAAGTAAGGTATCTAATGCATACATGGGATGACTATTTTATTTAAAACGGGATTATTGACCTAATGGAAGGATCTCTATGCGATAGTACTTATGCACAAATCAAAGTTGGAATAATGGTACATGATATGCAGTATGGTGAAGCGATAAACGTGCATGCACTAAATCAGGATGTCTAGCGCACAAGTTTGGCATGATTTGAATGCAAAGAGATATAGTAATCCTAGAACAAGATTTCTAACATAGATTTACATAATGTAAGACCTAGAAGCATGTTTTCTATCTAGTTTTACCCACAGTACCATACAACTACCCTCCTTTTTCACTAGTCACCCCAATATTTGCTTACAATTAATTATTATAGACCAACGATTGAATAAAAAATTACATAAGTAGAATATACATTAAGCTATAAGGAGCCTAAAGTAGGCCCAAAGCAAATCCTTGCGTACCAAGTCTTCACTAGTCTCAAATGCCCAAGATTTATTGCTGCATTTGTGTCCAGGTGTGTCAGAGTTCCCTAAGGACCTCAAAGGATACCGGGCAGTGCTCACACCCAGACTTTTCAAATAAGGAATGATCATGTGTAGTGTGGAAGAGCCCGCCCTGATATGCCAGAGTTCATAGAGATCTCAAGGATCTCTAAGCAGTACACATACTAGAGGGGCAGGACTTAATAACCTAAGAATGAGTGAGAGTGCATAATTTTGAAAAAGGTTTTGGTTAACAGTATAAAGAAGGGTCTTAAGAGTGAAAAGATTTTCTGAAAACCAGTACTAGTCTGGTGCTAAAACAGTTTGAGAAAAGCATGAAAAATATTTTTTGAAATCAGAATACAAGTCACAGAACAAACAACTTATGAAAGCACTTGGGCAAATAGATTCCAGACAAGGAGAGAGGGGTTGGGGACACATAGAATATCCCTTAGTGTATAATGGTGCATATAAACAACAGGATGCATAGAATTCTCAAGGGGTTCTGCAGAACTAATAGGTCAGCTATGAGGTAGGTCATTGAGACATAGAGAAAGGATCATAGTAAAGCCACATTGAAAACACATGAACACTGGACAGAACTAACAACAAATTAGAGTTACCTGAGGGACTAGATGACTTAACATGAGCAAAACAGAATGGGGAAGACCTTAAATGGACAGGCTAGGTGAATATCAACAAGTAGACATAATGTAGGCATGCTGAACAAACAAGATTTAAACATGCTAGGTAAACAATTGTCACACCTCCTTTTTCCGTACCCGAGAGGGTACAAGGGAGTTTTTTCCAATTAAAGGACAGTCGAAACGGGATTGGTTTAATTATTTCAGAGTCGCCACTTGGGAGATTTAGGGTGTCCCAAGTCACCAATTTTAATCCCGAATCGAGGAAAAGAATGACTCTATATTACAGTCTGCGTACCAGAAATCCGGATAAGGAATTCTGTTAACCCGGGAGAAGGTGTTAGGCATTCCCGAGTTCCGTGGTTCTAGCACGGTCGCTCAACTGTTATATTCGGCTTATTTATCTGATTTTTAATACAATTATGAACCATGTGCAAATTTTATCTTTTACCGCTTTATTATTATAATTATTATTTTTTAGGAATGTGAACATCGCTTAAAACATATCTTTGGATTGTGTCACATGAAATGCACCCACAATACGAAACATATTTTATTTGATGTTTTAGGATTTAGATTTGGGTCGCATGAAATGCGCATCCGAGTTTAAGAAGGTAAAATTAATTAAATCGCGCCTAAAGAGTCTAACGCGTCATTATCTTTTGGGAAGGAAGTGAAATTCACTAAACAATCCATCCCAAATTCTAAGTAATTTTTTTTAAAATAATTAAATAAATAAATGAGATTGGAGAATCCTATACATTTGTATTATTTACATCTATTTATTTTTAGCGAAATCCTTTAAGAATATCCTTTAATGACTACCTTTTTATTATTACTAAGTTTTTTATAAATATAAAATCAATATCTACATTCTTGAAAATGACATATTAAATAGAAGAGAAAAACAAATATTAACAGAAAGTAATAAAATTATAATCATAAATACAACATGGAATTATCGAAAAGTAAAAAAATAAAAAAAACTAATTATCCCATAGTTGGATTAAAATTCAAATTATTAGTAAGACTTAAGCTTATTGAAACTAATTATTTACAAATACTGAAAATTGAAAGAAATAAAAATAAAAACTTGAGTACTAAATCATATTTCTAAAAATTTAAACAATTTAACATTAACTAACTTTGTTTTAATTCATCATGTCCTAATACTTGTTTGCAAACTAATTCATGTTATAACTGAAATTGACTACATGATTCGGATTAACTTATCGTTGACGAAAAACCTTATGAATAAGGAACTTAGTTAATTTTTGCCAAACTGATTCAATAACGCCATTTTTACGTTATTTCTTCTATTTTTTTTTATATTTAAACAATTTTAATTAATAATCAGGTTTAAATATATTTCCTAATAATCTGGTAAAGACGTTATTTAATATGTCGCTATAATATGCCTAGTTATGCCGATGACAGTGATTTACGGAATAATAATACATGAATAACCTAAATACAATACAAAAAATTAAATTAAACTAAATTAAAAATTTAACACTCCATTCTTCATTTCAGCTTACAAAATGCCAAAATTACAGTTGTGTACCTGATATTGTCAATATAAGAAGAAGAAAGTCAGCAACGTAATACGTAACACAGCAACAACAACAATAACCAGCAATAACCAGTCAACGAAAATCCCAGTGACAGCTTTGAAAAATTCAAAATAAAATCCAGGAATGCCGAAAATAACGGACAGAAACCAAGGGAAATTTTCAGATTTTTGAAAGGCTAGTTAATCTTCAACCCTTAATTTCTACACCTGTATACCAGAATATTTATCAGGTGTGTACTACTTTCTCTTCTAATTTTCAATTTTTTTTCTTTGTATGTTTTTCTTTTCTTGAGAGTTTCAATTTTTTTTTCGGAATAAATGTTCAGCTTTTTTTTTCAATCTCTTTTTTTTCTGTCTGTCTTTCTTTTTTCTCTTCTGTTCAAGACTTCACATATATATATCCCATCCCATAAATCAATTAAAATCAATCCCTTTCTCTACCAAACCCATTATCTTCCCACTCATCCCCATTACATTAAATAAATATATCACACCACCCCATTATATTTTGTCCCCCATGCTTTATTTAAAATAATGCAAGATTCCCCTTTAATTTAAATCTTGTCCCCCCTTTATATTAAATAATCATATCACAACCCACCCCATTTCATTTTGTCCCCCATGCTTCAAATAAACAATTACAAAATGTACAATTCCTAAACTACCCCTTCCGACCTTACTGAAATTACCAAACTACCCCTGAACGTATTACAAATTTACCAAACTACCCATCAGCTATAACACATCAATTAATCAAACTTAACCAAAATATAGACAATATGATCAATTTCTAACAATGTTCAAACAACAATATGAACACGGATGAACATCATAACAACAATATCACATGAACATGATTTTAACAACATTTCAACAACAAATCACATGAACACAAATTGAACAACCAAGAACAACTAAAATTTGATTGAACAATATTTTTAGCAACAACAAACCTATTTTTCGGATTTAAACAACAACAATAATCAAACAAGTATATTTAGATTCTTAAATTCAATAATATTGAACTTAAAATCAACTCTAACAACATTACAACAAACAATTCTTATATTAAACTTTAAACAAGATTATGAGACCAATTCAAGAAACAATCACAAATGATAAACAAGAAATCAAACTATACAAAATTCGGATTCAAGATCATCCAAACAAAGTATGAACATGAATGAATCTATTTAACACAACAAACATGACGGATTAAAAGATTAAATCAATATATTCCTTTAACACCACTAAATTCTTTAAACAAATAACAAGATCTACGAAGAAACAATTATGAACTTAAACTTGAACTTAACAATACTAACAATTTCTAACAATACATAAACACATGAAATAAATTGAAGAAATAGTTAATTAAATTTCAATTTGAATCTAACAAACAACAAACTAACAAATATTCACTTAAACAATAATACAAACATGAAATGAATATGAAAACAACTAATTAAACTTCTATTTTGAAATCTGAAAATTAATTTTAACAAAGCACATGAACATGAACAAACTAGAAAAAATGATTTCAACGATAAACAACGAACAAAACAAGAATCAAATATTTAACGATTTTAACTTTTAGAAATATAAAAACGAAATATGGACAAAATAAAACTCAAAAACAACTAACCGGAGATGAATCAACGAAGAACTTTGATTGTAAACAAATCTGTCCGAGCCTCGACCAAAGCTCGAACAAATGACGACGAAGACGAAGAGAAGATGAAGCAGCCCGTATTAACTTCCAATAACAATTAACGCACAATTAAGTAATAATTAAGCATAAAATTGTTCATTTGGACATTAAATGCTAAAAATGCAAAAGATGCCTATTTTTGTATTTTTTATTAATTTAACAAATAAACATGCATAGACAAACATACAAATAGTTACACAAAATATCACAAAAATTGCACACCAAGAAAAATTATTTTATTTTTGAATTTTTTGGGAGTAATTCTCATATAGGGCAAAAATCACGTGCTTACAGCTGCCCCTCTTTGCCCGAAGACACGAAGGGTTTTCGTGCAAAGATAAAGCGAGCGATTTTTGCCCATCCGAGTACTCCGTTGAAGTATTTTTTGAAAAAGATTTGACCGAACCTTTGCTTCAAAGGTTTCCTACATATCCTGGGCTAAACATGAATCAGGTCAATGTAGTTCGGGAAGTTTTTGGTAGCTGGGACTACCGTGGGACTGCGATGTTACTGCTGTTGCATGCTGTTATCACTGCTTACCGATCTCCTTGTTACACCGTGCTTAAAAGAAAACAAGAAGCTAGGCTAGACTAAAATTTGTTCTTGTTGCCTTGCTTTCTTGTCGGCTTGTGTTTCCTCCGGTGCTTTTCTTCCGATGCTTTTCTTCCTTTTGACACATGGACTTGAGTTTATGCTGGGACCTCTTGTTGCAACCTTCTGCTTCCCGGTGCTGGGGATTTTATTGTTTACTGCTGGGGATTCCTGTTGTAACCTTCCGCCTTCTGGTGGGGTTACTGATTCCAAACTCTGTAATACAAGACTAAAAAGTTGCTTCAATGCAAAATTATGAAATGTATGCCCGCATTATACTGGTGGACGACCTAGAACTGAAATGTATTCCCGCATTTTACTGGTGGGCGACCTAGAACAGAAAAGTATTCCCGCATTATACTGGTGGGCGACCTAGAACTTAAAAGTATTCCCGCATTCTACTGGTGGGAGACCTAGAACTGAAATGTATTCCCGCATTTTACTGGTGGGCGACCTAGAACTGAAATGTATTCCCGCATTTTACTGGTGGGCGACCTAGAACTGAAATGTATTCCCGCATTTTACTGGTGGGCGACCTAGAACTGAAATGTATTCCCGCATTATACTGGTGGGCGACCTAGAACTTAAAAATGTATTCCCGCATTCTACTGGTGGGCGACCTAGAACTGAAATGTATTCCCGCATTCTACTGGTGGGCGACCTAGAACTGAAATGTATTCCCGCATTTTACTGGTGGGCGACCTAGAACAGAAAGTATTCCCGCATTTTACTGGTGGGCGACCTAGAACATAAAGTATTCCCGCATTTTACTGGTGGGCGACCTAGAACTGAAATGTATTCCCGCATTTTACTGGTGGGCGACCTAGAACATGAAATGTATTCCCGCATTATACTGGTGGGCGACCTAGAACTTAAAAGTATTCCCGCATTTTACTGGTGGGCGACCTAGAACATAAAGTGTATTCCCGCATTATACTGGTGGGCGACCTAGAACTGAAAGTGTATTCCCGCATTATACTGGTGGGCGACCTAGAACTTAAATGTATTCCCGCATTTTACTGGTGGGCGACCTAGAGCATGAAATGAAAACATAAATGCATACCCGCATTATACTGGTGGGTGACCTAGAGCATGAAATGAAAACATAAATGCATACCCGCATTATACTGGTGGGTGACCTAGAGCATGAAATGAAAACATAAATGCATACCCGCATTATACTGGTGGGTGACCTAGAGCATGAAATGAAAACATAAATGCATACCCGCATTATACTGGTGGGTGACCTAGAGCATGAAATGAAAACATAAATGTATTCCCGCATTATACTGGTGGGCGCCTAATTGGTAAAGAATAATTTGAATTTGTTTCCTCGATTCTCCGAGAAAATTTCCACTTGTGGCAGAAAATTTTATGCCCCAATTCTGGCGATCTTTCTTATGGCGTATCTTTAGGCCATCATCAACACTTTATTTTCCTGTTCAAATCAAAGAAAATTTAGTTAGTTTTTTTTTTTTTTTTTTTTTTTTGAAATATGGCGAGTGGTCATGTCACTCCTGATGGGGATGATTGTTCCCTTTCCCTTATTCTTGTTCGGCGTTCTCAAAACTTGTTGGGGATGATGTTATTTGCTGGGGATAACATTCTGCTGGGGATGGTTTTTCCATTTATCCCTTCACCATTTTGTATCTCAAAAATTTCTGGAGGTTATTTTGCCGAAGATGAATTTTCCTTTCTTCCCTTCCCCTTCTGTGTTATCCGACCACCTCGTAGCTTGGTCGATATTCGGTCGGAGTACTCTGGGGATCGTCTTGGAACTTTGGCTTACAATTTCCTCAACATGTTTTTTTTTCCGGCTCTTCCCCGTACTTTCCTTGCCATTTTAGGACAGTATTATTCGGCCTAGCAACCAACGTCTTTTGCCTTATTGCCTTGTCTCTTGCCTGCCCTTTTCACTTTTTATGTTGTACCATTTTGGCAACTGGTAGTAAGCTCTGAAAGACCTTCCTTAAAACATAAATTTCTAGAAAAATTCTTTTAAACAAAGAAATGAAAAGATAGAAAAATGAGAAAATCTTTCTGAACAAAAAAAATGAACTTATCTGGGTGATACAACCGATTCCAATGATCATGTTGTGCATTCCGGATTAATCAACCCAGTCTATTTGTGTCGATCAAACTTTCTGATGTCTTCACTTGCTGGGGATAAATAGGTGCCCAATTCTTCGCAAAATACGGATCTTTTCCGTCAATCTATCTTGTCGCCTTATAGTGCCCTTCGCGGGGTTTTCACTAACAAGGCTCTCTCATTTCTCACAACTCCCGTCGCCTTATGGTGCCTGTGAAGGTTTTCACCGATAAGACTCTCTCATTTTGTATTTCTCAGCTTACGTCGCCTTATGGCGCCTGTGAAGGTTTTCGCCGATAAGACTCTCTCATCTTATTTTCTCAGCTTGGGATTGGAGTGTTGCCGATAAGATTTTTCTCTGCCGGGAATTCTTTTGGCTATAAATTCTTTCAATTCATGATCCTCATTCAGTCAGGGACCGACGTTTT
Organism: Nicotiana sylvestris; assembly: GCF_000393655.2. NCBI lineage: Eukaryota > Viridiplantae > Streptophyta > Magnoliopsida > Solanales > Solanaceae > Nicotiana > Nicotiana sylvestris. Next base: position 143,111,001 of record NC_091066.1, read on the forward strand.
ATTCTTGGTTTTCATTTGCCTATCTTAACACCTCTCGGATACTGATCGGGAGGTCTTTTTTGGATATCAATATAGGTTTTAGAAGAAAAGGATATAAAATTCAAAATAACTTTGATGGGTAAAGTATTACAACTCTTGGAATCAAACTCCTTTTTTTTCTTTTTTTTTTCAAAATTTAGAAACATAATTTCTGCCCCAATTTTATTACTTGGGGATTTTTCTTTTGATTTTTTTTATTACCTTATGACCGAGCCGTGAGGCGCCTACGTATCCTCTTTGAGGAATCAGGTCGAACGTAGTTCACTGACTCCTTTGTTTTCTTGCGACCTTCAAATTTTTTTTTTTCATACATTTTTCATTAATGATTCCAAGAGAGGGGTATAAAAAGATAAGTATGGCTCAAAGGGGTAAAACAAAGGTTAAAAGTGTTTGGATAGAAGAAAGAATTGCCTCCGTCATTTCATTATCCGATAAGCACTAAGTACAAACAAACAAATAAACAACAAAAGAAATTACACATAATATCTTTTGACTGCATCAGAATTGATAGCCATGTCGACGCATCTTCCTTCAACATCCGTCAGACGTAAAGCGCCATTGGATAATACTCTGGTCACAATATACGGCCCTTGCCAATTCGGGGCGAACTTGCCTTTTGCCTCAATCTGATGTGGGAGGATCCGTTTCAATACTTGTTGCCCTACTTCAAATTTTCTGGGGCGCACCTTCTTATTGTATGCTCTTGCCATTCTCTTTTGATACAACTGGCCATGACATACTGCTGCCAATCTTTTTTCATCCATTAAACTCAGCTGCTCTAGTCGGGTTTTGACCCATTCATCATCGTCAATCCCGGCCTCAGCGATAATTCGAAGGGAAGGAATTTCAACTTCCGCTGGTATTACTGCTTCGGTTCCGTATACCAACAAATAAGGAGTCGCACCTATTGAAGTACGAACAGTAGTGCGGTATCCTAACAACGCAAATGGTAGCTTTTCATGCCATTGTCTGGATCCTTCAATCATTTTCCTCAATATCTTCTTTATATTTTTGTTGGCTGCCTCAACTGCTCCATTCGCCTTGGGCCGATACGGGGTGGAATTACGGTGTGTAATCTTAAACTGTTCACATACTTCTCTCATCAAGTTGCTGTTAAGATTAGCACCATTGTCCGTGATTATTATGTTTGGGATCCCAAATCTACAAATGATATGGGAATGGACGAAATCCACCACTGCCTTCTTGGTTACAGACTTAAAAGTTTTGGCTTCAACCCACTTAGTGAAATAATCGATGGCTACCAGAATGAACCTGTGACCGTTCGAAGCTGCCGGCTCGATAGGCCCAATGACATCCATGCCCCATGCTACAAATGGCCATGGTGCGGACATTGTGTGCAATTCCGTTGGTGGAGAATGAATCAGATCTCCGTGTATCTGACACTGATGGCATTTTCGTACGAAACTGATACAATCATGCTCCATAGTGAGCCAATAATATCCCGCTCGCAGAATCTTCTTTGCCAACACATATCCGCTCATATGGGGCCCACAGACTCCAGCATGTACCTCTGTCATCACTATCGTGGCTTGACCTGCATCAATACATCTCAGCAATCCCAGATCTGGGGTTCTTTTGTACAACATTCCTCCACTGAGGAAAAATCCATTTGCCAGTCGTCGAATGGCTCTCTTTTGATCTCCGGTTGCCTGCTCCGGGTATATTCCCATCCTGAGATATTCCTTGATATCATAAAACCATGGCACGCCATCCATTTCTTCTTCTATTATGTTGCAGTAGGCATGCTGATTACGAACCTGAATATACAATGGGTCAACATGGATTTTGTCTGGATGGTGCAACATCGATGCTAAAGTGGCCAAAGCATCGGCAACCTCATTGTGAACTCTCGGGATGTGTCTGAACTCCACTGATCGAAATCGCTTGCTCAGATCGTGCAAACATTGTCGATATGGTATAAGCTTCAAATCCCGTGTTTCCCATTCACCCTGGATCTGATGTACTAGGAGGTCCGAGTCTCCCAAGACCAAGACGTCCTGAACATCCATGTCTGCAGCCAATCGTAGGCCCAAAATACATGCCTCATATTCAGCCATGTTGTTGGTACAATAGAAACGTAGTTGAGCTGTAACAGGATAGTGATGTCCTGTTTCTGAAATAAGTACTGCTCCTACTCCAACTCCTTTTGCATTAGCAGCCCCATCAAAGAAAAGCTTCCACCCTGGCTCCTTATTCAGTTCTAACTCCTCTATATGTATCACTTCTTCATCAGGAAAATACGTCCTCAAAGGCTCGTATTCTTCATCAATAGGATTCTCAGCCAAGTGATCGGCCAATGCTTGAGCTTTCATGGCCGTCCTCGTCACATAGACAATGTCGAACTCTGTGAGTAATATCTGCCATTTTGCCAATCTTCCTGTGGGCATAGGCTTCTGGAAAATATACTTTAATGGATCCAGACGTGAAATAAGGTATGTAGTATGTGACGACAGATAATGCTTAAACTTCTGTGCTACCCAAGTTAGAGCACAACATGTCTTCTCAAGTTGGGTGTACTTATTCTCATAGACTGTAAACTTCTTGCTGAGATAATAGATGGCTTGCTCTTTTCTTCCTGTGATGTCGTGTTGACCCAACACGCAACCAAACGAATGATCCAGGACCGTTAGATAAAGGATTAATGGTCTCCCCGACTCAGGTGGAACCAATACAGGTGGATTGGATAAATAACCTTTGATCTGGTCAAATGCCTCATGACATTCTACCGTCCATTCTATCGCGGCATCTTTCCTCAGCAATCGAAAGATGGGTTCACAAGTTGTTGTGAGCTGAGCGATGAATCTGCTGATATAGTTCAACCTTCCCAACAGACTCATTACTTCTGTTTTGTTCCTCGGTGGCGGCAATTCCTGGATGGATTTGATCTTTGACGGATCCAACTCAATGCCTCGCCGACTGACGATAAATCCTAACAGCTTTCCAGATGGAACACCAAATGCACATTTGGCTGGGTTGAGCTTAATGTCGTACCTTCGAAGTCTTTGGAAAAACTTCCTAAGGTCTGCTACGTGGTCTTCCTGACGCTTGGATTTGATGATCACATCATCTACGTACACTTCGATCTCTTTGTGTATCATATCATGTAACACAGTAGTCATTGCTCTCATGTACGTTGCCCCAGCGTTCTTCAAACCGAATGGCATTACCCGATAACAATAAGTCCCCCATGGCGTAATGAAAGCTGTTTTCTCTGCATCTTCTTCATCCATCAAAATCTGATGATACCCAGCGTAGCAATCCACAAAGGAGCCGATTTCTCGCCCGGCGCAATTGTCGATCAAGATATGGATATTGGGCAATGGAAAGTTATCCTTTGGGCTTGCCCTGTTCAGATTACGGTAGTCGACGCATACCCTGATCTTCCCATCTTTCTTTGGTACTGGCACTACATTAGCCAACCAATCAGGATATCGAGAGACCCGAATAACCTTTGCTTGCAGCTGCTTGGTTACTTCTTCTTTAATCTTCACACTCATATCTGTCTTGAACTTCCTCAGTTTCTGCTTGACAGGAAGACAGGCCGGGTCAATGGGCAATTTGTGAACCACTAGCTTGGTGCTTAAACCCGGCATGTCGTCATATGACCATGCAAAAATATCTTTAAACTCAATGAGTGCTTTGATTAATTCTTCCCTGATGCCAGGCTCAATGTGGATGCTGATTTTGGTTTCTCGGACATTATCCGCATCCCCTAGATTTACAGCCTCGGTGTCATTCAGATTAGGCTTGGGTTTCTCTTCAAATTGGCATAGTTCTCGGTTTATTTCTTCGAAGGCTTTATCCTCATCATATTCAGACTCATAATCGATCTCTTGTATCATTAAATCAGAGTCAGATTGATTTATTAGACTAGGTCGAAGATCCGTCGTGCATGCCATGTCATTAGAACCGGTAAAAAGAGAACTGTTCAGAAAGAGAAAAGAATAAAACAAAATTAAAATGAGACAAGAAAAGAATTTTATTAAAATGCGGGATAACAGGGTTCACACTTTTACAAGATAAAATGAGATTTGGATTACACCCTGAATAATCCGAAAAATAAAAAAGCAAAAATCAAAGCCTACTACCAGGACTCTCCCCGAGTAGGAAGAGGAGTAACCGTCCAATTGTTGGTTTTGGCCTCAGGCCCCATAAACTGTATGTCTGTTCCGCTGGAACCCTCTCCGACTTCTACCATATTGACATCAGTGAACAATCTTTCGAAGCTCTGATTCAGATCCCCGTCAATCCCAATCAATCGCCCGAGAACTTTCGGGACTGGTGACCCCTTGGCGCTTGCTCTAACAAAAGATCTTGAGAGACGTGGCACAGGTTTGGGAAGAAACCAAACTTTCTTCTTCATTTTCCGAGCTCGTTTTACATCTGCCGCAGTCGGTTTGAACCCCAACCCAAAGGTCTCCAAATTCTTGGGCAAGGAAACAGGTTGAACAATTCCCTGAAGTTCAGCTCCCAAGCCTTTTCCTGGCATAAACCCATTACCCAGCATTTCTGAAACCATCATAACCGTTGCGGAAGCTATCCTAGGATGCTGAATGATTTCACCCTCGGGGATCTTGTTTGCCGACACTGCATCAAAAATCTGGTAGACCCAGGGACCTTTGTCATCATTGGTCTCTATGAAGGGTACAATGGCGCCTCCTACGGTGCACGCAGTGTCCTCGCCGTGCAACACGACCTCTTGTCTATCCCACTCGAACTTGACCATCTGATGCAAGGTGGATGGCACTGCTTTGGCTGCATGGATCCACGGTCGTCCCAACAGAAAGTTATAAGATACCGTAGCATCTAATACCTGGAATTCCATGGTAAACTGGACTGGACCGATGGTCAACTCAAGTACAATATCCCCCACGGTGGCTGTTCCATTTCCGTCAAATCCTCGGACGCAAATGCTATTCTTTTGGATTCTTCCGTGGTCGATCTTCAATTGGTTCAGGGTGGATAATGGACAAATATTGGCACTTGAGCCGTTATCCACCAATGCCCGAGTAACTGCCGAATCTTCACATTTGACAGTTAGGTAGAGAGCTTTATTATGCTCCGTGCCCTCCACTGGCAGATCATCATCTGAAAATGTTACCCTGTTCACCTCGAAAATTTTGTTGGCAATCGTTTCCAGGTGATTTACAGAAATCTCATTGGGCACATGAGCTTCATTCAGTATCTTCATCAGGGCCCGACGATGTTCATCCGAATGGATTAATAATGATAGCAGTGAGATCTGGGCCGGTGTTTTCTTCAACTGTTCGACCACGGAGTAATCCTGCACTTTCATCTTCTTTAAGAAATCCTCAGCTTCTTCTTCTGACACAGGTTTCTTTATTGCAGCTGGATTGGGTCTTCTCAACTCCGCCGGAGCAAAACACCGTCCTGATCGAGTCAGTCCCTGCGCCTCACAACTATTCTCCTCCACTTGTTGTCCCTTGTACATCACCACTGCCTTCTCATACTTCCAAGGCACAGCCTTGCTATCAATCACTGGTGTTTGGACTACTGGTTTTATGATGACCGGTTCCCTGCAGACCCCCTTCACAACAACCACGGGTGCAGATGATGCTCCCGTTATTACCAACTTGGCTGGTTCTGGTTTCCTTGTAGCGGCAGATGGATTCTTCCCCAATATCACCACTGGCTTGACATCTTCCCCCTTCAACTGTACCCCTGCTTCCTCATTGATCGATTTTTCTTTTGGAGTGGCACGGATCATCATCACTGTCTGTGGGGGTTTCTTCGGCTCCCCTCCTTCGTGCACAAGCTCGATCATGTGGGCTTCAGGGTGCTTTGGCAATGGGTTCTGGTTAATGTTGGGTGCCTCCGGTGCCTGTACCTCGATCTTGTTGGTATCAATAAGATCTTGTATTGCATGTTTCAGCCTCCAACATTTCTCGGTATCATGTCCGGGAGCTCCCGAACAATATTCACATCTTACCGAGTGATCCATATTTTGGGGTAAGGGATTTGGTAATCTAGGCTCAACAGGATTTAATAAACCCAACTGCCTCAATTTGTGGAACAAGGCAATATAAGTTTCCCCCAACTCAGTAAAAGTTCTTTGCCTCTGCAATCTTTCATTTCTGGCGGCCGGATTTCCCCTGAAACCCATCCCTGGAGGGTTCCTGTAGGCTCTTGGTGGTGGATAGGTGTTTTGTGGTGGTGGGTATGTGTTATGTGGAGGTGGGTATGTATTGTGGGGAACCGGCGCGCGCCATTGTGGGCGAACCGGAGGTTGGGTGTATGTCTGGGCTTGATGGACGGTGAAATGTTGTTCTTGTGGTTGGTAGTAGGGTTGTGGAGGGTAATTTGGAATGTGTGGGTAGTTTAGACGATGGGGTCTGGGTTGGTAATGAGGGGAAGGACCTCTAGATCTGGACCAATTGTCGGCCTCTAATGTCGTGACCTCCTCTCTCCTTTTCTTCCCTAGCGCACCTCCCGTGCCGCTCTGAATGGCCTGAGTTGTTGCCTTAATTGCCGAATAACTCAGGATCTTATTGGACTTAAGTCCCTCTTCTATCATACCTCCCATTTTCACAACTTCATTAAATGATTTGCCAACTGACGTCACCAAGTGACCAAAGTAAGTTGGCTCGAGAGTTTGTAAGAAGTAATCCACCATTTCTCCTTCTCTCATTGGGGGATCAACTCTGGCTGCCTGTTCTCTCCATCGGAACCCAAATTCCCGGAAGCTCTCTCCGGGTTTCTTCTCGAGCTTTAGCAATGTGAGACGGTCTGGGACTATCTCAAGGTTGTATTGGAAATGTCCTGCGAAAGCCTGTGCCAAGTCATCCCAGGTGTACCACCTGCTCGGATCTTGTCTTGTATACCACTCTAACGCCGACCCGCTCAAACTCTGGCCAAAGTAAGCTATTAATAGCTCATCTTTGCCCCCTGCTCCCCTCATTTTGCTACAAAAACCTCGTAGATGTGCCATAGGATCACCATGCCCTTCGTATAAATCGAACTTGGGCATTTTGAACCCTGCTGGTAATTGAACGTCAGGGAAAGGGCATAGATCCTTGTAAGCCACGCTGACCTGGTTACCTAACCCGTGTATGTTCCTGAAGGATTGCTCCAGGCTTTTAAATTTCCGCATCACCTCGTCCTGCTCTGGGCTCTTAGCCGGCTTTTCAATCTCCGCCGGGACCTCAAAGTGGGGATTATAGGTATGTGGCTCGGGTGCTTTGAATGTGAGTTCAGGGGGGTAATATTGTGTATCGTGAGCCTGAAACAGTGGCTCACTAGATGATCTGTGCAATGGGGCTGGGGGAGGTGCCACAAAGACGGGAACATTTGGTGGAGGAGGGTTTTGAGTGGGTGGTGGAGCTTGGGAATCATAAGCCTCTCTTCCCTGATAATAGTGATGGCTTGGGAAACTTGTTGAAGGACCGGGAGAGGGGTATTCCGGCGTGTGTGTTGGTTGGAGGGTAGGAGTAACGGGTAGTTCTTGCCCCTTCTGGGCTCTAGCTAAGGCTATCTGCATTTCATTCATTTCTAGCCTCATTTTTTCCATTTTCTCCAGGGCTTCCTTCAGCATCTGATTGGCCGTTTTTTCTGACTCAACGCTGTTGTCTGACCCAGTCATGCTTTTTGGTATAGGACCTTTTGATCTTGTCTGATAATGGTACGGTGCCAGTACGCTCTAATAACTAACTGATATTGATTGGAAAAACAACAAACTTGTCAGTGTTAGAGTCTTAACAGATATTGTAATTGCACGTTAGGGGGATGCAATGCTTCTAGGCAGTTAATCATTTCTAACATGCTTTTGCTCTGACCGCATGCATTATCCCGGCTTATTTTTTGCTCTGACAAATATATATTCTTCTTTTTTTTTTTTTTTAAATTACGGTCGAATCCTATAGAGATTGCCTACGTATCGTGACCCCGCACGAATCAGACCAAGCGTAGTTCGTGCCATAAGACCAAATATTTTTTTTCATTACTCAAAATAATGCTATTACAAGCCATCACACAAAACAAAAAATACAGACTTTATATATATATATATATATATATATATATATATATATATATATATATATATATATATTTGTTTTTTTTTGAGAATGTTTGAAGAAGAAAAAAAAACATATGGGTAGACAACAGACTCGAAAAACAAACAAGTGCAAGATTGAACTAGGGATGCATTAAAGCTTTGAATTTTGGTGCCCGCGAGGCATCATTCGGCCTTTCCGCGGGCTTGGGGGCCAGGCTTCTTTGCAAGCTTTTTAGTTCCTCCATGATCTGATGGACATAACCCATGATTGAGGCAAATAGGACATCACGAGGCATCTCTTCACATGTTAGGCACTTTGTGGTGATATAGCGCCCTATATCATTGATCCTACCCCTGATTCTATCCCTCTCTATGCACAGCTGTTCTATCCGTTGATTCTTTAGTCCCAATATTCGAGTATTGTCAATGAGCTGCTCTTGGAACCTCTCCATTTGTTCTTCCATCCGGGCTATCGACTCATAGCAGCGTTCTCTATCTGTTCTAGCATCCTGGGCTTGTTTGAGGACCCGATTATTGAGAATGGAGTTTATCTCTCTCAATGTCGCAACACTCATTTCGTAGTCCCTTTTTACTTGCCATAGGTGCTCTCTCCGTGATGTTGTAACTGTAGCCCACCTGACCCGCATTCTTGTTATACAAGCCTGGGATCTCTCCAAGTCTTCTCGGCTTTGGCTGACTTGATTTCTCAATTCCGCTATCAACCTTTCATCAGAGCGACGTTTCTGTCGGTCGCTATCACTCTTACTGACTTGGCGAATTCGGGCTTTCAGTGCCTGGTTTTCTTTGGCTAATTTGTTCTTCTCACCCTGCTCTGAGGCTACTTGAACGTTGTTTTCAAACATAAGCCTTTCAATTTGTCGCTTCAGCTTCCCGATTTCAACCCGGTAGCCTTCCTCTCTCACTAACCAGCCCCACTGTTCCTGCGAATCATCCGTAAATTGTTGGACGTGAGCTCTTTTGGCAGGCCTCTGACGAATCTGGAACCTTTTCCCGAACCAAACATCGTATTTTGGGTCTACCTCACCCTTAGCCAGCTCTCGAACCATAGTCTTGGGTTCAAGGAATCTACATTCGTGCCACAGCTTTCTAATTTTTCCTTCGGGGAACACGACTCCTGGACTCAACTCAATGGCGTGCTTGCTTAGATCCTCATCAGTGGGAATTACCTGAAATCTTCCTAGTTGGCGCAGTACCCGATGAGGAGCATATGGTTGGATGCTACGAAGTCCCATCAAAAGAACATGACATTCCTCGGCCGCCATGTATATTACCTCAGTATCATTCAACCACCCAAATGCCCATTCAACTTGGTCGGCTGTTGTTGACCTCAATTGTGCAAGCCATGCTTCGACGCCTTCGGGAAATATGACGCCTGTCATTCGTTTCTCAAAGCCGCTAATGCAGTTTCTCTCAGTCAACCCGTGGTTCATGTATCCCACTCGGTGATGGAGGTGTTCTTGCATCCACAGCTGGAGTAACAGATTGCATCCCTGAAAGAACTTGCCTCCTTCTCGGCATATAGTTAAAGCTCGGTAGATTTCGGACAAAATCAAAGGAACCACAGTACTGTCGGTTCTTTTGATTGCAACATCGGCCATCCCTACAAGGCCTATCTCTATTTTTTTATCTTTGCGGGGACAGACCACAACTCCCAGAAATGCTGTGATAAATGCCAAAGTACGTCTTGCTTCCCACTTGATTCTGTTCCCAGTGTGAATTAATCCGAGGTTTGGTTCTTCCAAACCCTGAGG